>NC_056747.1:254770483-254827983 GCF_019279795.1 Protopterus annectens
GGGCCCCTTTTAAAGGAAAAATGTCGGTAGACTGGTATATCAACAAGCAAGGAGGAACCAAATCTTACCCACTTTGTTGAGAAGCCCTTGGAGTTGGGCAGTAGGTGATTTCTTCCAACCGCTTTCTCATGACAACATATATTCCGGGGAATTCCAACGTGATAACGGACAAGCTGAGCAGAACTATTCTGATGCCTCTTGAGTGGTGTCTCAATCCTGTGGTGACGGAAAAGATTTTCCGCCACTGGGGCCAACCTTGCTGCGATCTGTTGGCATCCCCTCTGAACAGCAAGTGGAGCAGTTACTTTGCCCTGATTTCCCCCCTCTGGTGGAGTCACCCAGAGATGCTGTTCTTCATGATTGTCTCCCCTGGTTTCCTGTACGCTTTTCCCTCAACTCCCCTGGTATCTCAGTTTCTAAAGAAATCCAAGAGGTCGAAGAATGCAAAAATCCTCATTGCCCTTTCTGGCCTCGACAAGTTTGGTTTCCTTTCATTTGGTCTCACCTACTTCGGAAACCTTGGATCCTCGACCCAGCTTGAGGTCTGTTATCTCATCCAGAAGGAATGGTTCATCCGAATCTCCAACATCTAAAGCTCACTGTGTGGCTTCTCCAATTCCAGTGATTGCCAGACATTCTTTCCTTTACCTCACCAGTCCGACAAATCATTCTGGCCCATCACAAATCTTCTGCTAGAAAGCTGTACCATAATAAATTGGAAAAATTTGCTAGATGGGCTCTTAACAGTGATATTGACCTTTACACAGCTCCTGTTGATAGTCTTGGATTTTCTGGCTGTTCTTTATCAGTCTGGCTCATCAGCCTCTACCATTTCAGTTCATATGGCTGCCATATCTAAATTCCATATTGGTTGGGATGGTTCTTCATTTATGTCACACAAACTTTGTAAGGCCTTTTTGAAAGGAACCTTAATGTTAAGGTCTCCATTTAAAGAACCCACTGCTCCGTGGGATTTACCCCTAGTTTTATAGTCTCTCACTTTATCCCCCTTTGAACCGTAAGCTACTTGTGACTTAAAATTTCTGACATGGAAAACTTTGTTTTTATTAGCTATTACTTTGGCAAGAAGAATATCGGAAATTCAAGCTTCGTCCTACAAGTACCCTATTTAATATTTCACAAGGATAGAGTTTCCCTCAGGGCTAATTCTTCTTTTTTGCCAAAGATTGTTTTGGATTCTAATATCAGTTGAGCCTTATACCTACCAGTCTTTTTCCCTAATTTCTCCATTAAGGGGAGAGTACTGCGTACACTTTTTAGACGTTCACAGACAGTTACATTTTTACCTTCACAGAACAAAGAATTTCAGAAAATTTGACCAACTGGTTGTTGCCTTTTTCTCACTTTCTTTAGGTAACTCAGTTTCGAAGGTTACCTTTGCTAAATGGCTTAGGGATTGTGTCAACTTTATTCATTCAAAGGGTCTCCAACCACTATGTCCTGTGAAAGCTCATTAAACTAGAGGTGCAGTGGCATCTGCATTTTTTCATGCTAGAGCTTTTTTAGATGCCATTTTATGCAGCAGCTACGTGGGCATCTCTTCATGCTTTTATGACTCATTGCAAACTGGGCCAGGTCTCTAAGCGACATGAGTCATTCGGATCGATGGTGCTCAGAAATATTCTGTCATGAGGCCTCACAAGATGCAAGTAGCTAGGGACTGTGTCCCACATTCAGGGATTACGTGAAGATTGACATCATCAGGTAAAGAAATTGTCTTACCATAATGTTCCCTCTGTGTTGCCAATCTTCACTAACCTTGACATTCCCCCTGCCAAAGACATTTAGTGGGCCGAATACTTTCAATGACTAGCTTCATAACTGAGACACAGATCTGGTCTCTTACTCTGAGTTTTCTATTTTGTCTTTCACTATGTTAGGCAAACCTGATTTGAGGTAATTTAGAGAAGGGCATTCTAGGTAGTGCCTAGCTTGAGAGTTTGGATGGCACGAGCTAAAGTAAATGGCCGAGTCTGTTCAGAGGCTTGGAACCAAGTCCACAGTCAAGGATTAGTGAAGACTGACAACACAGATGGAACATTATGGTAAGACTTAACTTCTTTTTTTCAAAGCTATCTCAGACCATCCTTAAAGTTGCAAATGGCTTTAAGGATGGTCTGAGATACCCGCAAATGGCTTTAAGGATGGTCTGATACACCAGATGGTTCTAGCAGCACCCATTTTAAATGAAAAAGTACTTCTCAGCAGCCATAAATATAATTTCACCATTTCAAAGAAAAGGGTTTTATTCCGGACTGTTCAAATTTCCCAGAAAGATTGGACCCTGTAAAAATCATAGGCAGTTGATAACTACTGACTCTTGGGACCATTATGCTTTACAAGTTCCCACCCTAGAATTTACTTCCTTTCTTGAAGATGGCTACCCCAGTCATGCTCTGAATGAATTCATGAGTATCCATCCTGTTATCCATGTCCTAGTTGAAGTGCATCTCACTGCCTTATCTTTTGGGGGAGTCAATTCCAGAGGTGAGGGAGACGCTAAGTAATTAATCTTCCTCTTTATCCTGTTTTATTAATCTGCTGAAACAGGTTTAAACCTTTTGATGTTCTATTCTTATGTTGCAGTATTCTTTATGTGAGGGATGACTGCCATAGGTGGTCCCGACTTCCGGCCAGTATACAGATGCCTTTTTACTACTGCAGGGTACGTGGGACGTCACACTTAGGCTTGCAGATAGCATAGGCCATAAAATGATGTCAGCACGTATCATTCTCAGAACTTCTGTGCCGCCAGTCCAAATGCCATCTTCGATCATCGGTCTGCTTGCCCAAGTTGTTTGCTGATGTACAAGCCATATAGGTCAGTGCCCTGTTGGGAGTTTTCTTTTTTACTTTTGCTATTGCTTTTGACTGAGTTTAAATGTCATCCAAGAAAGACAAGTGCCAGTGTGGCAGACAAATCCCACATAAAGTTACTCAGTCAGTGCCTTTTCTACTTTTGGTCTAACCACGACCATATGTCTTGCCCTGTCTGTCAGGCATTTGTTCCGAAGGCCCTATGGAGTCGCCTTTTCTCTCTTAGCATATACCTTGAAAATCAGAGACTTAAAAGGTTAGCAAGTGATGTTATGAGAGAGTATGCTGGGGCCTTCTGCTGAGCCTGCGAAGAGGGTTAAGAAACTCAGGCCTGCCCCTCCTATCCCAGGCATCCCTTTAGTCTGACAAAGGCCCCAGGGTCCATTTGGATACTGGCTGGAATTCCTCTGTGGTTACTGCTTTGGAGATTGTCATAATTCAACTACCGGCATGTTCTCGGAGGTTTTCCAGATGTCCACTTCATACGGACAGGGGAAACTTAGTTTCACTGCTTCAGAAGGACTTCCAGGTATTCCGCAGATCTTAGTCCATGAGGATGTTGGGACAATGGAATCACAGTGTAGGCCTCTGTTGGGCCCCTCCACCATATGCAAAGCAGAAAGCTAAACATGTTTCTGTCCCTTGGGAATCATCTGACTGGCAGGCCTTTACATAAGGCCTGTTTAATGCAATCATGGCTTTAAGGCCTCCTTCAGGGGTCACCCTACCTAGCCCTCCTCTTACTACTTCCCCTGACAAAAGGGTTAAGGAACAGATTTTTCTCGAGATTTTTCTGATGAGGATTCCTCGAAGTATTGATCCTTGGCCTGTTCTGCCCAGATTATATCACTCTGAGTATGCTTCCCCTGAGGAAGAATCCAATTGCACTGATTATATTGGTGAAGATATTTCATTTGGGGAGACTATTGCACATATGAGGGAATATTTTAAATGGGACTGCTCTCAGATGTCTGAGGTGCAGGAAAGATTCTATGATTTGCTTCAAATGGACTCTTCTTCCACCGTTTGCTGTGCCTCCTGTTTTACCAGGTTTTCTTGATGCCTTCTCTTCTGCATCAAAGTCTCTGGATTCTCGACCTCTTGCCCCTAAAAGGCCAGATAGGTTTTACAGAGTTCCAGAGGACTGTAAATTGCTTTACAAATGCCCTTCTGCAGATCAATTTCTGGTTTCTGTGGCTGCTGATAAACCATCCAGACTTCTACCATCCACTTTACGGCTCCCTTCTGATAAGGAGAATAGATTTATGGAAAGGTTGGGGGAAAAGGTGTACACTTCAGCTACTGTGGCTTTCCATGCAATCAACTACCAAACCCTTATGACTTAACTTTACCTTGGCTATCCTTTCTCAAACCACTCCGCTTCTCTTTGACCTTCTAGATTGGGAAGTTGTCAGCTCTGTTCTGTTCTGGGGGCTTCTTCTGAGGTGGCCCATCACTCCATTAAATGCAGCTGAAGCATTTTCCAGAGCTGCTGCATCAGGCTCTGTCTTGAGGAGATATTCCTGGTTGAGGCTTCAACCACTCCCTGATGACTTTTAGGCTAAGATTATGGATGCCCCTTTAGATAATAATGCCTTTTTTGGACTGCTGCAGCAGAATTAAAGGGTTTAAGGCATATTTTTGTGTTTCCAGTTTTTAAATTCCAAAGGAACTATCCTGTTCAAGCTCCTTTTGTTAGAAACCAATCTTGCACTCCTTCCGGGGGTAAGAGGATTGCTAGAAAAGCTCCTGCTAAACTCTGTCTACACCTTCCAAGAAGCAGCCTTTTCTGACAAGCCAGGTAGTCTGTGACTATCACCCATGCCTCTCCCACATCCCCTTTTCTCAGCGTTTCTTCCTCTCCCTTCCAGCCTGGAAACTTCTAACTCAAGGATGTTCTTCGTGTTTCACTGTTGCAGTCATCGCGTTTGGGTTATCTGCTTGCAGTAGCCCTCAGTCGTACTGATTATCAAAGTCTTGGGTCCTGTGTCTGTTGCTGTCTCATCTTCCATGACGTCAGGTAATCAGGGGTATAAAGCATGCAGCTGACGCCATTACATCAGTCTTTCTTGCCGTGTAGTGCCCAAAGCAGTTCGCAAGTGCTTGCCGGCCAATTCCTGAAATTTTCATTTTTGAGTTTTAGAACCGAAGTCTTCAACTACAGCTAAGTACTCCATTGGGGAAGCTTTTTCTTGCTCTAAACCGATGTCAGTAAAAGTCGATAACTGTATTTCTTGTGGAAAGCAAATACCTCATAAAGATTTTCATTCGTACTGTATTCCTTGCTTAGGCCCTGACCATGATATAGCTCGCTGTCGGTTTTGTGCCTTATTTAAACAACAAGCTATTCATTGTAGGTATATTTACGTACTCTGTTCAATTACCCAGATATGGCTTTGGTAAGCCACCCGACTACTGACATGTTGAAAAGATGCAAAGATAGACAGCGACAGACTGCCTAGGTCCAAAGCTGCCAACAACGCTTCTCCTAAGCTAGTCGCCAGTTCGCTGGTACTCAGTGAGGCGCTTTCGCAGCCCTTGATACCCGCTACTTCAGATTTGGAGGCCTCTACTTAGACCCATTTGGAGTCAGGTATGTTGTGAGATGCTTCAACTGTGGAACTTGCGGATGTCTCTACCTTGGATGGGTCCGGAGCCGCTGTGCAGTCACTGGCTTCTGAGGGTGTATTCAGGCCTACTGACTTGCATATTTAAACAATCCATGCCTAAAATAAATGATGCCCAGACCGCATGTTCAGGTCTCTATGCCTAAAAAACAAATAAGAATGGCTGAAGACCTTATTACTTTAATCAGGGGAAGCCAACCTTCCCCCTCTAAGAGACCTAGGACTGAATTTGCTTATGATTCTTTTGATCAGGATTCTGAAATTTCTGTTTCCTAGGATGACCAGGATTTACCATTATCTACCTATGAGGATTCTGATGTAGAGGATTCTATTCCCTCTGCTTCCCCTCCAGAGGGTTTCTCTTTTGGTGAAACCTTGCATACTCTTAGGGAGCATTTTTGCTGGGAAAGCCAGGATTACTCTGATTCTAAAAAGAGGCTTATGGATTTCTTACTCTTTCCCCAACACAGGCCTTTAGCTTATCCCCCCTGTACTGGACATTTTTGTTGCCTTTTCAAAATCTAGCTTGGCCCCTGACTCCTTAGCTCCTGCTCCAAGAAAACCAGATAGATATTACAGGGTTCCTGACGCTCAAATTCCTTTTTAAAAAATCCTACTGCGGATCCTGAGACCATTTCACTGGGACCCAAGGGCATTAAGGCTACTACTGCCAAAATTCCTACCCCCCTCTGATAGAGATTCCAGGTCGCTGGATAGATGGGGTAAGAAGGTATACACTTTTGCAACCTTGGCCATTAGGGCCTTAAACTGCCAGTTTCATATGTTCAAGTATCAGCAGCATATTATTGGATTGCTTAAACAAAAAATTATGTTGATTCCTGACTCTGCTGAAAATAAAGATTTACAGGATTTAATGCATTCTGCTAAACAAGTTGGAAAACATACTTTGCAATGTGGTTTTGATTCACTAGAGGCATCTTGCAGGGCTGCTGTCACTGGGTCTGTACTTAGACGTCATGCTTGGCTTAAGGAGCAATCTTTGCCAGATAATGTTAGTTAAATTGCTGGATGCTCCCTTAAACTAGTACTGCCTGTTTGGCAACAAAGCAGAAGTACTTAAAAAGATGGAAGAAAAAGCTAAATCTATCCAAACTGTTAGATTTCTTGCAAGTACAGCCTCCAGCATTTAGTAAGCATTGGCTTTCTAAGAATTGGTCCTTTCCTGCCTCTTCCAGGCCTTTTCACTCCAAACCCAGAACCAGCAGAACATCCAGACTTCAGTCCCAAGGACTAAGCAGTGGGTGGGCTCCCACTTCCAAAAGTAGGGAGTAGTAAGACTCCCCCATGGTAAACTGTCTTAATGACTTAACTTTAAAACTTCCAAGCCCTTCTCAACTGACTGCTCCTTTAGGGGGGAAAGATTGCTCTGCAGGCAAAAAACTGGGAACTCATTACCCAGGACAAGTGGGTTTTAAATATAGTTTCCCAAGGATACAGATTCCACTTCCACAATTTACCATCCCCAAACGGTTGGCCAGATCTACCCCCAAATCGGTGGGCAAAGGCTCAAAAGCAAGTTCTCTCTCTCTTAAATATAAGGGCTATTCAGACTGTCCCAAAAGAGTAAAGGGGACAGGGTTTCTACTCGAGACTTTTCCTGGTGCCCAGAAAACACGACAACTGGTGTCCTATCCTGGACCTCTCTATCCTAAACACTTTTTTGGTGATCCCAAAATTCAAGATGCTAACTCTTCACCAGTTGCTTCCTATGCTGGGCAAGGATGCCTGGTTAGCAACACTAGATTTAAAGGAAGCCTACCTGCACATCCCAATCAGGGAATCTTGCAGAATATACCTATGCTTCAAAGCAGGCTTCATGCACTATCAGTTCTCTGCACTGCCCTTTGGCTTATCTACTGCGCCCAGGGTATTCACAAAGTGCCTAGCTCCAGTCATTGCATTCTGCAGACAAAGAAATATTGAAATATACCCATACCTGGACGATTGTCTAATTCAGGCAGAAAGCCACGACATACTACTGAATCATCTGGCGTTTGTACAGAAAGTGCTAACTTCTCTGGGGTACACCATAAACGAAAGTAAATCGCACCTTGTACCCTGCCAACAAATTGTATTCCTGGGAGTAAGCTTGAACGCACCTTTCCAGATGGCTTTCCTCACGGCAGAGAAACATGTTCATTTGTCAGCCTCCTTCAAACTAATGGCCACAAAGACCCTGCTATCTGCAAGACAAATACTGCAAGCCTTGGGGTTCATGACCTCCTGCATTTTACTAAATCCATATGCAAGACTGCATATGAGGAAACTACAGAGGTATCTAAAAAGCCTGTGGTGTCAACATTCTCAGGATCTAGAAGCAATGATTCCTATCATACCTTGCCTACATATAGAGTACCTTTGGTGGACAGAGGCCTGCCACCAAATCAAGAGACTGCCATTCACTCTACCCCCTGCTGCCCAAGCCCTAACAGACGCATCAGACTATGCATGGGGGGCTCACTACTTCAAGGAAGTGCATTCAGGGTAAATGGAACCCAAGTCAAATGCACTTGCATATCAATCAAAAAGAAATGTTAGCTGTACAGAATGCTCTGACAGCCTTCGAGGACGACATTCTTCCAGGACAATTAATGCTAAAGACGGACAACACCACTGTTATGTGGTACATAAACAAGCAGGTGGGAACCCAATCATACCCTCTCTGCAGACTAGCCATGGCTCTGTGAAACACAGCCTTGAGCTTCCAAGTGGACCTACAGGCTCAATTCCTGCCAAGAAAGCTAAATACACTGGCCGACGAACTAAGCAGAAATCTCATGGACCCACAAGAGTGGAAACTGGAATCAAAGACATTCAACATGTTGATAAACAAATGGGGGAGCCCAGAGATGGACCTGTTTGCCTCGCCTCAGAACTACCAGTTGGACAATTTCTGCACAAGTACTCCCCGCAAACAATCTTGGAAAGTGGATGCCCTGTCCTTCACCTGGAAAAATCTAAAAGTTTATGCCTTTCCTCCTCTTCCTCTCCTCTCCAAGGTACTACTAAAGATCAAACAGGACAAACCAAGGACAATACCTATTGCACCAGACTGGCCCCGCCAACACTGGTACACCCTCTTGCGTGGTGTCACTGCTGGCACCATGGCACCTGACTCAGACCCCTACCCTGCTGTCCCAGCAGGAGGGCAGAGATTTTGTACCTTCAACTTCAAACCGTGAACCTGGCAGCCTGGCTAATTACCTGATCTCTCTGTTGCCATCCCTCAGTAAACAAGTGTTGGATGTCATTCTGGAGGCAAGGAGGCCTAGTACTAGAATATCTTATGCTGAAAAGTGGAAAAGAGTCTGTTCCTGGAAGCACACTCAGGGGATGGGCATAGCAGCGTCCAATTTACCTCAGATTCTTCAATACTTAACTGAGATGCTTCACAAGGGCCTTTCCTTTTCCTCCTTCAAAATTCATGTCTCAGCCTTTTCAGCTCATTACAACACAGAACCACCCCTCTTCTGTCATCCACTGCTCAAGCAGTTCCTCAGAGGAGCCAAAAACTTAACACCACCCAGGAGAGCCCCAATTCCAGCCTGGGACCTTAACTTTCTATTGGAAAAGCTCACTGTACCTACATTTGAGCCAGCTGCAAATGCAGAGTTGAAATTCCTTTCTTGGAAAACAGCCTTCCTTTTAGCCATCACTTCAGCAAGAAAGGTGTCTGAATTACAGGCCCTTATGGCAGTGGAGCCTTTCATCATCATGCGGACAGGGTGTTCTTCAGGACCAATCCCTCCTTCATGCCCAAGGTAGTATCCAGTGTGACTGTTAATCAGTCCATTCATTTGCTAATCTTCTTTTCTAATCCACAGAACAAAGGGGAATGGATACTGCACTCCTTAGATGTGCACAGACAACTTAGATTTTACTTGAACAGGACTAAACCGCTCAGGAAATCTGAACAGCTGCTGGTGGCATTTGCTGCAGGTGCAGAGGGAAAGGCCATTTAAAAGCAAACTGTTTCTAAATGGATAGGCCATTGCATTCATTTCTGCTATAAGCACCATGGAAAACCCTATCCCACAAGGGATAAGACTACATTCAACCAGGGCTGCATCTACATCTACAGCCTTTCTCAGGTGTGTCCCTACCAGGGACCTCCAAGAAGCTGCTACCTGGAGTTCTGTACATAGCTTCACCAAGCATTACCATTTGCCAATTTTCTCTTAATCCAGAGCTGGCTTTGCCACTGCTGTCTTTGCAGGGCCTTATAGCTGGTCCTAATGCTATCTAATTTCCTTCTCCCATCCTTAGCTTTGGGAATCTACCCAAATGTGATGACTGCAACAATGAAATATGAAGAACATACTTCAGTTGTGTACAGTTACCATAAATGTAGATGTTGGTATATTCGCTGTTGCAGTCCTGGTTACCCTCCCTCCAGCCCCCTGACGTCTTTTGGCTATACCTCTATTCCTTTTTACTATGCTCAAAGCTTTTTGGTGTATTTGCTTTTTTGTTGGAGGTGTAACTTTGTATATATATCTAATTGCTTCCCATTAGGGGGGCACCTGACATCTTGGGCAAGAAAAACTGATGTAATGGTGTTGGCTGCATGCGTTATGCCCCTGACTACCTGACGTCATGGAAGATGAGATAGCAACCGACGCAGGCCCCAAGACTTTGATAATCAGGCCGACTGAGGGCTACTGCAAGCAGGTAACCCAAATGTAATGACTGCTATAGTGAATACACTCTAACATCTACATTTGTGGTAAGTGTACACAACTGTACTTTCTTGGGTCCTTTCCATTATCCACAAAGGGTACTTCATGGTCCTGAAGTCTCTACCGCCCTTCATGAAAATTTCTCAGCCATTGCGAGAACAACTTCAGTTCTTTCTGGGGATGCTTAAGGAACTGAAGTCCCAAGGAACTATCTAAGAAGTTCAACTTACCCAAAGAGGAAGAGTTTTCTATTCCAGGATGTTTCTGGTACCCAGGAAAGATGACTCTTGGAGACCTATTGTGGACCTTTCTCACCTCAACACCTTCCTAAAGTTTCCAACCTTTTGCATGCTCTCTAGAAACCTTTTCCTCTCATCCTTCCACAGGCTTTCCTGGCCTCCCTGGATATCAAGGATGCCTACCTTCATGTTCCCTTTCATCCCATTTCAGGAAATGTCTGCATTTTCTGTTGCTTCATCACATTTCCAGTTGTCTCCTTTGCCCTTTGGTCTCTACTGCACCAAGGGTATTTACAAAGTGCTTGACTGTTATTTCCTTCAGCAAAATCCGTGGTATACAGGTCTTTCCTTATCTGGAAGATCTGCTACTCCAGACATCACTTCCTAAGACTTTGCAACAATATCTTCCTTTCCCTTCTGCAAAGGTTGAGTTTCACATTAAATTTCAAAATATCCTTCCTCACCCCTTTCCAGGACCATGTCTTCCTGGGGTGCAGGATACAGACAGACCTAATGCTGGCTTTGCTACCTCCTCAAAAAGTTCTGTTTCTTATCAGCTATTTCCAAGACCTTCTCCGTTTGCATTCTGTGACAGAATGACTTTCTGAAGCTGCTGGGATTTGTAGCATCCAGTATCTCCGTATTGCTTTTGGCCAAACTGCACAAGAGGAAATTTCAGTGGTTCCTTAGTCTGTTTGGAAGACAGCATCTGCTCCCATTGGAGTTTGTCTTTCCTCCTCTTCCTTGCCTAAAGAGGGAACTGTTGTTGGATTCAGCAGTTTTCCATAAACTCAGGTCTATCTTTGCTTCATACTCTTCCTTCTGAAGTCTTGTTTACACATGTCTCGGACATGGGTCGGGGGTAGCCTTTGTAACCTTAAAGGTACAAGGCCATTGGTCCCCTTCTCAAAGGCAACAACACAAACATAAAAGATGAAGCAATTTATTTAAGATGTATCAGAGCAGAAACCCAGTTGAAGTGAAGCAGCACAAAAAACTCTGTATAAAAAGTATTTAAAATAAGCGTGTTTGCAAAATAAATTGCTTCATCAGCTCTCACTCAGCAAACTAAAACATAAATAATATATATCATTGTCACACAATCAAATGACCAGTAAGCACAAAATATGCAAAATCAACAAAGTATTACACACCCATATTCTTTGAAAACGCGTCAAATACTGAAAAAGTATGTGCACACACACACACACACACACACACACACATATATATATATATATATATATATATATATATATATATATATATATATGTATATAATATATATATATATATATATATATATATGTATATGAAAAGATAAAAAAAATTAAAAAAAGCAAAACACATATACAGTCGATATAAAAAGTTTACACACCCCTTTTAAAATGCCAGGTTTTTGTGATGTAAAATAAGACCACAATAAATCATTTCAAAACTTTTCCCACCATTAATGTGACCTATAACATGTACAATTCAATTGGAAAACAAATCTGTTAGGGGAAAAAATATAAAAAATAAAAAACGTATAATAAGCTGGTTGCATAAGTGTGCACACCCTTAAACTAATACTTTGTTGAAGCACTTTTTGATTTAATTACAGCCAGCATTCACTCTTCTTGGGTGCACACCTGCCATCAATTAAAGAGGCTGTGATTAACCCCAAATAAATTTTAGCTGTCCTAGTAGGATTTTCCTGACATTTACTCAGTTGCCTGCTACAGCAAAAGCCATGGTTTGCATGGAGCTTACAAAGCATCAAAGGGATCTCATTGTTGAAAGTGATCAGTCAGGAGAAGGATACAAAAAAAATTCCACATCATTGGATATACCATGAAACACAGTGAAGACAGTCATCAAAAAGTAAAGAAAATGAGACAACAGTGATGCTGCAAAGAACTGGACATCCCTCCAACATTGATGAAAAGAGAAGTCTAACTGGGCAGAGAGGCTGCCAAGAGACTTACAGCAACACTGAAGGAGCTGCAGGAATTTCTGGCAAGTACTGGTTGTGTACTACATGTGACAACAATCTCCCTTTTCTCCGTATGTCTGGACTATGGGATAGGGTTGCAAGACGAAAGCCTTTTCTTACACAGAAAAGCATCCAGGCCCAGCTAAAATTTGCATAGCCTCCCAAAAGCATGTGGGAAAATGTGTTATGGTCTGATGAGACCAAGTCTGAACTTTTTGGATACAATTCCAAAATATACTTTTGGCGCAAAAACAACACTTTGCATCATCAAAAGAACACCATCCCCACGGTGAAGCACAGTGGCGGCTGGTGACTTCAAATCAAAGGGGGGCCGCAGGAGACAGCTGAATGGGTGGGGCCAACAAGAAGGGGTGTGGTCAACTAGAAAGGTGTGGAGCTATGCTAAAAACACAAAAACTGGGACTTTAAATAAATACGCTGTCCTGGGTGCCAAACCGTCTTTGAGAGTCCAATCAAGACAAAATGAAGTGTAGAAGAAAAAATATTTCAATGCATTGGCTACATGATGACAGCTTAATTAATATCTAGATGGAAACAAAAAGGTTGTGAGGCATGAAAAAATAAATTACTATTTAAATACATTACTGGAATGCCAGTGAAAATCAAGTATAAAGAAACGAGCAGTACTCAGCACAAACCACTTCTCTTTGCACTGTAGTTGTAATTATAATATATAGTCAGCTTTATAAAAGTACCAAGTAACATGCTGAAGGTAGCAATCTCTGTGATACCCCAACTTGTAAAAAAATTATGTTCATCGTGTTTCACTGTTGCAGTCATTACACTCTGGTTATCCTGCTGGCAGGCTACCCGCAGTCGGCCTGAATTCCAAAGTTCTGGTCCAGCGTTGGTTGCTGTCGCCTCTTCCTTGACGTCAGTGCGCCAGGGGTATACAAGATGCAGCCAACACCATTTTCCCCAGTCTTTCTTGCCACGCAGTGCCCGAAGCAAAAGCAGTTTGCAAGTGCCGGTCGGCAGACTCCTGAAATTTTCGAAATTGAATTTCAGATCCGAAGTCTTCAATAAATCTAAGTACCCCATTGGGGAAACTTTTTTCTTGCTCCAGACCGATGTCAGTAAAGGTTAACAATTTTATTTCTTGTGGGAAGCAAATACCTCATAAGGATTTTCATTCTTACTGTATTCCTTGCCTAGGACCTGACCACGATGTTGCTAGTTGTTGGTTTTGTGCTAGATTTAACCAACGCACTATTAAGCGTCAGTACGTTTTTGCTTTCCATTACTTTGGCAGAAGGTTTAACTATATAATGCTGTCGGAACAGCCGATGACCAAAGTTCATAAAAAGCACAATGAAAAAGAAAAGGACAGGCATCCGAGATCCAAAACCGACGAAGTCTCTTCTAGGCCAGTCGCCGGTTCTCAGTGAGGTGCTTTCGCAGCCCCTGACACCCGCTACCTCAGAGCCACAGGCCACCTCCGACTCCCACGTGGAGACAACTAGGCCTCTGGAAACTCAAGGTATTGGGCCTACGGAAACTACTCCCTCAGATGGGTCCGGAGCCACTGAGCAGGCTTTTCAGACCTACACAGCTTTCTATCAAGACCACTTCAGCAACCAAGACAAAGTCTAAAACACCTTTAAAGACAAAGAAACAAGTACAGCATTCTCCTGGACAGTCATCCATGCCCAAGAAACAGATGCTTAAAATGGCCGAGGACATAATTACTTTGATCAGGGGTTCCCATCCCCCTCCTGATAAACGCCCTAGGCAAGACACTGACTATGATTCTTCTGATCAGGTTTCTATTTCTTCTTATTCCTCTTCAGAACAGGGATATTCCATTCCTCCCTATGAGGGCTCTGATGCTGAAGAATCTATCCATTCAGACTTTCCTCCTGAGGACTATTCTTTTGGGGAAACCCTGCACACCATGAGGGAGCATTTCCACTGGGAGAGCCAAATTATTCAGAATCCAAGAAAAGGCTCAGATATTTTCTTTTATTGCCTCAACACAGACCTCTTGCTATCCCTCCTGTGCTAGACATTGTAGATGATGTATTTTCAGTGTCCAATCTGTCTCCTGATTCTTTACCCCCTGCACCAGTTAAGCCAGATAGGTATTACAGGGTTCCAGATTCACATAAATTTCTTTATAAAAACCCTGCTGCTGACCCAGAAACTATATCGCAGGGTCCCAAAGGGGTCAAGGCTTCCTCTGCAAAAAACCCTGTTCCCTCTGATAGGGATTCTAGAGTTCTGGACAGATGGGGGAAAAAGTTTACACCTCTGCTACTTTAGCTGTATGGGCTTTAAACTGCCAGTTTCACATGCTTAAATATCAGCAGTACCCAATGTCTCTGCTAAAACAGAAAATGCTGACAAACTCTGAATGTCCTGAAAACAAGGAAATGCAGAATTTATTGCATGCAGCTGAACAAGTGGGAAAGCATACTTTGCAATGTGGTTTTGATTCACTAGAGGCTTCTTGCAGGGCCGCAGTTACAGGCTCTGTTCCTTTAACCAAGCATGCCTTCGAATGACAGAGTCTGCCTGATCATGTTAAAGCAAAATTATTAGATGCTCCATTACAGCATAATACTTTGTTTGGTGTTAAGGCAGAAGAGGTGTTAAAGAAAATGGAGGATAAAGCTAAATCAATGCAGACAGTCAAGGATTTCTTACAGGTTCAGCCACCTAGATTTAGCAGAAACTGGCCTTCTAAGAATTGGTCCTTTCCAGTGTCAGACAGGCCACAAAGAGGCAGATACAGATGCCCTAGAGGCAGATCTCATGCCTAAACGATGGGGTGATCCTGCCTCCAAAAGCAGAGAAGACAAATCACAACCTTGTAGGAAACAGTCTCAATGACTTCCCACTGCCAATGCCAAGCACTTATCTTTTGGCAGCACCCTTAGGGGGAAAGCTAGCATTTTTCTCTCAAAATTGGCACATGATTACCCAGGACAAATGGGTACTGAATATTGTTTCTCAGGGCTACAGGTTCCACTTTCACACCCTGCCAAAGACAAAAGGTATGCCAGACCTGCCACACAATCAATGGGCAGAGGCACAAAAGCAAATTTCATCTCTCATGGACATGAGGGCTATTCAAAGAGTACCACAGCAAGAGCAGGGACAAGGATTTTACTCCCCAGAAAGGACAAAGCTTGGAAACCAATACTGGACCTGTCTATTCTAAATACTTTTCTGGAAGTTCCAAAATTCAAAATGTTGACACTACAGCAACTTCTGCCCATGCTGGGCAAGAAGGCTTGGCTTGTAACTTTGGACCTCAAAGAGGCATACCTGCATGTCCCAATCAGACAATCTTGCAGAAGATGCCGCAGATTCATAGCTGGCTCAATGCACTACCAATTCACTGCACTGCCCTTTGGCTTGTCTACTGCGCCCAAGGTCTTCACAAAATGCCTGGCACCAGTAATTGCATTTTGCAGACAAAAAGGAATTCAAATATAGCCCTACTTGGACGACTGCCTTATTCAAGCAGAAAGCAAGGACATATTCTATTAAAGCATCTGGCGTTTGTAAAAAGATTACTGATTTGCCTAGGGTACACAGTAAACGAACAGAAATCAAAACTAGTGCCCTCTCAAGAGATAATATTTTTGGGTGCAAGCTTAAATACAACTGCCCAGATGGCTTATCTCGCGTCAGACAAAGGCAACTGACTCATTACTTCCAAATGATGGCAACAAAGACCCAATTACCTGCAAGAAAAATTCTGCAGGCTTTGGGCTTCATGACATCCTGCATTCTGCTAATTCCATATGCAAGACTGCATATGAGAAAGCTACAATGGTATCTAAAAAGTGTTTGGTTAACATTGCCACAGCCTGGAAACAGTAATTACTCTCATTCCCTGCCTGCAACGGGAGTTTCGATGGTGGGCACTGGCCTGTCACCACAACAAGGGACAACCATTCACTTCGCCAACAGCGAGGCAGACACTAACAACAGATGCTTCGGATTATGCCTGGGGGGCACACATGGCAGGAAAATGTATTCAGGGCTCGTGGCCCGCAAGCCAAATGCATCTTCATATCAATCAAAAAGAGATGCTAGCTGTACAGAATGCCCTGACAGTCTTCAAGGATCTACTCCATCCAGGACAACTATTACTAAAGATGGACAACACTGCAGTCATGTGGTACATAAGCAAACAATGGGGCACACATACCTACCCCCTCTGCAGGCAAGCCATGAACTTGTGGAACACAGCATTGACCTATCAAGTGCATCTGCAAGCACAATTCCTGCCAGGAAAGACAACTACTCTGGCAGACGAACTAAGCAGAAACCTCATGGACCCTCACGAGTGGAAACTAGATCCACAAGTCTTCAGCATGATAACAAGGAAATGGGGATGCCTAGACATCTGTTTGCCTCCCCTCACAACTGTCAACTACAGAGATTTTTCACAAGGACTTATCACACACAAGCATGGAAGGTGGATGCTCTACCATTCAGCTGGAAAACCCTGACAGTTTATGCCTTTCCACCACTGCCTCTCCTCCCCAAGGTACTCTTAAAGGTCAGACAAGAGTAGCCAAAAATGATCTGGCCATGCCAGCACTGGTACCCCATCCTAAAGAGCTTGTCTCAAGGCCCAGCCTGGACTTTACCTCAAATTCCTCATCTTCTGACCCAACAAAACAATCAGATCCTGCACAGCTAACTCAGAACCTTAAATCTGACTGCATGGTGAATAATATAACCACTCAGAACACACCTCTCTCTAAAGCAGTTATGGATGTTATTTTGGAAGCCAGGTGGCCCAGCACCAGAAAATCTTATGCAGAAAAATGGAAGAGATTCTGTGCTTGGAATCAGGCACAAGGAATTGAACCACTTGTTCCAAATATCCCTCAGATTTTACAGTACCTAACTGAGATGCTGGACAAGGGCCTATCCTTATCAATTAAGATCCATGCCTCTGCCATTTCAGCTCTTTACAATACGGAACCACCTATTTTTTCACATCCACTGCTAAGGCAGTACCTCAGAGGGGCCAAAAACATAAGACCTCCAAGGAGAGCACCAATACCTGCATGGGATCTCAATTTTGTCTTGAAAAAGCTCACTCTGCCTCCTTTTGAGCCAGCCAGTACAGCTGAGATAAAATTCTTATCATGGAAAACAGCTCTGCTCATAGCAATAACTTCAGCAAGAAGAGTATCAGAGTTACAGGCATTAATGGCAGTGTAACCTTTTATCATTTTCCATCCGGACAGGGTTTCTCTAAGGACAAACCCAACATTTATGCCAAAGGTAGTATCCAGTGTGTTTCTTAATCATACCATTAATTTGCCTACTTTTTTATCCATATTCCCAGAATAAAGGGGAGAAACTTCTGCATTCTTTGGACATAGAGGCAGCTATGCTTCTACTTGGACAGAACTAAGGCTTTCAGAAAGACTGAGCAACTTTTAGTAGCATATGCTGCAGGATCACAAGGAAAGGCTATCTCAAAGCAGACTATTTCAAAATGGATAGGACACTGCATCCATTTCTGCAATGCACAGCATGGCAAATCAGTGCCTAAGGGCATTAGGCCACATTCGACCAGGGCAGCAGCCACATCAGCAGCCTTTCTCAGAGGAGTACCAACCAAGGAAATTTTGGAGGCTGCAACTTGGGAGTTCAGTGCACACTTTTACCAAGCACTACCACTTACCTCTTTACTCTAAATCCAGAGCAGGCTTTACCACTGCAGTTCTGCAGGGCCTCGTAGCCACTCCTAATTCTATTTAGACCCAGCCGCCCAACCTCAGCTTTGGGATTCAACCCAAGTGTAATGACTGCAACAGTGAAACACGAACATAATACAGTTGTGTACTTACCATAAATGTAGATGTTCGAGTGTATTCACTGTTGCAGTCCAGGTTACTCACCCACCATCCCCCTTTCTTTGCTGGGACTTATCTGTACTTCTCTATTCTATACAACCTATGTTGTGTATTTGTTTGTAGATGAAGGTATTGTTTATTTTAGTGCATGCTCTTTATAAGCAATGTTTTTAGCCTACCCTTTTGGGGGCACTTGACATCTGGGGCAAGAAAAACTGAAGAAAATGGCGTCAGCTGCATCTTATATACCCCTGGTGCACTGATGTCAGGGAAGAGGCGACAGCAGCTGATGCCGGACCAGGACTTTGGAATTCAGGCCGACTGCGGGTAGCCTGCCAGCAGGATAACCCAAGTGTAACGACTGCAACAGTGAATACACTCGAACATCTACATTTGTGGTAGGTACACAACTATATTTTTCTTATCCAAAAAAGACCTGCTGCCTAACAACAGCTATCTACTTGTTTCAAGGGGAAAACATGATCAAAGTGCAAAATGAACAGCAAATAAGAAACAATCTCAAGATAAATTGCTTAAAGGATTCTTCCACAGGTTATGCACCACACATGATAGATTGGCATTCTGTTTAGTTTACGGGTAAAGCCTGCAAAGATGACTGCAAGTCTCCAACAAATGTAATGAGGCTCTGAAAATATTGTAATCCCGTCCTTTATTACAAATACTGTCATATGCATTTCAATACCTAAGGCTTATATGCTATCTAGTTATGTAAATATTCTCTGCATGGCAACAACTAGAAGGCTTTCAATGTTGGTAATTCTTTAACATATGCTTATTAAAGCCTACTTGCATCTTACAATCTCAGGCAAGCTTACCTGATAGCCATTAAAGCAGTGCTACTTAAACCCACATCAGCAGGTACTGCAACATGTGTTTTCTGAATAAGAAGAAGAAGAAATCAACAGTATAAAAATATGACAGAAAACTAGAACATTCTGCAAAATCAAGGATAGATGAAAAGCCACTGTAGTACTTGTGCCTACTTTCGATGGCGGATAACTTAAACTGCATAACTGCTCCTTGCCTTGCTTGGACACATCCAGAGTCACTACATGGGGGAGTGGGGTTCAGGTAAGTCCCAATTTGAAATGTCTCTGGCTGACTGTGGCCCTGACACATGACCTCATACCTCTCAACCTCAGAGCAAGAAATCTGTACAAAGCCATAAATAGAAGTGAGATAAAGGCCCAAAAATAAGGACAATTTTAAATACTGCTCTTATAAACTTAGAAAGATAATAGAGTAGTAGGTCTTGCGTTAGTATGAATTTTCTGAAGGATATGAAATCTGAAACAAATGTCTGTCATTTATTTTCTAACTTCAATCTTTAATGATTTGACACTAATTTGCCAGAAAACCACAATTTTATGAAAAACGGACCACAAATGTGATGCAAAAATATAAAATAGCCACACAATACATCTGGGAACCTGTCAAAGAAGGGACACTTTTTTAATATTAGTACGGTTAACTTGAGCAGCTGACAAAATAAAAATCTACATATATTTCTGAAATTAAAAGTAATCTGTAACTCTGATCATTAAAATTACTTATTAATTGTAAACCTTCCATGATTTCTTCCAAATTTGCCATTTTGTGGAGGGATTATTAGGAGGAGAGCAACACATTGAGCTAAAATAGGGGGACAATTGAGAGGTTTGGATGTACCCAGTTCTATTAGGTGATTTATTTGCACATACCTCTCAACCTCTTAACGCAGGAAATCTGGACAAGGACAAATATATTGGGGGAACATACAAACAGTACTAAAAATTGCTCTTGTATAAACCTAGTTGATATATTAACAGGTCTTGCTTTAGCAATCATTTGTCTGAAGGGTATGAAGTCTGAAACTCAATGCCTGTCATTATTTAGTGACTTCATTCCTAAATGATTTTCCAGAAAACCACAAATTTTATGAGGAGCAAACCAAAAATAAGCAAAAATCTATTCATTCTGCAAAAATCTGGACAGTTGAGAGTTATAGTTCAGCCAGGGCTGTCTGAGTTTGCCGCACTCCCCCCCCCCTCACAAAATCATGGTCAAATGGGAACTCCCCTTTGCGGCCATGTCCCATTACTTGGCTATTTCACCCCATTTACCATAAACACTGTAATGTGCTTATTGCTTTTACTTCTGTGATGATTTGGATTTCATTTAAAAGTTTTATTTTATATTTTACAGCACAAACACTAATAGACATCTGCTAAACAAAACAATGCAGTCTCACAATTAAAATAGACTTGGCATTAAAACTTATCTGCCCTTGAAACTCACATTCATTGAAACAGCATTGAAACCCACATTCAAAGAAAATACACCTGGCCAGTGGCAGATAGATTATCTTCGGGCCGTTTTCAAATCATAGGCCCCTGGCACACAAAAGGTACACCTTCTTGATTGTATTAAATTATGTTGTATAATACAGGATAGTTGTTAGAGGGCATTTTAAATTTATTGTTTTGAACATTTTTCCAGTAAACAATGAAACAAAATGCATGCATCAATAATGACAAAACTGCCCAATTCAGAACATTTCCATCAAAAAGTCTACTCTAAACTTCTACAATCCACCAGTCATGTAAATAATTCCACATTAAAGAGATCTGCAACTAATGAAGAGGTTGCTGCTAGCAAACAACTTTACATTTCATTGTTTCATTTTCAAATGAAGTGCCTGTTGCCCTTGATGAATACATTGCCTATGTTACACAAAAAAAATAAGCTAGTAATATTGCAATAGGGACGGGAAGGCAAACTAATAACAGGTTCATAGTTACTAGGTATCTCCGCCAAAGAGGACATTTTATGGACTGCAGCATCCACCCCCTTTATAAAAGTATAAGACAGTACAGTATCAGCAATGCATCTACATACTGTGGGAGTAGAACCCACAGCCTTCTGCATCAAAAGCAGGTACACTACCTGTTGCACTATTAACAAAGCAAGCAGACTCTGCATAAGCAGTACTAAACTTCTCTTCCCCTGAAGCTCTCGGCTCCTTGTAAAATCCACTCAACTGTACCTCTCAAGTTTGCAGCACAAGTAATCTGGAAAAGCCAACATTTGTCGTGGGGGGGGGAACAAAAGCTCAAAACCAGGGACACATTTTAAACATTGCTTGTATAATCTTGGAAAGTTGCTAGAATAAAATACTGCTTTAACACCATGCATTTCACTGCCAAGTCTTGAACCCAGGACCCTGTGCACTACAGTCAGAGCAACATACCACAATGCCAGATTAGCTGTTTCTGCAAAGATAGGAAGACTGAAACTTAAATGGTTCTCATTTAATGAATTCAGTTCTCACCATAGCTCTCAACCTGATGGCACAAAAAAAACCTGGACAAAGCGAATAATGGGGGAATAGAGCCCCAAAAATAGGGACACATTTCAAATATTGATCTTATAAACTTAGAACAATTCCTGAAATTAAATGTTTTGTCACATACACCCTTTGAAGAATATGAAGCATGAAATCCACCATTCCAGAAAAACAAAGATTTTATGAGGAACAGAACAGAACAAAAATATGAGGCAAAAATCTGAATATTTTTCACAAGTGGTGATGGGTAGGGAATTCAGGCTCTTGCTATCTGCATGCAAGGTACAGGGTTTGAGCCTGTGTAGCCATCATTTAAATTTACATGGGTCATTCTACACACACACACACACACACACACACACACACACACACACACACACACACACACACACACACACACACACACACTTTAAAAGCTCCATATGGGCTTAGTACCTGAACTCCACACACACTTCAAAAGCTCTATATGGACTTAGTACCTGAACTCCACACACATTTTAAAATGAAAGTACCCAAAAGCTGTCCAACCGTCACAGTTTCATAAACAACTTGGTCCCCGGTAAAATCTTTCTGCTTCAGGCAATTGGTCCCCATAAACAACCTGGTAAACTTTGCTTTCTGCTTCAGAGCAAGGTTCCGGGTAAATCTGCTTTAGCTTTTCTCTATGGTCCCGCGAGAGCAGCAGGCTTAGTTACCCAGCCTGCAGACGTTGCAGCCCGATCCCTTTCCAGTCTGTGTGGTTGTAACCGCATAGACTTCTGGGGCATCTGCAGTCTGATGCCTCGTTTCCCATTCCGGACTACTGTTTAACCAGTCCGAGTTTGGGAAATGGGACACTCCCTCTAAATTTTAAACGGACACTCCCTCTATTTTTTTTTCTTTTTACAGCAGTGAGCAGTCTGAGTTAAATGGTCCGGACACTCTAAATAACTGGTCCGGACATTTTCACAGCAGTCTTGAGTATTTTTTTTTCTTTTTACAGCTGGGGGAGCTGCAGTCCTGCAGTCCAATATCACGAGCCGCCACTGGTGAAGCATGGTGGTGGCAGTGTCATGCTTTGGGGTGCTTTTCTTCAGCTGTAACTGGGGCTTTAGCCAAGGTGGAGGGAATTATGAACAGTTCCAGATACCAATTACTTTTGGCCCAAAACCTTCAGGCATTTGCTAGAAAGCAGTGTCTCAGTCTCTTCTGGTAGCTTAGGGGATTTTAAGCCTATGTGCCTCTCTGTTAGGAACGTCTTGGATCTTTCCAGCTGTTTGATGTCTATGACAAAGTACATCCCAAAGGAGTAATTAAAATATCTAATCGGGCTGCTCTGTGCTTAATACAAGGGAACAATAACCTTTTTAAATCTGCATGATATTCTTCTTGTGATCCACTACAGCAAGTAGAAAGATATTCTTACAGTTGTTGGTATGTGGTGGTCCCAGGTTTCTAATTACATTTTTATTTCGAAGCAAGGTGGTGTGCTGTATGCTGGGGATGGTTTGTCTACCAAATGCGAATAAATTGCATTTTTTAAGCCCATTTTCAATACTTTAGCCATTTGTAATTTTAAGTTCCTCCTAGAGAGCTTCTGCATCAGAGGCTTATTTGATATTGGCTCCCAGTTTACAGTCGTCCGCATAGTTAGTTAACCATGGGTTTTGGTTTTAGTCCGTTGGTCACAGATGTAAATAAGGAACAAAAGCGGTCCTAACATTGAGCCCTATGGGACACCACTGGATGTATTCATGTTCTGTGATGCTGTCCCTGCCTCTTGCCCTGTGGGGGTTCTGCTTTTTAACCATTTCGCTCTCCATCTTACCACATAGTGTTTGTTAATTTTGCTTTAATGGAGGATGGTGTCAAATGCCTTCACCAAGTTATAGTGTGACAGATTGTGTTACCTTTTCAACTAGATTCATTAAACAGGATCTGCATTGTACAAAATCAAATTGCTGCAGATCTAGTGTGCCCCCCTTTTTAGTTCTGTCATAATTAAACAAGTTTCTGGGCATTAAAAAGTCAAGATGTTGACCATTCAAGCTCTGTTAGCATTTCTTTTACCAGATTCCTTTGTGCTCACTAGATATTAAGAATACATGTTAAGTTGTCAATCTCGCCTTCATTCTTGCTTGATGGGTTCGGGGCCGATCCCTCGGCTCCGACTCGGCACTTGCTAAGCTCGAGAGTCACTTTTACCAGCTCGATGCAGCCCCATATCCCATGATGCAAGGCGGTAAGTACCCAGATCTCGTTTGCCGCTTCGCTTATGAGGTCCTCCTTTTACCAGCTCCTGGTAAGTGATTCACTTTTTGAATATTTAAGCCCCTTTTTCTTAAAAAAAACCTTAATTATTAGTTTTTAGTTAATTATTTACCTTTTGTGACAGAAAATCCCTGTCTTTTCTAATTTATTTTAGTCAAACTTTACCCATCCCATTCCCTCCCTGTTAGGGTGTGTGTGTTTGTTTATAGAAATACCCTTTTGGTATTTTATTTAAGTTAATTTTTTGACTGGTGTGTGTGTGTGTGTTTGTGTAAAGCACCATGTCAAAGGAGAGGGTCTCAGGTTTTAAGAAGTGTGACTCGTGCTGTCAGAAGATGTCTCTGACAGACGGTCACACTTCTTGCCTGTATTGCCTGGGGCCTCTTCACCTGCAGGACTCCTGTGCTATTTGTCATTCCTTCAGCCAGAGAGTCCTGCAGGAAAGACGTAACAAACTGATCCTTAGGGGCCTTCTTAAGCCGGAGGGCTCTCCGGCTAAGTCGGCTCCATCCAAATCAGTTAAATCTTCCAAGGCCCAGGCTTCTGTGTCTAAGCCTGCGGCCTCGGCTCCGACTCGTTCCGGCTGGAGCCGATTCTGGCTTAACAAAGCCTTCGGCACCGATGACTATCGGTGCCGAATCTATTGACCGCCGGTGTCGGCTCCGATCGGTTCCGACACCCATGTGGCAGGCATCGGTGTCGGCTCCGATCGGCTCCGACACCGTTACTTTGGTGGCTGTATCGGCTCCGGCTGGAGCCGATACATCGAGGTTTTCTGTCGGCTCCGAGAGGTCGGCTCCGACAGGATCTATAGTATCGGCTCGCATGGCTCATTCCAGGAAGAGGTCGAGGTCTCCTTCCTTGGAGCCGATACTTCGGCTCGGCTTCACCTCTTCTATCGGAACGGAGCCATCGGAGCCGATCTTCAAGGTCATCCAGGTTGTCAGATCATGACCTAGAGAGAGTGGTCAGTAGATTACTTAAGTCACAGGTACTGGCCCAAATGTTACATAGTCCGTCTCAACAGACTGTTGGTCCACACCCCGTTACAGTTCCTCCTTCAACTCTACCCCAGAGCTTGGAGTTGGAGTCTTCTGGAATGGTTACTGCTACGGCTGGAGGACGGATACCCCCTTCTGTTCCTTCAGCCTCTACTCTTATCTCCTCTTCGAGACCTTCCTTAGAGGGATTCGGTGGTTGGGCTTCCATGGTCTCCTCCGAGGGGGTGAGTGGCATCGGACCCTTGTCCGAGCCCGCTCTTCCCCTTGGAGCCTCGGCCTTGGTGAGCTCGGCTCCGACATCTGCCTCGGAGACTTCCCTTTCGGTGGTCCCTGGAGTTCCTAGCTCTTGGGCGGGTTCTCTCGGACCTGCCTGGGAGGGGAGCATTCGAGGTGATGAAGAGTGTACTGGCCACTGGTATCAGTCAGCAGTCTGTTCCCGTAGCTCCTCCCTCTATAGTACCTGTTGACATCTCTGCCACTTCTCTTGCTACAGGACCTAGAGATCCTCCGCCTCAGGTTTCCCCATTGGGAATTTCCCCCTCTTCCGAGGATTCTCCTGATGTTTCGGGAGATCCTCCTAGGAAGAGGACTTCTAAGAGGAAGCATGTAGACTCCCCCGAGTCTGTCACTTGGATACTGACTTTGATGAGTCAGAGGGATCCCTAGATCCCCTCTGAGGATGTCTCCTTCTCAGACATCCTAGAACTCCTGAAACAGAGGGAAACTGGCCCACCAACAATCCCTCTGAGGATGAGTCAGTATACCTAGAGGCGTTTGGATCTCGGCCCTCCACCTCCTGGGTGTCTCCGCCTTCGACCCCTTATGCAGGTTATTGCACGAAGGCGTGGACAGCTCCTGACTCTGTAGAGCCAGTCCCTAGGAGGCCTTCAAAATTTATCACTGCCCGTGTGACAAACAATTCCTTACTAAGGGTGTCCCGCTGATGCCATGGTGGTGGCTGCGGCCACCAAAAGGAACTTGCAGATCCTTCCGTGCCCGTCCATCCTCCTAATAAGGACTCTAGGACCATGGATAGGTACGGTGGCGGATGTTTTCCTCAGCGACCTTTGCTATGCGTTAAGCTGAATTACCTGTGTCACTTCACCAGACTCCAGAGGGATATCCTTAAGGAGCTGGGTGAAGTAGTTCAGGATCCTACAGCTGCAGGGGCTCAAGAAAAATTGCTTCACAGCTAGGAACCCTCAATTCCATTGCAAACTCCTCCATGCGGCTAATATCTTATGCTGCGGATGGAGCGAGTAGAGCCGCAGGTACAGGTGTGGCTCTTGGTGGCCAAGCCTGGATGCGGCTATGTGATTTTGCGGATCCCTTTAAGGCGTCCTTCACAAATTCTCCCTTTGATGGGTCAGCTTTGTTTGGCCCTCAGGTGAAGGAAACCTTGACCAGGTGCGAACAGGACGGCAAGACTCTTTCTGCTGTTGGAGTCCGTTGTCCACCCCTTCTAGACCTTATCCCAAAGGACAGAAAGGTGGGAAAATGTGGTTCCGTAAATCCCAAGGAGTCACGCCGGATTCACGTGGTCAGTTTACCCCTAGAGGCAGAGGGGTAACAACAACAGACGCTCTAGAGGCAGAGGGGTCCGAAGAACCAGGGAAACAGGGAGCCTCTCTGACAAGCCCTTTCAGCATCCCTGAGGTGTTGCCCGGCTGTCCCTCCTTGGAGGCAGTCGGGAAGATTATCACTGTACCCAGAAGCCTGGCATACCCTCACTCAAGACAGATGGGTACAGTCGATCATATCCAAGGGTTACATAATTCCTTTTGAGGAAAGTCCCTTCCCCTCAAGTTCCCTTCGAGATGTACCACCGGTCTAAGGAGATTGCAGAGTCAGAAATCTCAAAACTACTGCAAAAAGAGCCATTCAGCCAGTTACAATAGACCATTCAGAGCCGGAATCTACTCAAGGTTCTTTTGGTCCCCAAAAGACGGGAGACTGGAGACCAATATTGGATCTCAGCAGACTCAACAAGTCTGTCAGGAAGACAAGATTCGAATGGTCACTCTTCAGTCAATTCTGCCCTTCTTACAGAAGGACAACTGGATGTGCTCAATAGATCTTCAGGATGCGTACTATCACATCAAAATTCACAGACGCTCCAGGAGATTTCTCCGCTTCGGCTGGGGTCCAGTCATTTCCAGTTCAGAGCCCTGCCCTTTGGTCTCACTACAGCCCCAGAGTGTTCACCAAATGCATGGCAGTGGTCACGGCTCACCTGAGACGTCAAGGATTCCAGGTGTTTCCGTATCTCGACGACTGGCTCCTTTCAGCCACCACCAGGCATCAGCTTATACAAGCCAGGGATTACACAATAGACCTTTGTTCTCACTTGGGCATCTCAATCAACTTCGAAAAGTCATCCTTATCGCCCTGCCAGTCTATTACCTTCATAGGCGCAAACTTAAACACTGTTCGGATGTCAGCTACCCTTACAGAACAAAGAGTTTCAGACATTCAGAGTCATGTCAGGATCATTCTGGCCAGCAAGAAAGTACAGGCCAGAATGGTTCTAAAGGTATTAGGTCTTATGGCTGCGGCCATTACTCTTCTTCCCCTGGCTCGATTCTACATGCGCCTTCTTCAGTGGATGCTGTTCACACAATGGTCATACCAGCAACTTCCAATGTATCACCAGATTCTGGTGACACAGACATGCAAAGAGCATCTTGCTTGGTGGATCACATCGCCTCAGGTTCACCAAGGCAGGTACTTTGTACCCCCATCCCCGATAGCCACTGTCACCACGGATGCCTCCCTGATCGGGTGGGGGGGTCATTATCAGGGCAGGATGGTTCATGGGACGTGGCAACCGTTCGAGTACCATCTGCACATAAATGTCCTGGAGATGAGAGCAGTGCTTTTAACGTTGCAAGCCCTCAACGACTTTCTTCCCGTAGGGACAATTGCAGTCCACACAGACAACATGTCTGTAGTTTGGTATATCAACAAACAGGGCGGAACCAAGTCCTACCCCTTGTGTCGAGAAGCACTCAGACTATGGCAATGGGCGATCTCCTCTCATCGGTTTCTGGTAGCAACGCATATCCCTGGGAAAACCAACATTGTAGCGGACAGATTGAGCAGAGCTATCCTCATGCCTCACAAGTGGTCTCTCAAGCAATCTATAGCGGAAGAGATTTTTCTGGAATGGGGTCGTCCATGTTGCGATCTTTTTGCTACTCCCCAAAACAGCAAATGTCCAGACTTCTTCAGCCTCTTCCCTCTATCAGGCCATCCCCCCAGAGACGCTCTGACCCAGGATTGGCCCCAGGGACTTCTTTATGCCTTCCCTCCATTTCCTCTGATCCCTCAGGTGATCCAGAAAGCTACTGTTTTGAGAGCCAAATTGATTCTCATTGCCCCTTACTGGCCTCGACAAGTTTGGTTCCCGTTCCTCCATCATCACCTTTTGGTGCAGCCGTGGCATCTGGACCCAGTGCCAGATCTTCTGATTCACCAATCGGGTCAGCTGCACCGGTCAATCCCTTCTCTCAACCTCACAGCATGGTTGCTCCACTTCCTTCCTTAGCCAGGCTTCCTTTGATCTCTAACCCAGTTAGAGACATCATAGTAACCGCTAAAATCCTCTACCAGGAGGATTTATACAAGCAAATGGAAACGTTTCTCTTATTGGGCTAAGGCCCAAAATATTGATCCTTTTACTGCCCCTGTTCAGGCAGTCCTGGATTTCTTAGCAGAGATTTTTCATGCAGGCTCCTCTTCTTCCACAGTCAGAGTTCAATTGGCTGCTATTTCTAATTTTCATGTCGGGATAGCAGATCATAATATTATGTCCCATAGGCTCTGCAGGGCCTTCTTGAAAGGAATTTTCCTACTAAAGCCTCCAATTAGGAATCCTCCTCCTCAGTGGGATCTAAATTTAGTGCTGACATCCTTGATTCTTCCCCCCTTCGAGCCAGCTGTTTCTTGTTCCCTGAAATATCTTTCTTGGAAAACTTTATTCCTAGTGGCTATTACATCTGCCAGGAGGGTGTCTGAACTTCATGCTCTTTCGGTTCGACCCCCCTATTTGGTTTTTCACAAAGACAGAGTATCTTTGAGAACTAATCCAACCTTTTTACCTAAGGTCGCTTCAAAGAACAATCTGAATCAATCCATTGATCTCCCTGTATTTTTTCCTAACTATTCAGATAGTGCTGAACAAAAGCTACATTATCTTGATGTCCACCGTCAACTTAGATATTATTTGGACAGAACAAAAAATTTAGAAAATCTGATCAACTTTTTGTTTCCTATGCGGATAATAAAAAGGCCTTCCTGTTTCTAAAGTGACCTTGTCCAGATGGCTTTCTTCGGTCATCTCGGAAATTTATAAGCTCAGGGGAAAACAGCTGTGCTCAAAACCTAAAGCACATTCAACTAGGAGCTTAGCTACTTCTACAGCTTTTCAAGCTAGACTTCCTTTGGACACTATTTGTGCAGCGGCCACTTGGGCTACTCCTCACACTTTTGTTTCCCATTACAAATTGGACTTGGCCTCCAGGGACAGAGCCAGTTTTGGCTCTACAGTCCTCAAGAGTTTGTTCCATTGAGCCACCCAGGATAGAGGTGCTAGGACGCGGTCCCATCAAGCAAGAATGAAGGCGAGATTGACAACTTAACATTAGAAGTTATGTACCTACCATAACGTTCCATGTTAGTTGTCTTCTCTCGCCTTCTTTCTTGCGACCCTCCCTCCTTCCCCCTGGCCTGGACAGACCTTGTTATAAGAAACTGTTATGCTGAAGACCATTCAGACCTGGTCCTTCTTCCATCTGTAAGTTTTCTTTCTTCCTTTGGGAAGTATTTTATGCTTGGTGCTATTGCCCTTTGTCAGCAAACGAGATCTGGGTACTTACCGCCTTGCATCATGGGATATGGGGCTGCCTCGAGCTGGTAAAAGTGACTCTCGAGCTTAGCAAGTGCCGAGTCGGAGCCGAGGGATCGGCTCCGAACCCATCAAGCAAGAAAGAAGGCGAGAGAAGACAACTAACATGGAACGTTATGGTAGGTACATAACTTCTAATTATCTACATATCCCATATGAGGGTTGCACAGAAAATACTTATTGCTGACTTCCGGAACAAGAGTTTGGTTCAGCCAATATCTCAAAAGGAGTAGTGCCTAACACCATCTCATGCAAACATGCTTTCTGGGAGCCATTCTGTCCACAAAGAGGTGAACTGATTAACTGCCACAAAAATATATTGCAGTCTTGAATTCCTTTTGTACCCAGCATAGTTTGACCAGTATCTTCATCAGTAAGAGCCATCCTCAAGTCTTTGAATTAAGTAATTTTCTTTGTTCATGGAACTGTTGGACACTATGCTTGAGAAACATCTAGTGACATTTAAGAAATCTGTACACTCACTGGGAAAAAATGGTTCCACTCATTCTCTACATTCACAGGAAATTCAGGTGCTGGACATCTTGTGGGCTAGCCAACTCAGGGATATATTTTTAGAGATTATGATGATCCAGACTATGACTTTGGATGCCTGTGACTTAGCCTGGTGTGCATACAGAGTCTCTGAAAGTCAACGGGGGATGGGGTGCTACCTGACGCATCAACTATATTGAATTGCTGGCCATCATTTATGCCTTCTAGACCATTTGGAGACTGTTAGTCTTGAGGAAAGTCACAAACACTATCACTTGTGTGGTACTTCAGCAAGTAAGGAGGCACACTCTCTTACTACTTGTACCATAATTTCCAGAGAGCTGTAATTAAAACACAACATTGATCTCTGGGCATATTGTATACCTTTAGTGCAAAATGTCCTCACCCTCTGAGCAGATCCAGCCTAGCCCCTACCAAATCAGAGCTGAATCCAGCGGTTTTCACCTTAATATGGGGTACCCTGGAGGTAGATCTGTTTTGTATGTGCACAGAGTCATCAAGCTTTAAGAGTTCTCCTCCAGGTATCCTTGAGGAGAGGTGTAGCAATGGATGCATTTTTTAATCCCATGGAGCAGAGTTTTTTTTCTTTCCCTCCTTAATAGACAATCCTGTGAGTATTCCAAAAGGCACTGCCTGATAGTGGCACCCATTTTACCCATACAGTATTGGTTCTGTCTACTAAGGGAGTTGAGCAAAGAGAGGCTTCTACATTTCCTCACTAACACCACTTTCTTTCCCAACAGCTAAGAACCCTGATGCACTAAAACTTAAATACTTTGACCTACCAGTCAGGAAAATGGCACTTAGCTCCCCATTTGTGATTTCTTTCTCCCTCAAAGGTTTTACACAGTATTAAAGAGGTCAGGAAGCCAAATACTAGGAAGTTCTATGTGGCAAAGTGGATTAGGCAAGGTTTTTCCTTTGGTGCAGGACACTTTGCATACAGCCTGTGTCTTATTCAGGCTGTACTTAGTATATTAACTTGCCAGCCTCTAGTTCCCTGATATCTGTACCTGCTTTCCGGCAATTCCTTATGGGGATTCTGGACGATACGTCTAAGGAGGAAAAGACTGTCACAGCTGTTGGCATTAAATTTTATACTACTCAGCACCACTTCACATCGAGGCAAATGACTTTACTTTTGTATCTGAAGGCCCCTAAGAAGCCAGTGCCTCCTCAATGGAATCTGAATTGTGACTTTGAAAAAAATGACTTTGCGCTGTGCCAGTGAAATTCTTATCTAGAAGGACACTTGCTTGTGATTATTTCAGTCAGAAGGGTTTTAAAATTGCAGGCCATAATTTGCAACATGCTTTACATGGTATTACACAGCAACAGGGTGGTCCTTAGGACCAGTCCCCCCTCAACACTAAAACTAGTCCTAGAGCTGGCAATTAACTAAAGCTGTTCAGCTCCCATGTTCCTGAGTTCCTAGAAACAAAGGATAAAAGCTCTTAGTCTCATAGATGTCAATAGCTCTGTCAATAATTTGCAGATGTCTAAGGGTATTAGACAAAAAGGTCAAACTGATGCATACTAGGCAAGTAGGGGGAAGCCATTGTCCAGTCTCTTAAGTGGCTAGCTGGTTGCATTTCGTTGTAGTGTGATCAGCATGGAAAAACTTGCAAGGATAGATTGAAGTTTATTCACCAAGGGCAGCCACTGCTACGTCTGTATTCAGGAGTGTTTCAGCTTAATGTTTTCAAGGGAACTACTTGGGCATTCATGCACACTTTTTTTAAATGTTATAAACTGGGCATTCTTTCCTGCACCACATCAAGCTTTGCAGTGCAGTTCAGTAGGGCGTGCTTTCACTTCCCCTCCTTAAATCCATGGCCAGATGTTCTTCGTTTTTCACTGTTGTAGTCATTGCATTTGGGTTATCTGCTTGCAGGTAGCACTCAGCTGGCCTGATTATCAAAGTCTTGGGTCCTGCATCGGTTGCACTCTCTTCTTCCATGACATCAGGTAGTCAGGGGTATAAAGCGTACAGCCGATGCCATTATATCAGTCTTTCTTGCCATGCAGTGCCCGAAGCAGAAGCAGTTCGCAAGTGCCAGTTGGCCAAATCCTGTAATTTTCGTTTTCGATTTTCAGAACCGAAGTCTTCAAAAAAGCTGCGTACCCCGTTGGGGATCATTTTTCTTGTTCTAAACCGATGTCAGTAAAAGTTAATTGTATTACTTGTGGAAAGCAAATACCTGATAAAGATTTTCATTTGTACTGCATTCCTTGCTTAGGCCCAGACCACGATGTTCTTCGCTGTCGGTTTTGTGCCTTATTCAGTTCTCGAACTATTCGTCGTCTGTTCATTTTTGCATCAAACTATTTCGGTACTCTGTTTAATTACCCAGAAATGGCTTCAGTATGCCATCCGATTATCGACATTCCGAAAAAACGTAAAGATAAAGACAGAGACAGGCCACATAGGTCCAAAGCTGCTGCCGACGCTTCCGTTAAGCTAGTCGCCAGTTCACCGGTACTCATTGAGGTGCGTTTGCAGACCCTGATACCTGCTACTTCAGATTCGCAGGCCTCTACTGAGACTCATTCGGAGTCCGGTGTGCCGCGAGATGCTTCTTTGACTGTGGAACCTGTGGATGTCTCTACCTTGGATGGGTCCGGAGCCACTGTGCAGACACGGGCTTCTGAAGGTGTATTCAGGCCTACTGACTTCCATATTAAACCAACGCCATCTTCTTCTTCAAGGCCTAAAACTCGATCCACACCTAGAAAACAGACATCCAAGCCACATGGGTCAGGCCCATATGCCCAAAAAACAAATAAGAATGGCTGAAGACCTTATTACTCTAATTAGGGGAAGCCAGCCCTTCTTTAAGAGACCTAGAACTGATTTTCCTTCTGATTCTTCTGATCAGGATTCTGAAATTTCTGTTTCTTCTGATGACCAGGATTTGTCCTTATCTACATATGAGGATTTTTATGCAGAGGACTCCATACCCTCTGCTTCCCCTCCAGAAGATTTCTCTCTTGGTGAAACTTTGTACACACTTAGGGAGCATTTCTGCTGGGAAAGCCAGGATTACTCTTGCTCCAAAAAGAGGCGTAGGGATTTCTTAATCCTACCTCAACACAGGCCTTTTAGCTATCCCTCCTGTGCTGGACATTGTAGATGATGCCTTCTTGGAATCTAGCCTGGCCCCAGGCACTTTACCTCCACCTCCCAGGAAACCTGACAGGTATTAGAGTACCTGACTCTCACAAGTTCCTCTTTAAGAATTCTACTGCGGACCCAGAGACCATTTCACAGGGACCAAAAGGCATCAAGGCTGTTACTGTCAAAAACCCTACCCCCTCTGATAGAGATTCCAGGGCCCTGGACAGGTGGGGTAAGAAGGTGTACACTTCTGCTACTTCGGCCATTAGGGCCTTAAACTGCCAGTTTCATATGTTAAACTATCAGCAGCATATTATTGGATTACTTAAACCGAAAATTGTTGATTCCTGATTGTGCTGAAAATAAAGAATTACATGAATTAATGCATTCTGCTGAACAAGTTGGTAAACATACTTTGCAATGTGGTTTTGACTAGAGGCATCTTGCAGGGCTGCTGTCACGGGGTCTGTTCTTAGAAGGCATGCTTGGCTTTAAGTAGCAAAGTTTGCCAATCATGTTAAAGCTAAATTACTGGATGCTCCCTTAAATCAAGACCATCAGTTTGGCACCAAAGCAGAAGTAGTACTTAAAAGGATGGAGGAAAAAGCTAAATCTATGCCAGCTGTTAAAGATTTCCTGCAAGTACAGCCTCCCAGATTTAGTAGGTAATGGCCTTCTAAGAATTGGTCCTTTCCTGTCTCGTCCAGGCCTTCTCATTCCAAACCCAGGAACAGCAGACCACCTAGGCTACAGTCTCAAGGTACTCACAGGCCTAAGCAGTGGGGGGCTCCCATTTCCAAAGCTGGAAGTAGTAAGACACCCCCCTATGGTAAACTGTCACAATGACTTAACCTTAAACCTTCAAAGCCCTGGTCAACTGACTGCTCCTTTAGGAGGAAAGATTGCCTTGCATGCAAAAAAAACTGGGAAGTCATTAAACAAGACAAATTGGTTTTAAATACAGTTTCCCAAGGATACACGTTCCACTTCCACACCTTACCAACCCCAGATGGTTGGTGAGACCTACCCCCAAATCAGTGGGCAGAGGTTCAACAGCAGGTTATCTCTCTTCTAAGTATCAGGGCTATTCAACCTGCCCCAGCAGTAGAATAGGGATAAGGTTTTTACTCAAGACTTTTTCTGGTACCCAGAAAAGACAACAGTCCTATCCTGGACCTATCTATCCTAAACACCTTTTTGGTAATCCCAAAATTCAAAATGCTAACTCTTCAGCTGCTGCTTCCCATGTTAGGCAAAATCGCCTGGTTGGCAACATTAGACTTAAAGGAATCCTACCTGCACATCCCAATAAGGGAATCTTGCAGAAAATACCTACGCTTCAAAGCAGGCTACATGCACTATCAGTTCTATGCACTGCCCTTTGGCTTATCTACTGCGCCCAGGGTATTCACAAAGTGCCTCGCTCCAGTCATTGCATTCTGCATGCGAAGACATATTCAAATATACCCATACCTGGACGAATTTCTAATTCAGGCAGAAAGCCAGGACATACTTTTACACCATCTGGCATTTGTAAAGAAACTGCTAACCTCACTGGGGTACACCATAAACGAAAAGAAATCTCACCTAGTACCCTACCAACAAATTGTATTCCTGGGAGCAAGCTTGAACACAACTTCTCTGATGGCCTGCCTCATGCCAGAGAAACAAGTTTATTTCACAGCCTACTTCAAACTACTGGCCACAAAGACTCTATCTGCAAGGAAAATACTGCAAGCCGTGGGGTTCATGGCTTCTTGCATCTTACTAATTCCATATGCAAGACTGCATATGAGGAAACTACAATGGTATCTAAAAAGCCTATGGTATCAACATTCTCAGGACCTGGAAACAATGATTCCTATCATTCCTTATATAAGAGTACCTTTGGTGGGCAGAGGCCTGTTACCACAACAAGGAACTGCCATTCACTCTACCCCCTGCCGCCCAATCCCTTGCAACAGACGCATCAGACTATGCATGGGGGGTTCACTTGGCAGGGCAGTGCATTCAGGGCAAATGGAACCAGAGTCAAATGCACCTGCATATCAATCAAAAAGAAATGTTAGCTGTACAGAATTCTCTGACAGCCTTCAAGAACCAAATTCTTCCAGGACACTTATTGGTAAAGACAGACAACACCACTGTTATGTGGTACATAAGCAGGGGGAACCCACTCATACCCTCTCTGCAGACTAGCCATGGCTCTGTGGAACACAGCCTTGAGCTACCAAGTGCACTTACAAGCTCAATTCCTGCCAGGCAAGCTAAATTCACTGGCAGATGACCTAAGCAGAAGTCTCATGGACCCACATGAGTGGAAACTGGAAGCAAAGATATTCAACATGTTGAGAAACAAATGGGGGAGCCCAGAGATGGACCTGTTTGCCTCCCCCCAGAACTACCTATTGGACAAATTCTGCACAAGGACTCCCCACAGACAAGCTTGGAAAGTGGATGCTCTGTCCTTCACCTGGGAAAACCTCTTAGTTTATGCCATTCCCCCTCTGCCTCTCCTCTCGAAAGTTCTACTAAAGATCAAACAGGACAAACCAAGAATACTCATTGCACCAGACTGGCCATGCCAACACTGGTACCCCCTCTTACACAGTATGTCACTGCTGGAACCATGGCACCTGCCTCAGACCCCTTCCCTGCTGTCCCAGCAGGAGGGCCAGATTCTGCACCCCCAGCTTCAAACCCTGAACCTTGCAGCCTGGCTAATTACCTGAACTCTGCAGTACCATCCCTCAAGTGCTGGATGTCATCCTGCAGGCAAGATGGCCTAGTACTAGAAATTCCTATGCTGGAAAGTGGAAAAGATACTGCTCTTGGAGCCAAACTCAGGGGATGGGCACATCGGTGCCCAGCTTAACACATATTCTTCAGTACTTAACAGAGATTCTTCACAAGGGCCTTTCCTTCTCTTCTATTAATATTCATGCCTCAGCCATTTTAGCACATAATACTGAGCCTCCCCTCTTCTCTCACCCCGTGCTGGAAACAATTCCTCAGAGGGGCCAAAAATTTAAGACCACCCAGGAAAGCCCCTTCTCCAGCCTGGGACCTTTACTTTGTATTGAAAAGCTCACTCTACCTCCTTTTGAGCCAGCTGCAAGTGCAGAGTTGAAATTTCTTTCTTGGAAAACAGCGTTCCTTCTAGCCATCACTTCAGCAAGAAGAGTGTCTAAATTACAGGCCCTCATGGCAGTGGAGCCCTTCATCATCTTCCATGCGGTCAGGGTGTTCCTCAGGTCCAATCCTTCCTTTATGCCCAAGGTGGTATCCAGTGTGGCCCTCAGTCAGTCCATTCATTTGCCCAACCTTCTTTTCTAATCCACAGAATAAAGGAGAACGAATACCGCACTCTTTGGACGTGCACAGACAACTTAGATTTTATTTAGACAGGACTAAGCCTCTCAGAAAAACTTAACAGCTGCTAGTTGGCTTTGCTGCAGGGGCAGAGGGGAAGGCCATTTAAAAGCAAACCATTTCTAAGTGGATAGGCCACTGCATTCATTTCTGCTATAAACACCATAGAAAACCTACCCCACAGGGGATAATATAACATTCCACCAGGGCTGCATCTTCTTCTACAGCCTTTCTCAGAGGTGTTCTTACCAGGGACATCCTAGAAGCTGCTACCTGGAGTTCCGTACATACCTTCACCAAGCATTACCTCCTGCCAATTGTTTCTAAATCCAGAGCTGGTTTTGCCACTGCAGTCCTGCAGGGCCTAATAGCTGGTCCTAATGCTCTCTAATTGCCTCCTCTCTTCTGTAGCTTTGGGACTCTACCCAAGTGTAATGACTGCAACAGTGAAACACGAAGAACATAGTATAGTTGTGTACACTTACCATAAATGTAGATGCTCAAGTGTATTCACGGTTTCAGTCCTGGTTACCCTCCTCCAGCCCCCTGACTTCTATTGGCTATACCTCTCTTCTTGTTTACTGTATGTAAGCTTTCTGGTGTATTTGCTTTTTGTTAGAGGTGTAACCTTGTGTATGTAGATATATATATATATATATATATATATATATATATATATATATATATATATATATATATATGTATGCTTCCCATTATGGGGGCACCTGACATGTGGGGCAAGCAAAACTGATGTAATGGCATCGGCTGCATGCTTTATACCCCTGACTACCTGACGTCATGGAAGAAGAGACAGCAACCGACACAGGACCCAAGACTTTGATAATCAGGCCGGCTGAGGGCTACCTGCAAGCAGATAACCCAAATGTAATGACTGTAACAGTGAAATACACTCTAACATCTACATTTATGGTAAGTGTACACAACTGTACTTTCTCCTACTACTTCACTTTCTTCTCAAGTGTTGTGGTACTGTAGCAGTGACATTTGTGGGGAACATTGTATAGTTGAGAGTATACTCACAGTAACCATACATGTGATATATCCGGATCTGTGTACAGTGTAGTCATGGCCAGTGTTAGCATTTTGAAGGGCCCCCAGCGAATGTTAGTTTGGAGGCCCACTAGGCACTTCTACTTCAAGTATCACTCTGCAAATGCCTACCCTCCCCCCAAACAACTTTTTAGTTCATGCTGCAAACTTTTAGGAGTAGTCCTCACAGACTGAGCTGTAGCTACAATGCCCTTACATTACATCAGGCGTATGCACCACACTACATTGGCCAATCTCACCAAGGGGCGTTTAAAGTTTCTGACCTTTAGTTGCAACAGTGATACATTACAACAACTCTTTGTGCAGGTTTGGACTTAAATAAAATGGTGCCCTCGGCATTGCCTACTGTTTTATCCCCCACTCCCACACATCTCCAGTCCTCCTCCTCTGTTTCCCTTCTCTTGGGTTCCCCGTACCATGCATATTACTTTTTGCTTCCTTTTCTCACATTTGCCGTACTCTTCAGCGTTTTCAAGAAGCAATAACTTTCTGTATGCTCTGAAATGCATTTTAAAATTTTCTTATTTTTTCACAGCCTTTTCATCTAATGATGGCTTGAACAGAAGTTATAATTAAGTAAAGAAATTGTGTTGCTGTTCAGCTTTTCCTTGCATCCTTTCATCTCGTCTTTCCTGATCAAGACAGCACAGTAATACCTTTTAGGAAATGTCTTAAGACATTGGGGTTATAGATGCATTTTTAGAGCATTTTCCCAACCTTTTAATCCAATGATGGCCTAACCAAAAGCATGAATAAGAAAATAATTTCAGTGTTTTGTGTTCTTTCAGTGAAGAAGTAAGTTGTGTCTAAGGCTTAATGTTTAAAGCTGACAAAATAGTAGTTGACAATAAACTAACAAGCCAGTTGTTATGAGGATAACACAGGTCATGTCAGGGAATACTGCCTGCTTCTGTAACTCCCCCAAAAAGGCAGTCACTGCCTATGCATCCCTCTCGTTAGATTGGGATGAAAGCAGAGGTTCAGACTGACAGTCCTGTATTTCATGTGAAATACATATACATAACATGCTTCCACATTCATCAACCCTAATGCCCAAAGGCAGCCACCTGTATATGTGCCTAATGTGTGATTGAGAGGAAAGTTAAAAAAAAAAATTAATGATTACAGTAAAGTATTTTACTTTTTTGCTGCTTGACAGTACACTACCCTTACACAAGCTATAGTAACCTTTGTATACCACTGAGGTCTGTGAGAAAAGTAAAAGAAACCATGACCACACTGTCCTCACCCCAGACACAAGCTGTAATGACTTTTGGTGCACACCTCCAAGGCTTGACTGTGGGGAAAATAAAGTAAAACCACACAATCCCCCCCCCCCCAACACACACACACACAAAACCTACAGCAGTGTTCTGTACACACACATCTGAGCAGGGCTGGTTTTAGAATGGGTACAGTTGAGAGCAGAGGTCATTATCAGCTTTATCCAGCAGTGTCATATTGCAGCCGTGTTCAGGTTCTACATTTTTCCCCAACCAGCAACAGCTTTTGTGTGGCCCCCATACAGTCAAGGGTGATTATACAGTCTGGGGGCTGGGGACCACCAGACTTCCCAAAGATCTAAGTGTCTCATTGTTCTGTGATATGTTTTCTAACTTACTTTTGAAAATAAATTTACTTGTTAGCTACATTTTTTACTGATACCCATAAGAATAATGCATGTGTCCTGGCATTATTGGCACATGCACCGATACAAAAAAAAAATCAGCGCTATTTAGTTACACACACACACACACACACACACACACACACACCGTAGAAATACTAGTTTTGTACTTATTTCAGCAAATAGCAATACACAACGCAACACTGGTTCCTAGGTTCATAGGTAGATACTAGGCTATCTGCCCTAGGGCATTTATAAGCGTAGCCAGAGTGTATTTAGCTTCCGCCTCCCTATTAGATTAGCCTACTGTGCCTCTTTAAAGTAGGTCACCGAAGGTACCCTTTTAAGATTAGTTTACTGTGCCTCTGTCTAGCAGGGACACAGAAGAGATCCCAGGGGTGAATTTGCGATCTCCCATCCACACGTCCAGATTTTGTTTGAAGAGAGTCAGCGAGGGGCTATGTCTAATATGAATTGGGATTGTATTCCAGAGTGAGGGGAGCCTCTGGGAAATGAATCTGTCCCTCCAGCATGTCCTATTTATTTTTGTGCTGAGGTTTAGGTCCCTGGATCGTGTAGCTCTAAGGGACTTGGATTTTTTGAGGTGGAGCATGTCCATTAATTCTGGGTTTGACATGGCTTTGTACGTCAGGCATAGATCGCCTCTGAGTAGGCGGTAAGCAACTGAGTAGAGCTGGAGTTTCTTTAGTCGAGCTGCATAGGACATCTGTTTGTAGCCCATGATCCTCTTGGTGAGGTACTTTTGGGGTCTTTCCAGTTGCTGCTGGTGTCGGGTAAGGTACATCCCAAAAGGGGCATTGTACTCAATTATGGGCCTGATGAGTGACGAGTAGAGGGGCACAATGACCTCTCTTGATCTAGATGCGAACCCTTTCGTGATAAGGTGGGCTATATAGAAGGTCTTTCTAACCACTTTGGCAATGTGATTATCAAAGGAGAGATTACTATCTACGTTTGTCCCCAAATCTCTAATTACTACTTCCGTACTTAATGGATTGGCACCTATGTGGTAATTTGTGGGCACCTTGTTTTTCCCAAAGGGGATGACTATGTACTTTTTAGCATTTATCTTGAGGCCGTGGCTCTGGCACCAAGCATCCGTCCCTGAGACCCTTTTGGAGGATGCTTGTGTCAGCTGGAGATTAGATTATGGCCCCTAGTTTGCAGTCATCTGCGAGCTTTGTCAGCCATAATCCCCCCGTGTTAGCCTGAACCGCAGAGAAGTATACACCGAACAAGAGAGGTCCCAGAACTGAGCCCTGTGGGACGCCACTTGTAACTGGTTTGGATTCGGACATGGCACCTGCGATTCTGACCATGTGGGTTCCATCTCCGAGCCAGTTTGCAACCCATCTTGTGATATAGGGGTTGGTACTGCCACACAAGATCAATGACTGCTGTTTGTTGTCATACAGCAGCAGCAGGGTAAGTAATGTTTATTTACCTCATTGAGGAATAATGCATACCTGTCACTGTCCCTGATTTCTCAGACCTTCCCTGATTTTGCTCATAATTTTGCTCTGTCCTTCGTAAAAAGTTTGATTTGCTGGTAATTACAGTCAGTAAATCCAGACATCAGTGTTACACTTCTTATTGTCCAAAAATACATGTTGATGCAAAAAATGTTATTCTGTTAACCTTTTTAAGTTAGAGTAATATTTAAAACGTGTTCCTGATTGAGCCTTTATTCTGTTATTTTTGGCTTTATGCTGAATTCTTCAGCAAAGCAATTGAGATTTATAGTATCTGGTGTTCTGCCAGTATTTATAAAAACTAAACTCTCTGAAAGAGAAAACCATCCATGTAGATCAGAAGCATCAGTTCTTAAAATCCTGAAATCTGTTAATGAGGGCTTCTTAGCTCTCTAGTGCCTACCTTGCTCATTTTCAGCTTTATCCTAACTGTTATATCGTAGCCCTGTTCAGGTTAGAGTGTAATTAGGAAATGAATACATTTTTTCTTATTTTCTCCCAACCAGCAGTAGCTTTAGTGGGACCCAGCACACAGTCAAAGATGTTTAAGGGAGACACCTGCAGCCATGGGCATTGTAGGTATCTAAAGCTGTTTTAATGGAGAGACGCTCTGCTAGCAGGGTTTTTCTAAGCCAAGGACTTTGTCCGTGATAAAACATTTAATGGAATTGTGAATTCTGTTTCTTGATAAAACGCTGTTACTGTAACCAGATATATCTGTGAATTTTAAAGGAGAGATAAATAACTGTTATTAGCCACCTGGTTTATTAAGTGTACAAGATTGCTGTATTTGGTTTTGGTGATATGATAGGCATGGTACAAAATATCAAGATAAGATAACTTGCTGTGGTTGGGGGTCCCCCTTTCCCACAGGGTTCGTTGGTGCCTAAAGCCGGCTATGACTGTAGATTTCCTCCATCTGTCTCTTCACCTTTGTATCCTGTGCCTCCAGTGTGTGTGTGTGTGGGTGTGTGTGTGTGTGTGTGTGTGTGTGTGTGTGTGTGTGTGTGTGTGTGTGTGTGTGTGTGTGGCATGACCAGCACATTACATCTTACAGGCAGTCTCTCTGTTTTTGATATTTGTTGTGTTGCATACTTTCAACCTTCTTTTTTAAGTTTAAGCAGTATACTTGATGGTGATTACATTAGTTACCCCCCCCCCCCCAAAAAAAAAAAAAAAAAGAAATGAAGCATGGGGATTCCTTTTGTCACGTCTTTCTGATATTTGTAGTGTGATAGAGGTGGATCTTGCATGGGTTCTTTTTAAAGGCTCTGAAAGTCATGCTAAGTGTTCAGACATCCCCATGTGGTGCAGTTCCCACATATATTGTTTGATACTGCAGCAGTGCTCTTACTACATGAACATCTGTGATTTTTGGTGGCCATGCTCATACTACTCTACTTTTTCCAGAGTTGTCTCTAAAGAATGCAGTCCAGCATACTCTGGCTTGACAGACTTTTGCATGTAGTTGATGACTTGAATTTAAAAAAGGGATCCTATTTCATCATTCTGTGCAAGCCAGCAGATGTTCTTTGTGTTTCACTGTTGCAGTAATTACATTTGGGTTATCCTGCTGGCAGGTTGCCCTCAGTCGGCCCAAATTCCAAAGTCTTGGGTCCTGCGTTGGTTGCTGTCGGCTCTTCCCTGACATCAGGTCATCAGGGGTATAAAAGATGCACCCGACGCCATTATCTTCAGTCTTTCTTGCCGCGCGGTGCCCGAAGCAAAAGCAGTACGCAAGTGCCGGTCGGCAGACTCCTGAGATTTTCATGTTCGAGTTTCAGATCCTAAGTCTTCATTAAAAGCCAAGTACCCCATTAGGTAAACTTTTTTTCTTGCTCCAGACCGATGTCAGAAAAAGTTAATTGTATTTCTTGTGGGAAGCAAATACATCATAAGGATTTTCATTCTTACTGTATTCCTTGCCTAGGCCCTGACCACGACGTTTCTAGTTGTCGGTTTTGTGCTAGATTTAACCAACGCACTATTAAGCATTGGGTACAATTTTGCATTGAGCTATTTTGGGCGAAGAGTTAATTATACAATGTCGTCGGATACCCATCCGACTACCAGAGTGCACAAAAAACACAAAGAAAAAGATAGGCAACCGAGGTCCAAAACCGACGATGAAGCTTCTCCTAAGCCAGTCGCGGTTCTCAGTGAGGTGCTTTCGCAGCCCCTGATGCCTGCTACTTTAGAGTCGCAGGCTGCTACCAACTCCCCCGTTGAGTCGGCCAGGCCGCAGGAAACTCATAGGTTCATACTAGGCTATCTGCCCTAGGGCATTTATAAGCCTAGCCAGAGTGTGTGTGGCTTTCACCACCCCTTAGGATGAGAATACTATACCCATTAGTTTGCTGTGCCTCTGTCCAGCAGTGATACAGAGATGATTCCCGGGGTAAACCTACAATCTCCCATCCACTCGTCAAGATTTCTCTTGAACAGAGTCAGTGAGGGGCTCTGCCTCACATGGACTGGGATTCTGTTCCATAGTGTAGGGAGTCTCTGGGTGATGAATCTGTCCCTCCAGCACATCCTATTTATATCCGTGTTGAGGTTTAAGTCTCTTGCTCTCGTGGCTCTGGTGGATTTGGATTTTTTGAGGTGGAGCATGTCCATTAATTCTGGGTTGGACATGGCCTTGTATGTCAGGCACAGATCACCTCTGAGCAGACGGTATGCGACTGAATAGAGCTGGAGTTTCTTCAGTCGGGCATCGTATGACATATGTTTGAGCCCCTTTATCCTTTTGGTGAGGAACTTTTGGGGTCTTTCCAACTGCTGCAGGTGTCGGGTAAGGTACATTCCAAATGGGGCATTGTACTCGATCATTGGTCTGATAAGTGAAGAGTACAGGGGTACAATGACCTCTCCTGATCTGGATGTGAATCCCTTCATTCCTCATGATATTGGAGCCTCGGAGACTATTCCCTCAGATGGGTCTGGTGCCACTGAGCAGGCATCAGCTTCTGAGGGTGTATTCAGACCTAAACAATTATATATTAAACCGACTTCATTTTCAAAGGCAGAGACTAAAGCACCCTTAAAGGTAAAGAAACAAGTTCACCAGCCACATGGGCAGGCCTCCATGCCCAAAAAACAGATGCTCAAAATGGCCTAAGACTTAATTACCTTGATCAGGGGTTCCCATCCCCCTCCTGATAAGAGGCCTAGGCAAGAGACAGACTACGAATCCTCAGATCAGGTTTCCATTTCATCTGATCAGGAATATTCTCTTCCCTCCCCTATGAGGATTCTGATGCTGAAGAATCTATTCCTTCAGCTTCTCCTCCTGAGGACTACTCTTTTGGGGAAACCTTGCATACCATGAGGGAGCACTTCCACTGGGAGAGCCAAGATTTTTCAGAATCTAAGAAGAGGCTCAGGGGCTTCCTTTTACTACCTCATCACAGGCCTCTAGCTATTCCACCTGTGTTAGATATTGTAGATGTGTTTTCAGAGTCTAGTCTGACCCCTGACTCTTTACCTCCAGCTCCAGTTAAGCCGGACAGATACTACAGGGTCCCTGACTCTCATACATTCCTTTTCAAAAACCCTACTGCAGACCCAGAAACTATTTCTCAGAGTCCCAAAGGGATCAAGGCTTCCACTGCAAAAAACCCTACCCACTCTGGTAGAGATTCTAGGGCACTGGATACTTGGGGAAAAAAGATTTGCACATCTGCTACCTTGGCTATAAGGGCCTTAAATTGCCAGTTTCATATGCTCAAATATCAGCAATATATCATGACACTGCTTAAACAGAAAATGGTGGTAAATTCTGAATGTGCAGAAAACAAAGAAATGCAGGATTTATTGCATGCAGCTGAACAAGTTGGAAAGCATACTTTGCAATATGGTTTTGATTCTCTGGAGGCCTCCTGCAGGGCCGTTGTTACGGGTCCTGTCATTAGGAGGCATGCTTGATTAAAGGAACAAAATCTGCCTGATCATGTCAAAGCAAAATTATTAGATGCTCCATTACAACATGATACCTTGTTTAGTGTTAAGGCAGAAGAGGTGTTAAAGAAAATGGAGGACAAAGCTAAATCTATGCAAACTGTCAAGGATTTCTTACAGGTACAGCCACCTAGGTTTAGCAGACACTGCTCTACAAAGAATTGGTCATTTCCAGTGTCAGACAGACCTCAAAGGAGCAGATCCAGACGCCCTAGAGGCAGATCCCAACCGCAAGGTTTGTACAGGTCTAAGCAGTGGGGTGCTTCTACCTCCAAAAGTGTAGAAGACAAATCACAACCATACAGGAAACCGTCCCAATGACTTCCCCCTGCCTGCACCAAGCACTTATCTTCTGGCAGCACCCTTAGGGGGAAAACTAGCACTTATTTCTCAAAGTTTGCACATTATAACCTAGGACAAATGGGTTCTAGACAGTGTCACAAGGCTACAAGTTTCACTTCCATACCCTGCCAAGGGCAAAAGGTTTGCCAGACCTGCCAAAAAATTAATGGGCAGAGGCTCAAAAACAAGTCGCAGCTCTCATGGACATGGGGACTATTCAACAAGTGCCACAACAAGAGCAGGGACAAGGATTTTATTCAAGACTGTTCTTGGTACCCAGAAAGGACAAAGCATGGAGACCAATACTGGACCTATCTATTCTAAACAGTTTCCTGGATATACCAAAATTCAAGATGTTGACCTTGCAGCAGCTTCTGCCCATGCTGGGCAGCAAGGCTTGGCTCGTTACTTTAGACCTAAAAGAGGCATACCTGCATGTCCCAATCAGACAGTCATGCAGAAGATACCTCAGATTCAAGGCTGGCTCAAAGCATTACCAATTCTCTGCACTGCCCTTTGGCTTATCTACTGCGCCAAGGGTCTTTACAAAGTGCCTGGCACCAGTAACTGCTTTCTGCAGACAAAGAGGAATACAAATTTATCCTTACTTGGACGACTGCCTCATACAAGCAGAGAAACAAGGACATTCTACTACAGCATCTGACGTTTGTGAAAAGACTTTTAACATGCCTAGGGTACACAGTCAGCAAAAAGAAATCAAAACTAGTACGCTCTCAAGAGATAATATTCCTGGGTGCAAGCTTAAATACAACTGCCCAGATGGCTTATCGCACTCCAGGCAAACAAAAGCAACTGACTACCTATTTCAAGGGAATGGCAAAAAAGGCCCAGTTATCTGCAAGAAAAATTCTGCAGGCTTTGGGATTCATGGCATCCTGCATCCTACTCATTCCGTATGCAAAACTGCATATGAGGAAACTTCACTGGTACCTAAAAAGTGTCTGGACACAACATTGCCACAGCCTGGAAACAATGATTACTCTCATTCCCTGCCTGCAACAGGAGTTTCGATGGTGGGCAAAGGCTTATTACCAAAACAAGGGACAGCCATTCTCACTACCCCCAGCCAGGCAGAGCCTTACGACTGATGCATCAGATTATGCCTGGGGGGCCCACATGGCAGGAAGAGGTATTCAGGGCACCTGGTCCACAAACCAAAGGCATCTACATATCAATCAAAAAGAGATGCTAGCTGTTCAAAATGCCCTGACAGCCTTCAAGGACCTACTTCATCCGGGAAAACTACTGTTAGACAACACCATGGTCATGTGGTACATGAACAAGCAGTGGGGCAACTCATTCTTACCCCCTTTGCAGACTAGCCATGGCTTTTTGGGACACAGCATTGACTTACCAAGTTCATCTGCAGGCACAATTCTTGCCAGGAAAGGAAAATACTCTGGCAGACGAACTAAGCAGAAATATCATGGATCCCTACGAGTGGCACCTGGATCCACAAGTCTTCCACATGATAAAGAAATGGGGATGCCCGACATAGATCTATTTGCCTCCCCTCACAACAGTCAACTAAAAAGATTCTGCACAAGGACTTATCACAGACAAGCATGGAAAGTGACACCTTATCTTTCAACTGGACAAAACCTATCGGTATATGCCTTTCCTCCACTGCCTCTCCTCCCCAAGGTACTCCTAAAGGTCAGACAGGAGAAACCAAAAATGATTCTGATTGCCCCAGACTGGCCACGCCTACTGGTATCCGATCTTAAGGAACTTGTCTCAATGCCCAGCCTGGACCTTACCTCAAATACCTTATCTACTGTCCCAACAAAACAATCAGATTCTGTGCAGCCAACTCTGGACCCTAAACCTGGCAGCATGGCGGATAATGTAGCCATACAAAACACACCTCTCAGTAAAGGTGTGATGGATGTCATTTTAGAAGCCAGAAGGCCTAGTACTAGAAAATCCTATGCTGGAAAATGGAAGAGATTTTGTGCTTGGAACCAAGCTCAAGGAACCGATACAGCTGTCCCAAATATTCCTCCGATTTTGCAATACCTAACTGAGATGCTGGACAAAGGCCTATTTTTTTCATCAATTAAAATCCATGCCTCGGCCATTTCGGCTCATTACAATACAGAACCACCACTCTTTTTTCTCATCCTTTATTAAGGCAGTACCTCAGAGGAGCCAAAAATTTAAGGCCTTCAAGGAGAACGCCAATACCTGTATGGGACCTCAATTATGTCTTGGAAAAACTCGCCTTACCTTCTTTTGAGCCAGCTGCTACTGGGGATATAAAGTTTTTATCCTGGAAAACAGCTCTGCTCCTAGCAAAAACTTCTGCAAGACTAGTACAAGAGCTACAGGCTCTCATGGCTGTAGAACCCTTTATCATTTCTTATCCAGACAGGGTCTCTCTGAGGACAAACCCTACATTTATGCCTAAGGTGGTATCCAGTGTAGCCCTTAACCAAACTATTCATTTGCCAACTTTTTATCCAAATCCACAGAACAAGGGGAGAAAATTCTGCATTCTCTGGATGTGCACAGACAATTTAGATTCTACTTGGACAAAACTAAAGATGTTAAGTTGTCAATCTCGCCTTCATTCTTGCTTGATGGGTTCGGAGCCGATCCTCGGCTCCGACTTGGCACTTTGCTAAGCTCGAGAGTCACTTTTACCAGCTCGAGGCAGCCCCATATCCCACGATGCAAGGCGGTAAGTACCCAGAGCTCGTTTGCCGCTTCGCTGATGAGGTCCTCCTTTTGCCAGCTCCTGGTAAGTGTTGGTTTTGAACTACTTTTTGCCCCTAAACTTTAACTATTTTCACTTTTCTTTAATATACCTTCATTTTTACTTAATTTTAAGCCCTTTTCTGAATAAAATTGTTTTTCTTCCCCTTCTTTAGTCAGGCCTTCATTCCCTCCCATCCCCCCCCCCCCTGTTAGGGTGTGTGTGTGAGAGGTTAGTTTTTGAATAATAAGATAACTTTAGTTGTCTGAGTGGGACTGTGTTGTGTACTGTTTGTGTACAACCATGTCCAAAGAAAGGGTCTCAGGCTTTAAGAAGTGTGACTCATGCTGTCAGAAGATGTCTCTGACAGATGGTCACACTTCTTGCTTATATTGCCTGGGACCTCTCCACCTGCAGGACTCCTGTGCAATTTGTCATTCCTTTAGCCAGAGAGTCCTGCAGGAGAGGAGAAATAAGTTGATTTTAAGGGGTCTCCTTAAACCGGAGGGCTCTCCGGCCAAATCGGCTCCGAGCAAGACTTCTAAGTCTTCTAAGGCCCAGGCTTCTGTATCTAAGCCGGTGGCCTCTGCTCCGACTCCTTCGGAGTCAAGATCGGCTCCGGCTGGAGCCGATCCTGTCTTAAAATCTCGGGCACCGATGGCTATCGGTGCCGATCATGCTATGGTCACATTGGTGTCGGCTCCGGCTGGCTCCGACCACCATGTGGCTCAGGCTGCGGTGTCGGCGCCGACCGACACCATTACTGTTATGTCTGTATCGGCTCCGGCTGGAGCCGATGCATCGAACTTTCATTGGGCGAAAAGTCCTCGGCTCCGTCTGGATCTGTGGTTTCTTCGGCTCCGATGGTTCCTTCGAGGAAGAGGTCTAGGTCCCCTTCCTTGGAGCTGGTTCTTTCGGCTCCGGCCTCACCTCTCCTTTCGGAGCGGAGCCATCGGAGCCGATCATCTAGGTCGTCCAGGCTTTCAGACCATGATTTAGAGAAGGTGGTAAGTAGATTATTAAAATCACAGGCACTGGCCCAGATGCTGCATAGTCCGTCTCAACAGACGACTATTAGTCCACACCCTCTTCAAGTTCCTCCTTCGACTCTACCTCAGAGTTTGGAGCTGGAGTCTTCGGGGATAGTTACTGCTATGGCTGTGAGGGGCAGATACCCCCCCCTTCTGCACCCTCGGCATCTACTCTTATCTCCTCTTCGAGACCTTCCTTGGAGGGATTCGGTGGTCGGGCTTCCCTGGTCTCCTCCGAGGGGGTGAGTGGCATCGGACCCTTTTCCGACCCCGCTCTTCCCCTTGGAGCCTCGGCCTTGGTGAGCTCGGCTCCGACATCTGCCTCGGAGCCTTCCCTTTTGGTGGGCCCTGGAGTCCCGGTTTCTTCAGAATGGATTCTCTCGGATCTCCCTGGGAGGGGGGCCTTCTAGGTGATGAAAAGTGTGCTGGCCACTGGGCTCAGCCAGCAGTCCATTCCCTTAGCTCCTCCCTCTACAGTGCCTGTCGATATCTCTTCCATCTCTCTTGCTCCTGGACCCAGAGATCCACCACCTCAGGTTTCCCCACTGGGAATAACCCCCCTCTTCCGAGGATTCTCCTGATCAGTCAGGAGATCCTCCGTGCAAGAGGACTTGTAAGAGGAAACACCTAGACTCCCCTGAGTCTATCACTTCAGATACCGACTTAGATGAGTCGGAGGGATCCCCAAGATCCCCCTCTGAGGATGTCTCCTTTTCAGACATCCTAGAACTCCTAAAACAGAGGGGAAACTGGCCCTCCACAAATCCCTCTGAGGATGAGTCTGTATACCTAGAGGCGTTTGGATCTCGGCCCTCCACCTCCTGGGTGTCTCTGCCTTTCGACCCCCTTATGGAGGTTATTGCTCGAAAGGCTTGGGCTGCTCCTGTCTCTGTAGAGCCAGTTCCTAGGAGGCCGTCTAAATTTATTACAGCCCCTTCGGAAAAGCAATTCCTTACGAAAGGTGTCCCTGTTGATGCCATGGTGGTGGCGGCTGCCACTAAGAAGGAACTTGCAGATCCTTCCGTACCAGTCCATCCTCCTAATAAGGATTCTAGGACCATGGATAGGTATGGTAAGCAGATCTTCTCTTCAGCGACCTTTGCTATGCGCTTGCTGAACTACTTATGTCACTTCACCAGACTCCAAAGGGACATCCTTAAGGAACTAGGTGAAGTAGTACAGGATCCTACGGCTGCAGGGGCTCAAGAGAAAATTGCTTCTCAGCTAGGAATCCTTAATTCTATAGCTAACTCCTCCATGCGACTGATATCATATGCAGCAGATGGAGCGTGTAGAGCTGCAGGTACAGGGGTGGCTCTTAGACGTCAATCCTGGATGCGGCTCTGTAATTTTGCAGATCCCTTTAAGGCGTCCTTCACAAACTCTCCCTTTGATGGGTCAGCCTTGTTTGGCCCTCAAGTGAAGGATACATTGACCAGGTGTGAACAGGACGGCAAGACTCTTTCTGCCGTAGGGGTCCGTTTTTCCACCCCTTCTAGACCTTACCCCAAAGGACAGGAGGAGGTCCACAGAACCAGGGAAGCAGAGAGCCTCTCTCTGACAAGCCCTTCCAGCATCCCTGAGATGTTGCCCGACTGTCCATCCTTGGAGGCAGTCGGGGGAAGACTATCGCTGTACCCAGAAGCCTGGCGTTCCCTCTCTCGAGACAGATGGGTACAGTCGATTATATCCGAGGGTTACAAAATTCCTTTCGAGGAAAGTCCCTTCTCTCACACAAATTCCCTTCCAGATGTACCACCCGGTCTAAGGGAAGTTGCAGAGTTAGAAGTATTAAAGCTTCTACACAAAAGAGCCATTCAGCCAGTTACAACAGACCATTCAGAGCCCGGAATCTACTCAAGATTCTTTTTGGTCCCCAAAAAGACGGGAGACTGGAGACCAATATTGGATTTCAGCAGACTCAACAAGTCTGTGAGAAAGACAAGATTTCAAATGGTCACACTTCAGTCAATTTTGCCCTTCCTAGAGAAGGACAACTGGATGTGCTCAATAGATCTTCAGGACGCGTACTATCGCATAAAAATTCACAGACGCTTCAGAAGATTTCTCCGCTTTCGGCTGGGGTCCAGTCATTTTCAATTCAGAGCCCTGCCCTTTGATCTCACTACAGCCCCAGGAGTGTTCACCAAATGTATGGCAGTGGTCACGGCTCACCTGAGACGTCAAGGATTCCAGGTGTTTCCGTATCTCGACGACTGGCTCCTTTCAGCCACCACCAGGCATCAACTTCATCAAGCCAGGGATTACACACTAAATCTCTGCACTCAATTAGGGATTTCGATCAACTACGAAAAATCCTCCTTACTGCCCTGCCAGTCTATTACCTTCATAGGCGCAAACTTAAACACTGTTCGGATGTCAGCAACCCTCACAGACCAAAGAATCTCAGATATACAAAGTCACGTGAGGATCATCCTTGCCAGCAAAAAGGTACAAGCCAGAATGGTTCTGAAGGTGTTGGGCCTCATGGCTGCGGCCATTACCCTTCTTCCCCTGGCCCGCTTCTACATGCATCTGCTTCAATGGATGTTGTTCACTCAGTGGTCTTACCAACAACTTCCAATGCGTCACCAAATCCTGGTGACACAAATTTGCAAGAATCATCTTTCATGGTGGATTACTTCTCCCCAGATTCACCAAGGCAGACCCTTTGTATCTCCGGCCCCAGTAGCCACTGTCACTACGGACGCCTCCCTGATCGGGTGGGGGGGGGTCATTATCAGGGCAGGATGGTTCATGGGACGTGGCAACCGTTCGAATACCACCTGCACATAAATGTCCTGGAGATGAGAGCAGTGCTTTTAACGTTGCAAGCCCTCAACGACTTTCTTCCCTTGGGAACAATTGCAGTTCACACAGACAACATGTCTGTAGTATGGTATATCAACAAACAGGGCGGAACCAAGTCCTACCCCTTGTGTCGAGAAGCTCTTATACTTTGGCAATGGGCGATCTCCTCTCATCGGTTTCTGGTAGCAACGCATATCCCTGGGAAAACCAACATTCTAGCGGACAGATTGAGCAGAGCTATTCTCATGCCTCACGAGTGGTCTCTCAAACAATCTATAGTGGAGGAGATTTTTCTACAATGGGGCTGCCCATGTTGCGATCTTTTTGCTACTCCCCAAAACAGCAAATGCCCAGACTTCTTTTCTCTCTTCCCACGGCCAGGCCATCCCCCCAGAGACGCTCTAACCCAGGATTGGCCCCAGGGACTTCTTTATGCCTTTCCTCCCTTTCCACAAGTTCTCCAGAAAGCCACAGTTTTGAGAGCCAAAATGATTCTCATTGCTCCATATTGGCCTCGACAAATTTGGTTTCTGTTACTCCATCGTCACCTTTTGGTGCAGCCGTGGCATCTGGACCCAGTACCAGACCTTCTGATTCACCAATCGGGTCAGCTGCACCGGTCTATCCCTTCTCTCAACCTCACAGCATGGTTGCTCCACTTCCTTCCTTAGCCAGGCTTCCTATGAGCTCTAATCCTGTTAGGGATATCATAGTGGCTTCACTAAAATCCTCTACTAGAAGGATATATACCAGCAAATGGAAACGCTTCTCTTGTTGGGCAAAAGCTAAAAATATAGATCCTTTTACTGCTCCTGTTCAGTTTTGGATTTCTTAGCGGAAATCTTTCACACGGGCTCTTCATCTTCCACGGTCAAAGTTCAGTTGGCTGCTATCTCGAACTTTCATGTCGGGTTTGCAGATCACAACATTATGTCCCACAGGCTTTGTAGAGCCTTTTTAAAAGGAATCTTTCTCCTGAAACCTCCAGTCAGGAGTCCTCCTCCTCAATGGGACCTAAATTTGGTGCTGACATCCTTGATTCTTCCTCCCTTCGAGCCAGCTGTTTCATGTTCCCTGAAATTTCTTTCATGGAAAACACTCTTCCTGGTTGCTATTACCTCGGCTAGGAGAGTGTCTGAACTTCATGCTCTCTCTGTTCGTCCCCCTTATTTGGTCTTCCACAAAGACAGGGTATCCTTGAGAACTAATCCGACCTTTTTGCCTAAGATCGCCTCAAAGAATAATTTGAACCAGTCTATTGACCTTCCTGTATTTTTCCCAAATTATTCAAACAGATCGGAACAAAAATTACATTATCTTGATGTTCACCGCCAACTCAGATATTATTTGGACAGAACAAAACAATTCAGGAAATCCGATCAGCTCTTTATTTCTTATGCTGATAACAAAAAAGGCCTTCCTGTCTCCAAAGTGTCCTTATCTAGATGGCTTTCTTCTGTTATCTCTGAAATCTGTCAGCTCAGGGGAAAACAGCTGTGCTCGAAACCTAAAGCGCATTCAACCAGAAGCTTAGCCACTTCCACAGCCTTTCAGGCTAGACTTCCATTAGATACTATTTGTGCAGCAGCCACTTGGGCCACTCCTCATACCTTTGTTTCTCATTACAAATTGGATTTGGCCTCCAGGGATAGAGCCAGTTTTGGCTCTACAGTTCTCAAGAGTCTGTTCCATTGAGCCACCCAGGATAGAGGTGCTAGGGACGCGGTCCCATCAAGCAAGAATGAAGGCGAGATTGACAACTTAACATTGAGAAGTTATGTACCTACCATAACGTTCCATGTTAGTTGTCTTCTCTCGCCTTCTTTCTTGCGACCCTCCCTCCTTCCCCCTGGCCTGGACAGACCCTTTTTCTCCCTACATAGAAGTATGCCTTTTTAAGACCATACAGTTCTGGTCTTCCTTACCCATCCTTCAGGCGTTTTTCTGCCTTCTTTCTTCCTTCTGGGAAGTTTTTTATGCAGGGTGTTATTGCCTGATATACAACAAATGAGATCTGGGTACTTACTGCCTTGCATCATGGGATATGGGGCTGCCTCGAGCTGGTAAAAGTGACTCTCGAGCTTAGCAAAGTGCCGAGTCTGAGCCGAGGATTGGCTCCGAACCCATCAAGCAAGAAAGAAGGCGAGAGAAGACAACTAACATGGAACGTTATGGTAGGTACATAACTTCTCATTTTCAGAAAAACAGAACAATTACTAGTGGCATATGCCGCAGGATCACAAGGAAAGGCTATCTCAAAGCAGACTATTTCAAAGTGGATAGGTCACTGCATTCATTTCTGCTACTCACAGCATGGCAAACCAGTGCCTAAGGGCAATAGGCCACATTCAACCAGAGCTGCAGCCACTTCTGCAGCCTTTCTCAGGCGAGTACCAACCAAAGACATTTTAGAGGCTGCTACTTGGAGTTCAGTGCATACCTTTACAAAACATTACAATCTGCCACTATACTCTAAATCCAGGGCAGGCTTTGCCACTGCAGTTCTGCAGGGCCTCATAGCCGCTCCTAATGCTGTTTAGCTCCAGCCCCCCAACCATAGCTTTGGGACTCTACCCAAATGTAATGACTGCAACAGTGAAACATGAAGAACATAGTACAGTTGTGTACACTTACCATAAATGTAGATGTTCGAGTGTGTTCACTGTTGCAGTCCAAGTTACCCACCTGCCATCCCCCTTATTTTTGCTGGAACTTAGATTTACTTCTCAAATCTATACAGCCAATGGGGGTGTATTTTCTTGTAGATGAAGGTAAAGTTTATTTTGGTGCATGTATTTCTTATTTATATATATTTAGCCTACCCTTTTGGAGGCACCTGACATCTGGGGCAAGAAAAACTGAAGAAAATGGCGTCTGCATCTTTTATACCCCCTGATGACCTGACGTCAGGGAAGAGGCGACAGCAACCGACGCAGGACCCAAGACTTTGGAATTCGGACCGATTGAGGGTAACCTGCCAGCAGGATAACCGAAATGTAATGACTAATGGTGAATACACTTGAACATCTACATTTATGGTAAGTGTACACAACTGTTCTTTTGGTATCAAATCACCACTATGATCTGATCTGGCTGTCAGTTAGCTCTCTAGTGTGTTGAGTTCTTCCAAATTTTCCATGATACCTTATCTGACTTACCCCTTCATATCTCATTTTATGTCATCACGACTGGACGCCATTCTTGCCCAGAAGCTAAATGCTATTTTTTTTTTAATATTCTAAAGTAGTTTCACAATGTTCTGAAGAAATCTGCCTTAGTGTGGATGAAAGCGCTCAACCTGTGTGTTTTATACTTGTTGCAATAAACCTGTGTTCACCAGGATCGTGTTGTGGATTTATATGACAGACTTTGATGTAAGGCAGTCCCTTACTTGGTTCCTGTTCGAGCTACTGAGGTCTGGGTGGCCTTTTCGTGTTGGGTACTCTATTTGTTACAGTTATACAGTTTCACAATGTAGTGGTTACGATAGCATTTTCTTCAGAATAATTAGATAGCCTAATTGCCTTTTTCTTCACTTAGTGTCTCAGATGTTCTTCGTTCCCCATTGCTGCAGTCCTAACTATTGGGTATAGTCCGCATCCAGTCGGCCCGAATACCAGAGTATAAGGCTGACGTCGGTCAGGGCGCATTAGACTGGCGTCAGTACGTCAGGGTACTAATGCGCATGACCGACGTCATATCCTCAGTCTTTTTTGCCGCATGGTCCGATGCAGAAGCAGTTTTGCGAGTGCAGGTTGGCGTTCTGAAATATTTCGAGCGGAGTTTCAGACCGAAACAGAGTTGGCTAAGTACCCGTTGGGGAACATTTTGGTTTTTCTTGCCTTAGTATTTTACCGGATGTCAGAAAAAGTGAATAACTGTATTTCTTGTGGGAAACAGATACCTCATAGGGATTACCATACCTTGTGTATACCTTGCTTAGGGCCTGAGCACGACGTTGTTGGTTGCCACTCTTGTGCTAGGTTTAACAAACGCACTATTAAGAGGAGGTTAGACTGTGCCAGGTTAGTGTTTGGGAAGCGTTGCAATTATAAAATGCCGTCGGATGCTCCGGCCGCTTCGTCAAGAAGCGCAAGGACAAAGCGGCGAAGCCTAGGGTTGATGAACCGGCAGTCCCGGACGTCGGTTCTTTAGAAGGCTCAGTGGAGCCAGAGGTTTTGCCAGGAGTTTCCATGGAGTCCCAGGCAGAAACTTTACTGTTACAGGATGTGCCTTCTCAGGAGGTAGGCCAGGCTGAGGGCTTCTCAGGTGACTGTTCTTCCCTCTCTTCCCAAGGTAGTTAGAGCCTCTCCTTCTGTTGCCAAAACTTCTTTGAGAGGTAGGCCTAGTTCAGCTTCAGTGGGGGCTTCTCCTAGCATTCAGGGTTCTGTACCTAAGAAACATATGCTTAAAATGGCAGAAGATTTGATTACTATGATTAGAGGTTCTATGCCCCGCCTGATAAGAGGCCTAGGGTGGAACCGAGTTTGATAGTTTTGAACAGTGTTCAGAGGCTTCAGAGTCTTCTCACGGAAGACTTGCAGGAGTATCCTACTTATTCTGATTCTGATGTGGATGATTCCACTCCTACAGCTTCTCCTCCTGAGGATTTCTCATTTTCAGAGACTCTGCATTCCATGAGGGAGCACTTTAAATGGGAAGGCCAGGATTACTCTGATTCAGGAAAGGCTTAGGGAATTCTTGTTTTACCCCAGCATAGGCCCTTAGCTATTCCTCCTGTGTTGAATGTGGTGGAAGATGTTTTTGCAGAGGCTTCCTGAACCCTGACTCTTTGCCTCCTGCTCCTGTTAAGCCTGATAGGTATTATAGGGTGCCCGAAGCTCATAAGTATTTGTTTAAGAGTCCTAGGGCGGACCCAGAAACTATTTCTCAGGGGCCTAAAGGTGTTAAAGCTTCTGTGATTAAAAATCCTGTTCCCACTGATAAAGAGGCAAGGGCTTTGGATAGGTGGGGAAAGAAAGTGTATACTTCTTCCACTCTAGCCATGAGAGCATTGAATTGTCAGTTTCACATGCTAAAGTATCAGAATTATCTCCTTTCACAATTGAAATCTAAGGTGGATGCTTTGGCGGAAGGTATTGAGTGTAAAGAGTTGCTGGATTTGGTTCATGTGTCTGAACAAGTGGGTAAGCATTCTTTGCAATGTGGTTTTGATGCTGTACAGGCCTCCTCGAGGGTGGCTGCTACTAGTTCTGTTCTTCGGAGGCATGCCTGGTTGAAGGATCAGAATTTAGCTGAGCATGTTAAGACAAGGATTTTGGATGCTCCTTTACAGTCTGATGTGTTGTTTGGATCGCCTGTGGAAGCAGTTTTAAAGAAAATGGAGGACAAAGCTAAGTCTATGCAAACTGTTAAAGATTTTTTGCAGGTGTAGCCACCGAAGTTTAGTAGAAATTGGCCTGCTAAGGGGTGGACATATCCTGCTTATGATTCCCAGTCTAGGGGTAGGTCTAGACGTGGTAGGGGCAGGGCTCAAGGTTCTTTTAGGCCTAGAACAGGGAGTTCACCTGCTCAGACTTCTGGTGAGGGCAGGGGTCAGTCCTTTCGTAAACAGCCCAATGACCTGTCTTTTCAGCTGCCAGTAGATTCCCGTCTGGCAGCTCCTTTGGGAGGAAGACTGTCTCTTTTCAAAGAAAATTGGGATTTAATTACTCAAGACAAATGGGTGTTGGATATCATTCACCACGG
>NC_056747.1:254835483-254974758 GCF_019279795.1 Protopterus annectens
GCGGTGCCCCAAGCAGAAGCAGTTCGCAAGTGCCGGTCGGCCGACTCCTGAAATTTTCGTTTTCGAGTTTCGGAACCAAAGTCTTCAACTAAAGCTAAGTACCCCATTGGGGAAACTTTTTCTTGCTCCTTACCGATGTCACTAAAAGTTAATTGCATTTCTTGTGGAAAGCAAATACCTCACAACGATTTTAATTCGTACTGTATTCCTTGCCTAGACCCTGACCACGACATACCTTGCTGTCGGTTTTGTGCTTTATTTAATCAATGCACTATCCGTCATCTGTATATTTTCACCTCTAAATATTTCGGTTCTTGGTTCATTATCCAGAAATGTTGTCTGTTAGCCATCTGACTACCAGTATTCCAAAAAAAATGCAAATATAAAGACATAGACAGGCCACTTGGGTCCAAAGCTGCCGACGGCACTTCCAAGACCGTCACCAGTTCACCGTTACTCAGTGAGGCGCTTTCGCAGCCCCTGATACCTGCTACTTCTGATTTGCTGGCCTCTACTGAGACCCATTCTGTGTCCGGTATGCCGCAAGATGCTTCAACTGTGGAACCTGCGGATGTCTCTACCTTGGATGGGTCCGGAGCCGCTGTGCAGTCACCGGCTTCTGAGGGTGTATTCAGGCCTATGGACTTGCATATTAAACGTACGCCTCCTTTTTCTTTAAGGCCTAAACCTCGAACCATGCATAAGAAATCAATGCCGAGGCCGCATGCTCATGCCTCTATGCCTAAAAACCAAATAAGAATGGCTGAAGATGTTATAACTCTAATCAGGGGAAGCCAACCCCCCCCCCCCTTTTCTAAGAGACCTAGAACTGAATTTGTTTATCAATCTTCTGACCAGGATTCTGTTTTTTCTGATGATCTGGATTTACCCTTATCTACTTATGAGGATTCTGATGCAGAGGACTCTCTTCCCTCTGCTTCCCCTCCAGATGATTTTTCTTTTGGTGAGTCCTTGCACACGCTAAGGGAGCATTTCCTCTGTGAAAGCCAGGTCTTTTTTGATTCAAAAATGAGGCTTAGGGATTTCTTACTCCTGCCTCAGTGTAGGCCTTTAGCTATACCTCCTGTACTAGACATTGTTGATGATGCCTTTTCGGAATCTAGTTTGGCCCCCTGATTCCTTGCCTCCTGCTCCCAGAAAACCTGATAGATATTACAGGGTCCCCAATTCTCACAAGTTCCTTTTTAAAAATCCTATTGCGGATCCAGAGACTATTTCACAGGGACCCAAGGGCATTAAGGCTTCTACTGCTAAAAATCCTACCCCATCTGATAGACTCCAGGGCGCTGGATAGATGGGGTAAGAAGGTTTACACTTCTGCAACCTTGGCCATTAAGGCCTTAAACTGTCAGTTTCATGTGTTAAAGTATCAACAACATGTTATTGGATTGCTTAAATAGAAAATGGTGTTGATTCCTGACTGTGCTGAAAATAAAGAATTACAGGATTTAATGCATTCTGCTTAACGGGTTGGAAAACATCCTTTGCAATGTGGATTTGATTCATTAGATGCCTCTTGCAGGGCTGCTGTCACTGGGACTGTACTCAGAAGGCATGATTGGCTTAAGGAGCAATCTTTGCCTGATCAGGTTGAGGCTAAGTCAGGACTGCCTGTTTGGCAACAAAGCTGAGGTAGTTCTTAAAAAGATGGAAGATCAAGCTAAATCTATGAAAACTGTTAAAGATTTCTTACAAGTTCAGCCTCCAAGATTTAGTAGGCATTGGCCATCTAAGAATTGGTCCTTTCCAGCCCCTTCCAGGACTTCTCAATCCAAACCCAGACACAGCAGAAACCCCAGGTTTCAGTCCCAGGGTACGCACAAGACTAAGCAGTGGGGGGCTTCCGCATCCAAATCTGGGAGTAGTAATACTCCCCCTACAGAAAACTGTCTCAATTACTTACTTTTAAAACTTCCAAGCACTTCTCAACTGAATGCTCCTTTAGGCGGAAAGATTGGTCTGCAGGCCAAAAACTGGGAGTTCATTACCCAGGACAAATGGGTTTTAAATAGTGTCCCAAGGATACAGATTTCACTTCCACACATTACCAATACCAAATGGGTGGCCAGATCTACCCGCAAATCAGTGGGCAGAGGCCCAAAAGCAAGTACTTTCTCTCGTAAGCATGGGGGCTATTCAGTTGATACAAGAAGTGGAAAAGGGACAAGGCTTCTACTCCAGAATTTTCCTGGTACCCAGAAAAGACAATTCATGGCATCCTATCCTGTACCTTTCTACCTGTTTGGTGATTCCAAAATTCAAGATGTTGACTCTTCACCAGTTGCTTCCTATGCTAGACAAGGTGCCTGGTTGGCAACACTAGATTTAAAAGAAGCATACCTGCACATTCCTATCAGGGAATCTTGCAGAAGATACCTATGCTTCAAAGCAGGCTACATGCACGGTCAGTTCTCTGCACTGCCCTTTGGCTTATCTGCTGCGCCCAGGGTATACCCAAAGTGCCTAGCTCCAGTCATTGCATTTTGCAGACAAAGAAGTATCCAAATATACCCATACCTGGACGATTGTCTAATTCAGGCAGAAAGCCAGGCCATACTTTTGAATCCATCTGGCCTTTGTACAAAGGGTGTTGACTTGTCTGGGGTACACCATAAACGAAAAGAAGTCACACCTGGTACCCTGTCAACAAATTATATTCCTGGGAGCAAGCTTGAATACAACTTTCCAGATGGCTTTCCTCACACCAGAGAAATAAATTCATTTGACAACCTACTTCAAACAAGTGGCCACACAAACCCTGCTCTCTGCAAGACAAATACTGCAAGCCTTGGGGTTCATGGCCTCCTGCATTCTTCTAATTCCATATGCAAGACTGCATATGAGGAAACTACAATGGTACATAAAAAGCCAATGGTGTCAACATTCTCAGGATCTAGAAGCAATGATTCCTGTCATACCTTGCCTACGCCTAGATTTCCTTTGGTGGGCAGAGGCCTGCCACCAAAACAAGGGACCACCATTCACACTACCCCCTGCTGCCCAAACCCTGACAACAGAAGCATCAGACTATGTATGGGGAGCTCACCTAGCAGGGAAGTGCATTCATGGCAAGTGGAACGCAAGTCAAATGCACCTGCATATCAATCAAAAAGAAATGTTAGCTGTACAGAATGCTCTGACAGCCTTCAAGGACCACATTCTTCCAGGGCAACTAATGGTAAAGATGGACAACACCACTGTTATGTGGTACATAAACAAGCAGGGGGGTACACATTCTTACCCCCCCCTCTGCAGACTAGGCATGGCATTGTGCAACACAGCCTTGAGCTACCAAGTGAATCTACAAGCTCATTCCCTACCAGGAAAACTAAACTGGCAGACGGACTAAGCAGAAAACTCATGGATCCACACGAGTGGAAACTGGAACCAAGGATTTTCAACTTGTTGGCACGCAAATGGGGGAGCCCAGATATAGACCTGTTTGTCTCCCCCCAGAACTATCAATTGGACAAATTTTGTACAAGGATTCCCCACAAACAAGCTTGGAAAGTCGATGCTCTGTCCTTCAGCTGGAAAAAAAACTGTTTGTGTATGCCTTTCCTCCTCTGCCTCTGCTCTCAAAAGTAAGTACTAAATCAAACAGGACAAGCCAAGGATGATTTTGATTGCACCAGACTGGCCACGCCAACACTGGTACCCCCCTCTTGCGCAGTGTGTGACTGCTGGCCCCATGGCACCTGCCCCAGACTCCCTTCCTGTTGTCTCTGGAGGAAAACCAGATTCTGCACCCTCAGCTTCAAACACTGAACCTGGCAGCCTGGCTAATTACCCAGTCTCTCCTTTACCATCTCTCAGAAAACCAGTGATATCATTTTAGAGGCAAGGGGGATTAAAATCTTATGCTGCAAAATGGAAAAGGTTCTGTCTGGAACCAGTCTCAAGGGATGAGCACAGCAGCGCCCAATCTACCTCAGATTTTACAGGATTTAACTGAGATGTTTCACAAGGGCCTTTCTTTTTCCTCCCATCAAAATTCATGCCTCAGCCATTTCAGCTCATTTCAACGCAGAACCTCCACTCTTTTCTCATCCACTGCTCATGCAGTTCCTCAGAGGGGCCAAGAGCCCCAACTCCAGCCTGGGACCTTAATTATGTATTGGAAAAACTCACTCTTCCTCCTTTTGAGCCAGACGCAAGTGCAGAGTTAAAATCCCTTTCTTGGAAAACAGCTTTCCTTTTAGCAATCACTTCAGCAAGAGGGGTCTCTGAATTACAGGCCCCTATGGTAGTGGAGCCATTTGTCATCTTTCATGCGGACAGGGTGTCCCTCAGAATCAATCAATCAATCCTTTATGCCAAAGGTGGTATCCAGTGTGGCTCTTAATCAGTCCATCCATTTGCCAACCTTCTTTCCTAATCCACAGAACAAAGGGGAATGGATACTGCACTCCTTAGATGTGCACAGACAACTTAGATTCTACTTGGACAGGACTAAACCTCAAAGGAAATTCGAACAACTGCTGGTGGCATTTGCTGCAGGGACAGAGGGGAAGGCTATTTCAAAGCAAACCATTTCTAAATGGATAGGCCATTGTATTCATTTCTGCTATAAGCACCATGGAAAAGACCCCATTCAACCAGGGCTGCATCTACCTCTACTTCCTTTTTCAGAGTAGTCTCTACCAGAGACATCCTAGAAGCTGCTACCTGGAGTTCTGTACGTACATTCACCAAGCATGATCATTTGCCAATTTTCTCTAAATCCAGATCTGTCTTTGCCACTGCAGTCTTGCAGGGCCTTATAGCTGTTCTTAATGCTATTTAACTTCCCCCTCCCAACCTTAGCTTTGAGAATCTACCGAAATGTAATGACTGCAACAGTGAAACACGAAGAACATAGTACAGTTGTGTACACATTACCGTACATGTAGATGTTCAAGTGTATTCACAGTTGCAGTCCTGTTTACCTTCCCTCCAGCCCCCTGACTTCTTTTGGCTATACCTCTACTCTCCTTTATTATGCTTAAAAGCTTTTTGGTTTATTTGCTTTTTTGTTGGAGGTATAACTTTGTTTATATATAGTTAATTGCTTCCCATTAGGGGGCACCTGACATCTGGGGCAGGAAAAACTGATATAATGGTGTCGGCTGCATGTTTTCTACCCCTGGACGACCTGACCTGAAGAAGAGACGGCAACCGATGCAGGACCCAAGACTTTGTTAATCAGGCCGTCTGAGGGCTACTGCAAGCAGATAAGCCAAATGTAATGACTGCAACAGTGAATACACTCTAACATCTACATTTATGGTAAGTGTACACAACTATACTTTTTCATCTGTAGCCATTCTCAACACCCCTCCAGAAAGTCTTCCAGAGGAAGCAAGAGACAACAGAAGCCTAAGAGTTTTCAGCCATCCTCACAACAAAGGCGGTTATTTACTGACAAAGCAGGGAGTCTGTGCCTACCCTGCAGAGATGCTCCCCTTTCCCCTGTTTCCCTTCCCTTGTCCAGCTTTTCATGGGGTCTGGGCAAGCATCTCCCTTGGCACTTGGGTTCTTTCCATAATCAAAAAATGATAGCTTATGGTGTGTCACTCCACCCCCACTTTCAGGGGCATCCCTCATTCCCCCCATCCCCCTGGGAGTAGTTACCCCTCTTCCTAAAACTCCTTTTGACTCCTTTTGGAGCTTCACCAACAGGGCTCCATTCAAAAGGTCTCTCAGTCTTCAAGGGGAAAAGTCTTGTATTCAAGAATGTTTCTGGTACCCAGAAAAGATGGCCCCTGGAGACCAGTACTGGATTTGTCCCATCTCAACACCTTCCTAAAGTTTCCTGCCTTTAGAATGTTAACACTTCAAACACTATTCTCCTTTATCCTTCCACAAGGATGCATAGCATCTCTAGATGTAAAAGATGCTTACCTTCACATCCCTATTCACCCCAGGTTCAGGAAATTTTTAACATTTTTCTGTTGGTTCCTGGCATTTTCAATTCTCTACCATGCCTTTGGTCTTTCTACAGAACCAAGGGTATTCAAAAATGCCTTGGTCCAGCGACTGCACACTGCAGCCTTTTGGGTATCCATATCTTCCCATACCTGAATTATCTGCTTTTACAGACCCCAAATTCACACACACTTCTCCAAACTGGGAGACCACCATTTCCATCCTTAGGGAAACTGATTCACCATTAACTACAGGAAGTCGGTCTTCTCTCTTCAGGACCACATTTTCCTGGGTTGTTGAATACAGACGGACATTGTGTCACTTCCACCTCAGAAGGTGTAGGACCTTCGGTCCTTCCTTCACTCCCTTCTCCCTTTAACTCACCTCACGGCCAGGGAGTTCCTCAGGTTGCTGGGATTCACGGCTTCTACCATCCCTGTGGTACCAGTGGCAAAACTCCACATGAGGAAATTCCAGTGGGTGTTCTTTGTATTTCACTGTTGCAGTCATCCCATTTGGGTTATCCCTGCCAGGGTAGCCATTGGCCGGCCTGAATACCAGAGACTTAGTATTTCAGAGTCGGTTGCTGTCGCTTGAGGACCGACGTCAGGTCATCAGTAGTATAAAGTAAAGCAGCCGACGCCATTACATCAGTCTTTCTTACCGAGGAGCCCGAAGCAGTTCACACGAGTGTTACTTGGCCGCTACCTGAGTTTCATCTACCGAATTGAAGTTGAAGTCTTCTAAAGCTAAGTACCCCATTGGGGATCCTTTTTTTCTTGCACTAACTGATGTCAGAAAAAGTTAATAATTGTCACGCCTGTGAAAAGCAAATACCACACTGAGACTTTCACTTACTGTCACTCGTTTAAGCCCAGACCACGACATTCCTCGTTGCTGCTTCTGTGCTTTGTTCAACGCCAGAACTATCCATCATTGGGCCCTTCTTGTAGCCAGATATTTTCGCTTATAGTCCTCGAATGCCGATATGGCTTTGGTAAGCCATCAGACAGCAGATCTTGTGAAAAAAATGTAAGGATAAAGACCGAGACAAGACCACACAGGTCCAAACCTACCGATGAGGCTTCTGTCAAGCTAGTCGTCAGTTCTCCGGTACTCAGGCGCTTTTGCAGCCCATGATGGCTGCTTCTGTTGATTTTTAGGGTGCTACCAAGACCCTTTCTGAATCCGGTATGTAGCAAACCTCTTCAACTAAGGATCCTGCAGTCGTCTCAACCTTGGGTGGGTCCGGAGCTGTTGAGGAGGCACTGTCTTCCGTGGAAGGTCATCGCACTACCGAATCTTGACACAAACCAACATTGTCTTTCGCGACTACCGTTCCTTCTAAAACTACCGAGATTCTCAGGCCCAGGGTATGAACCACAACCAAGGAACGGAGCCACTCTCGGGCGCCTGCTACCTTGCCTTGGTCTCAAATGCTTAAAATGGTGGAAGACCTTATCTTGCTAAGAGGAAGCCAAGCAACTCCCTCCAAAAGGAAAAGAGATCTGTCCCCTGTAGTTTTGTCTTAACAAGACTCGAATGAATCTCATGCATCTGAATATGAAGACATGCAACCCCTCTCCACTTATGAGGATTCTGATGCAGAGGATTCCATTCTTTCAGCCTCTCCCCCAGAGGATTTTTCCTTTGGGGAAACCCTGCATACTTTAAGGGAGCATTTCCAATGGGAGAGTCAGGGCTACCCTCAGTCTAAAAAGAGACTTGGGGAATTCCTAGATCTTCCACAGCGCAGATCCTTGGCCATCCCTCCAGTCCTGGATGTTGTGGAGGATGTTTCTTCGTATCCAGCTTGACTCCTGATGCCCTTCCTCCTGCTCCCAGAAAACCTGACCGGTACTGTAGAGTCCCTAACTCACACAAATATTGTTTTAAAACTCCTACAGCTGACCCTGAGGTCATTTCTCAAGGGCCAAAAGGGGGATTAAAGCTACCTCTACTAAGAATCCCACCCCCTCAGACAGGGATTACTGAGCATTGGACATATGGGGTAAAAAAAGTATGCACCTCAGCTACTCTTGCTATCAGGGCAGTAAATTGTCAGTTCCATATGCTGAAATTTCAGCAACATACCTTGGAACTCCTTAAACAAAAAATTGCTTCCTTTCCTGCTTGAGCAGAATCTAAAGATTTACAAGAGTTAATACGTTTTGCAAGTCAAGTAACTAAACACACCTTGCAGTGTGGTGTTGCCCTAGAAGCTTCTTGCAGGGCAGCAGTCATCGGAACTGTATTTAGAAGGCATGCATGGCTTAAGGAGTAGCCCCTGCCAAACCTTGTCAAATCTAAATTGTTGGATGCCCCCTTGCACAAAGATAACTTATTTGGCACTAAGACAGAAGAGGTCTTAAAGATGGAAGAAAAAGCAAAATCTATGCAAACAGTTAAGGATTTCTTGCAGGTCGAGCCCCCCCCCCCCCCAGGTTCAGCAGGCATCGTCCCTCCAAACACTGGTCCTTTCTTGCTCCCAGTAAACTGGCCCAGCCTAGGCCCCATGGAACAGACCGCCCAGACAGCAACCCTAGGGAATGCAGAGATCTAAGCAGTGGACTACCTCCAGTTCGAAACAAGGTAAGAACTCACAATAACTCCCCTCCTCCACCCTCTCCCTCTGCTCACCTTCACTTACCCCTAGGAGGAAAACTCTCCTTTCACTCAAGCACCTGGGCCACCATTACAAAGGACCGCTGGGTTCTTAACTTTGTGTCTCAGGGATACAAATTTTCCTTCCACACCCTTCCAACCCCAAAAGGGTTCCCAGACCTACCACCAAATCAGTGGGCAGAGGCACAAAAGCAAATCCTTCCCCTGCCCTCTCTTTGAGGGCAGTAGAGCACGTTTCTGCAGAACAGAGATGCCAAGGTCCATCAAAGGAATGGAGAGCCAGTCACACAAACCACAAATGGACAAATTTTAGAAACGGAAAGGTTTATTCCACAAATAAATTCCACAGTTAAGTGCTTTCTTCCTTTCACATATACGGAACTTCCTCAGAACAAGTTTTAAAAATGCATACAAGATGAAAACCTAGCTATATGTACTAAACTGTTAAATACTAATTGAACCTTAAAGTGATGCACAAAAAAAGTGGTTTGTGTGACTGGTTCTCCATTCCTGTGGTGGTTCTGAAGTTTATATCATATTTCTTAGAGATAAGCCAAGGTTTCTACTCAAGACTTTTTCTGGTGCCCAGAAAAAGAGGGTGCCTGGCACCCCAGCCTCAATCTATCCATTTAAAACACCTTTGATCCCAAACTTCAAAATGCTCACCTTCCAGCAGCTGCTACCCGTGCTCTCCAAGGACACTTGGCTAGCCACCCTAGATCTAAGAGAGGCCTACCTCCACATTCCTATCAGGGAATCATGCAGGAAATATCTCCACTTCAGGGCAGGATCTCAACACTTTCAGTTCTCTGTGCTTCCCTTTGGTTTATCTACTGCTCCCAGACTTTTCACAAAATGTCTGGCTCTGGCCATTGCCTTTTGCAGACAAAGAAATATTCAGATTTACCCATACTTACACGACTGCCTTATTCAGGCAGACAGCCAGGAAAAGCTGCTCAAGCACCTGGCCTTTGTAAAGACCCTAACCTCCCTAGGTTACACAATCAAGGAAAAGAAATCCAAATAGTTGCCCACCCAAAGGATAATCTTCCTGGGAGCAAGTCTGGACACAGCATTCCAAATGGCATACCTTACTCAAGTGAGAAAATTTTTCCTGACAGCCAACTTCTCTCAACAGTGGGACAACCACGGCAAAACACATGTATATTTAATAAACAATAAGCAGTAAACAGATAAGTGCTTTCGGAGATGCCTCCTTCATCAGATCAATACAAAAATATAAAATCAGTCTGCATATGAATATACTTGAAAAACCAATTACATTAATTAAAACCTTTCACCAATTAACATTTTCTAGCCTTTAAAATAGGTTTTAAAGGAACATCAGCTCTGAAGCCAGCTATCCAGTGGGTTTCTTTAACTTCTGTGGCATTTTTTACATCACCACCTCTAGGTGCAGGAGTGTAAATATCCAAAGCCATGAATTTAAAATCATGCTGTGGAAATTCATTAATGTGGTTGGGGTGTATGCTACCCCTATCCAATAGAGCATTTTTCCAGCATGACTTATCGTATAACAAAGTGCTTATTTTACCCCCTTCATCTACTTTTAATAAAATATCCAAAAATTCTATAAAATCTACTGATGAATGCACAGTAAATCTTAAAATGTGGTGGTTGTCTGTAAATAGTTAACAAAAGCATCCAATTGTTGTGTATCCCCTTTCCACAAAAAGACATCCACAAATCTGCGATATAAACCCATATGTGCTAGCCATGGATTTTCTTCAGTCAAAATGAATCTCCTCTCCCATTCAGTTAGAACCAGGTTTGCATAGCTGTTAGTGCAGGGTGTGCCCATGGCAACACCCCAGCGCTGTAAATAAAACCTCTGTTCAAAGGCAAACGCATTGTTCTCAAGTACAATACTCAACAGTCTGCATATACGTTCAACATATTTTTTTGTCCATATGTGGTACTCTTTCATTAAAGCAATATATGTACCTTAGTTTTATATCATTAGGAATGACTGTAAAGATATTCTTTACATCTAAGGTCACAAGAATAAATCTTGCATTTGAATTCAAGCTCTCCATATATTCACTTAATTGTTGTAAAAAATCTGAAGTCTCTCAACACTGAGACAGCCTTGTCCTTCTACCCATTTAGAAATTGTTTCTGTAACCCATCCTGAGTCATTTACTATTGGCCTTAGTGGAGGTTTTTCCAAGGATGTATGTATCTTAGGTAGACCTGATATATTAAGAATCTTCGGGAAATCTACCATAAAGTAATCATAAAAATCTTTAAAAATAATGCTAGTCTGTAATAGATGAAACAAGTCATTCTTTACATTACTAACACACTCTCACTTTTTTCATGTTCACAAGTGTACAAGTAATTTTATCTAACAACATATTATTCATAGTTTCCACATAAGTAGAATAATCTAGCACCACTACTGCACCTCCTTTGTCTGTAGATTTTATAACAATACTTCGGTCAGCAATGAGATCATCCAGTGCTTGCTTTTCTTGCAAATTTAAAGTGTACTGGTCTGTGCCTGGACATGAGAGGTGGTGATATAAAGAATGCCACATAAGTTAAAGAAACCCACTGGATAGCTGGCACGCGAGCTGCTGATCCACCAGACGTAAATGGTTTTATACCTTTAAAACCTATTTTAAAGGCTAGAAAATGTAATTGGTTAAAGGTTTTAATTAATGTAATTGTTTTTTCAAGTATATTTATATGCAGACTGGTTTTATATTTTTGTATTGATCTGAAGGAGGCATCTCCGAAAGTGCTTATCTGTTTACTGCTTATTGTTTATTAAATGTATGTGCTTTGCTATGGTTTTCCCATTGTTTCTCAAGTATTTTAACCTGCTTTTTCTACATTGAGACTGATTTTTTCCCCTTGTTGCTGTTTGCCTACTTTATATACTTCTCTCAACTAGCCACCAGGCCCCAGCTGACTGCAAGGAAGATCCTGCAAGCTCTGGGGTTCATGGCATCTTGCATATACTACTCATTCCATATTCCAGACTGCATATGAGGAAACTTCAGTGGTACCTAAAGAGCCTTTGTTGCAAACACTCTCAAGACCTGAAAACTCTTCTACCTATAATTCCTTGCCTTAGAAAATGTTTTATTTGGTGGGCAACAGCATGCTCCCACAAGAAGGGAATGCCTTTCTCCCCAACGCCCGCCGCCCAGACCCTCACCACAGATGCATCAGACTTCGCTTGGGGAGCACACCTGGACAGCAGGTGCATACAGGGCCAATGGAGCCCACAGCTAATCCCTCTGCACATCAGTCAAAAAGAGATGATGGCTATGCACACACCTTGATAGCGTTCAAGCCCCTTCTCTCTTCAGGGGCTCTCCTGATCAAAACAGACAACACCACTGTGATGTGGTACATCAACAAGCAGGGAGGGACTCGCTCCTGCCCTCTATGCAGGCTGGCCATGTCCCTTTGGCACACAGCCTCTGCCATGCAAGTACACCTGTTAGCACAATTCCTGCCAGGCTCTCTCAACTTGCTGGCAGACCAATTAAGCAGAAGTCTTCTGGACCCACATGAGTGGCAACTCAACAGAAGTACCTTCACCCTAATAACTCAGAAATGGGAAACCCCGAAGGTTGACTTCTTTGCCTCCCACACCAACCATCAGCTCAGCAAATTCTGCACCATGGAGCATCACTGCTTGGCTTGGAAAGTGGATGCCCTGACCGTCACCTGGGTCAATCTGTTGGTCTATGCCTTTACTCCCCTACCTCTCATCCCCAGGGTACTGCTCAAAATAAGGGAGGAAAAACAAAGGACCATTCTTGTAGCTCCAGACTGGCCCCTGCAGCACTGGTACCCCCTGCTGCGCAGCCTGTCCCCACTACCCCCTTGGCATATTCCTCAGATTTCAAAACTCCTGACCCAGAGGGAAGGGGGATTTCTGCAACCCCAATTGCAGACACTCAATTTGGCAGCTTGTCTTATTCTCTAACCCCGAACCCATCTGCCAATCTCAGTAAACAAGTTCAAGATGTTGTCCATGAGGCCTGACGCCCTAGCACCAAAAAGTCTTCTGCTGATAAATGGAAAAGGTTCTGTACCTGGATCCAGGCTAAGGGAGCCAATGTGGCACAACCCTCCCTCCCTCTCATCCTGGATTACTTAGCTGACCTACTACACAGTGGCCTCTCTTTCTCCTCTATAAAAAATCATGCATCTGCTATTTCTGCTCCTTTTCCCACTGAGCAGCCCCTTTTCTCACACCCTGTGATCAAACAGTTCCTAAGAGGGGCTAGTAACTTGAGGGCCACCCAGAAGGGCCATCCAGCTTAGGACCTTAACTTCTTATTGGAAAAGCTCACTCTGCCCCCTTTCGAACCATCTTCTTCTGCAGAGCTAAAATTTCTCTCCTGGAAAACAGCATTCTTTCTGGCCATCACTTCAGCCAGAAGAGTCTCTGAGCTGCAAACACTCATGGCTGTTTTAACCCTTCATCATCTTCCATGCAGACAGGGTATCCTACAGAACTAACCCATTCTTCATGCCTAGGGTGGTGTCCAGTGTGGCTCTCAACCAAAACCATTCATTAGCCCACCTTTTTTTCCTAACCCCCAGAACAAGGGGGAATGCATTCTTCACACTCTAGATTTGCACAGACAGCTCATATTCTATCTAGACAGGGCTAAATCCTTCAGAAAGTCTGATCAATTGTTGGTTAGCTTTGCTACAGGGGCAGAAGGCAAAGCCATCTCCAACAAACCATTTCTAAATGGATAACACACTGCATCCATTTCTTCTACAAACAGCACAGAAAGCCTCCCCCCAAGGGGTTCAGGACACACTCCACCAGAGCAGCCTCCATCTCTATAGCTTTCCTCAGAGGAGTCCCCACCAAGGACATCCTGGAGGCTGCCACCTGAACTTCTGTTCACAATTGGTTATGAAGCATTACCACCCTGCCTCTCTTCTCCAAATCCAGGGCAGGGTTTGCCTCTGCAGTCTTGCAGGACATCCTAGCCAGCCCCTAGTTTCATTGACTGGCTACACCCTTTTCCTCCGCTTTGGGAATCAACCCAAATGTGATGACTGCAACAGTGAAACATGAAGAACATAGTACAGTTGTGTACACTTGCCATAAATGTAGATGTTTGATTGTATTCACTGTTGCAGTCCTGGTTTCTCTCCCTCCATCCCCCTTCTTCTCTTTCTCCTTTTATTACCATTCTAGCTTGTTGCTCTCCTTGCCTTACAAGGGTCATATTGGTATTTATTTTCCACTGGTGGAGTTTCTTCTACCTAAACCTGGCCTCCTACTCGGGGGGGGGGGGGGGGGCTCCTGACAGGTTAGGGCAAGAAAAACTGATGTAATGGTGTCTGCTGCTGTACTTTTTATACTACTGACGACCTGACGTCAGTCCTCATGTGACAGCAACCGACGCTGAAATAGTAAGCTTCTGGTGTTTGGGTTGGCCGAGGGCTACCATGGCAAGGATAACCCAAATGTGATGACTGCAATAGTGAATACACTCTAACATCTACATTTATGGTAAGTGTACACAACTGCACTTTCCTCAGATCTGTGTGGACACAGCATTCTCACCTACTAGAATACCAAGTCACCCTCATTTCTTTTCTAAAGAGGGAACTACATTGGTGGAAACATCAGATGTTCTTAAATCCAGGTCTACCTCTGCATCCTCTTGCTCCAGTCCTAGAAGTCTACACAGGTGCATCAGACATTGGGCTGGGGAGCAGCCTTGGGTAAATTCACAGTTCAGGGAATTTAGACCCACTCCCAAAAATCAGAGCACTTAACCTTCAGGAAAATGCAAGCATTGCTACAAGCTCTACAGACATTTCACCATCTCCTTTGCCCAGGCCTCTACAGCTGTTCACAGATAACATGCTGGTCCTCTGGTAGGTAAACAACCTGGGGGGGGCAAATCTTATCTTCTGTGCAGGTTGGCTGTTCTGGTATGAGAATTTCTGGCTCAACAGCAAATGACTATTCGGGCAGTGTACATTCCCTCCAATTCTAATTTCATGGTAGACTCCTTAAGCGGATCCCTGACTCAATCCCATGAATGGATGCTTCACAGGGACATCTTCCTGGATGTAGTCCACCAGTGGGGTAGTCCTCAAATAGACTTATTTGCTTCCCTCCTGAGCAAACTTAGTCTAAAATTTTATGCCAGAGTACCAAGTCCTGTGGTTTGGAAAGTAGACGCATTGTCCTTCTCTTGGAAGGGGATGTTTCTGTATGCATTTCCTCCCCTTCCTCTAATACCAAAGGTCCTGTTTAAGATTCGAGAAGACCAAAAATCTTGCTGGTGACTTCCTTTCGGCTAAGAGAGCACTGGTTCCCCCTCCTTCTACATTTAGCCAAGGGCCATCACCACAAGTTACTCCACAGAGTGGACCCACTCACACAGGGCAAATGATCTCTAATACACCCACATCTGCCAGCCCTACAACTGACACTGTGGGTGATAGGATTATGATCCCCTTCAAACACCTATTCTCAGAGGACATGCTCAGGGTTTTGCAAGAGGCCAGAAAACCCAATACAAGAAAATCTTATGTTTCCAAGTGGAAAAGATTTTCACTGTGGTGTTTCTCTAAGAACCAAGACCCACTGACAGTGGGAACTCCAGTGATTCTGTCTTGTGTGAATTTCTCTCTGCTGGCTTGGCTTACTCTGTCAAAGGGCACATAAGCTATTTCTGCCCATCTGCTTCTTTCTCCCCCTCTGGCATCCAGATTTGGAGTAATATAATTCCTTAAGGGTGTCCTTCACATTAAGCCTCACAGGAAACCTTTTACTATTCCTCCCCCTCCTTGGGACCTTAATTTTGTCCTAGAAAAAACTGACCCAGGCCCTTTTTGAGCCTGTATCCTCAGCCTCCCTCAAACATTGCTCTTGGAAGATTGTTTTACTAATGGCCTTGATATTATCAGGAAGGTTGTCGGAACTTCAAGCCCTTATGGCGCTGCCCCCTTCTTGGTATTTCATAAGGATAGGGTGTGCTTGAGAATAAATCCTTTATGCCAGAATTGGTTAATGAGTTATCCCTTAACTAATCCATCCAATTACCTACCTTCTTCCCTTCTCCACAAAACAACAGCAAGAAGGTGTGCTACTCTCCTAAGATGTACACGGACAACTTAGTTTTTTCTGGACAAGACTAAAGCTGTCAGAAAATCTGATCAGTTATTTGTGAACTTTCATCCCAGGGCACTGGGTTTACCTGTTTCCAAGCAGACTATTTCTTCTTGGGTTTCAAAGGCTATTTGCATTTGTTACTCACTCTGTGGAAAAGTTCATCTTCACCTGTGAAAGCCCACTAACATGGCTGTGGCTTACTCGAAAGGCATTCTTCAAGGGCCTAGATAATGCCATAATTGAAGCAGCCACCTGGTCTTCTTTCCATACCTTTACCAAGCACTACAAACTGGATTGCATTTCCAGAGCCAGAGCTTGCTTTGCCAAAGCCATTTTACATGGCTTCATTGAGACTACCTCTGCTCCTTTCTCCTCCCTTCCTTCTTGAGGTTTGGCACTTTCCCTCGGGTTAGGAATACTGCAGCAAGTGAATAGAAAGACATAGGTTAGCTGTGTCAAATCTTACCATAACCATAGATGTCCTTCTCTTCACTGTTGCAGTATTCTATCCCTCCTTATTCCCCCTGGACTATTGTTCAGCTTGGATGGTACTGACCTTTTATATCCTTAGTCTGGAATTCCTCCTGGGGCTTTCAGTTCTGAGGATGGTATGTGCATATGTCACTTTTATGGCCTATGCGCGACGTCCCATGTATCCTGCAGTAGTATAAGACGACTGTCTGACATCGGGTCACCTTCAGATGGGAGATCCCTCAGGTTAAGAATATTGCCGCAGTGAAGAGAAGGACATCTATGGATGTCCTAGTCTCGTATTGCAGTATTTATAACCTTTAGGTTAGGCTTTGCCTAGCGACCCGAATGTATAACCAGTATACAAAAGCTTTGGTAACTACAAGGTACGTCAGACATCTGACATTGGCTGTAGGATAAGTTGGGCCATAAAAGTGACATCTGCACGTACATTCCTTAGAACTTCTCTGTCACCAGATCCTGTGATTTTAAGATAAGTAACCCATTGTGGACCTTTTTTTTTCCTTTGGTCACTGCATGCCTGCCCAGGTTCATGTCATCCAGGAAAGGAAAGTATAAGTGTGGACATCAGATGCCGCGTAACAACGCCCACTACCTGTGTCTGTCCTAAGGCCCAACCACGACCGTATGGCCTGCGCAATTTGTCAGACCTTTGTCCCAAAGACTCTTCGCAGCCATCTGCATGCTCTTAGTATATATCTAGAGAACCAATGTCTCACTGTTGCGATGGAAGGGACGTCTGGTCTTACTGCCAAGCCAGTGAAAAAGAAGGCCAAATTACCGGGCCTGAGCCTACTGCTGCACCTATTCTCCCCCAACGTTCCCCCTGTGGCTGAGGTATGGCTGGAGGAATGTATGAATCCAGATAACTCTGGTATAGCGGGTACCATTCGGAGGCCAGAAAACCAAGGTCTGACAGCACTTCCGTTGAGGTAATGCAGATGTCAGAAGCTGATGACTAGATGGAACCTCTGCTCACTGTGGTCATCCAGACTGGTCCTTCCAGCATTAGTGAAACTTCTGAACCTAGGCCCTCCTTAGGGCCTATGCCCTCCAGGCCCGTCTCTCCTTTATAAAGGAAACAGAAAACTAAGCCTGTCTCTTCACCTCCTGAGAGCTTGCCTGATTGGCAAGCTTTTTCTCGGTTCTTGTTCAATGCCTTTATGGCCCTTAGGCCTTCCATGACTGCTTCTCCTCCAGCTGCCCCTCCTGTTATCAGTCCTAGGGCTCAGACTACAGAACCTCCTTCAATAGAGGCTGAAGACTTTTCAGACTCCTCTTCTAAGGATTCTCAGTCTTTTGATTCACAAATGCCTTCCCCTCTGGGGTATGCCTCCCCAGAGGAGGACTGTGCTGAAGCCGATTCCCCTGTGGAGGACTTGAACTTTGGAGAAACAATCTCTCGGATGAGAGAGTTTTTCAAATGGGACTCCACTGAAATGTCTGAAGTCTATAAAATGTATTATGAACTTTTACAAATGGATAGCCCTTCTGCCATTCCATCAATCCTACCAGCCTTCTTGGACCCCTTTTCTGCAGCTTTTAAAATTCCTGACTCCCAACCCCCTGCCCCTAGAAGGCCTGACATATTTTGTAAGGTCCCAGAAGGGGCATAATTTCTAATAAAATGTTCTGTTGTAGATCCTGGTATAATTTCTCTTTCTGCAGACAAACCTTCCAGACTGCTTCCCTCTTCTGTTCTTCCTACTGATAGGGACAGCAAAACTATGGAGAGATTTGGCGAGAAGGTGTACACCTCTGACACTTTGGCATTTAGGGCCATCAGCTACCGGACACATATGTCAAAAGTACTCCTTGGCTCTTTTGACTCGGGCTTCAATGCTCCTGTCTGATCTCCCTGATTCGACCACAAAATCTCAAACCTCTAACCCGATTTCCTTGTCCTCACAAGGGACAAGACAGTCAATCAAATGCAGTTATGATGCTGCAGAGTCCTCTGCCAAATCTGTAGCTTTTGCCTCAGTACTCCAAAGGCACTCTTGGGTGAGGTCCCAACCCCTACGTGATGATATCGGGGCTAAACTTTTAGATGTCACCCTGGATAATACTGCCTTGTTTGGGTCCCAAGTGGCAGAATTTTTCAAAACCCTTCAACAGAAGGGGAAAGAACTACAGGACTTGAAACATTTGTTTGTCACCTATTCCTAAATTCCACAGGAATTACCCTTCTACAATCCAATTCATAGAAAATATTCTGCTCCTCCTTCTCCTATTAGGGGCAAAAAGAGTTCCAGAAAGTAGTAGCCACCATCCAGGCCTACTCCGACTCCAAGCCAGAAAACTCCATCTTAGGACGAGGCATGTAGTCTGTGACTACTTACCTACCTCCTCCTCCTCCAGATCCTATACCCCTTTCCCAGAGACTGACTCACTGTCTCCCTTTCTGGAAAAGCATTACCTCAGACAAATGGGTCTTGTCCATCATAGAAAAAGGTTGCTTCTTGACTGGGGTCATTCCTCTACCCTTTAGAGGTATGCAGCCACCAAAGGACCAGCTGCCCTTTTTCTCAAGGGACTATCTAACCAGTCCCTGTGTTAGAAAAGGGAGGAGATTTTACTCCAGACTTTTCCTGGTCCCAAGAAAGGACAGCCCATGGAGGCCCATCCTGGATTTCTCACACCTCAACCTTTTTCTTCAGGTACCCACCTTTCCACATGCTTACGCTTCAGACTTTATTTCCACTGCCAATGCCTTAGGCATTTTTGGTGACCTTGGACATCAAAGATGCCTACCTGCATATCCCCATCTGGCCCAGATACAGGAAGTATTTATGCTTCTCTGTGGGTTCCTTGTATTTTCAATTCTTTGCTTTGCCCTTTGGACTATCTACTGCTCCAGGGGTATTCACCAAGTGTCTAGCTCCAGTGGTAGCCTATTGCAGGGCCTGTAGGGATTTAGATTTTCCCATACCTGGATGACCTCCTGATCCAGGCAGTTTGTTACAGTATCCTCCAGATAGTTATTTCTGTTTTGCAGTCTCTGGGTTTCACCACCATCTTCCCCCAAATCCACCCTAAACCCTTGCAGGACCAAGTCTTCCTGGGGTGCAGAATCAGGACAGATGTTGTGGCATTCCTCCCTCCCCAAAAGGTGGAAAGCCTGAAGGAATACCTGTTGTCCGTCATCCACACTCCTGCAATTACAACAAGGGAATACCGGAGACTCTTAGGGTATATGGCTTCTACAGACTCCATGTTGCCAGTGGCCAGACTCCACATAAGGAAACTTCAGTGGTACCGGAGGTCCACATTGACCCAACACTCTCACCCCTTGGACCACACAATTACCTTCCTACCATACCTAAGGAAGGAAATCCTTTGGTGGGTAGATCAAGTATCTCAAAACCCAGGACTTCTCTTACAACCTTTAAGTCCAGTCAAGGAAATATACACAGATGCTTCAGATCTGGGTTGGGGACCTGCTGTGGGCAGCTTGAAGGTACAAGGCACATGGACAGGCACTTTCAAGAGATGGCACATCAACATCAGAGAGATGAGTGCTCTCATCTTTGCACTGAGAGCCTTCCAGGATATCTTGAAGCAAGGACCTCGAAAGTTGCTCACAGACAACACCACTATTCTTTGGTATGTGAACAAACAGGGGGGACAAGATCATACTTGTTATGCAGACTTGCAGGCCAGGCCTGGGAGTTGGCAGTCCAGCTTGGAGTCATTTTGCAGGCTATTTATATCCCCTCAGCTTAGAGTACTCAGGCAGACTTCTTGAGCAGGTCCATGTCACAATCCCACGAATGGGTACTACACAGGGATGTATTCCTGGACATAGTCCCTGGTGGGGTATACCACAAATAGTTCTGTCTCCCCTCTGAGGGCAACGGATGCCTTCTCTGTCTCATGGAAGAGGATGTTTCTGTATGCACTCCCCCCTTCCGACTCTTACAAAAAGCCCTACTAAAAATTCAGCAGGACAAACCAGAAATCTTGTTGTTGACTCCCTTTTGGCAGAGAGAGCACAGGTTCTCCCACCTTCTGCATTTAGACAGGGGCAATAGTCCAAGTTGCCTCACAGTGTGTACCTTCTCACACAAGACAAGGGATCCCTAATTCTTCCCCACTTGGAATCTTTGAGCTTAACCCTGTGGATGCTAAGAATTTTGATCCCTTTCAGACACCTTTACTCTGAGGGCATGCCAAATGTCATGCAGGAGGCCAGGAAACCCAGTATTAGGAGATCCAATCTGCCCGAAATGGAATAGGTTCTCCATTTGGTGTCTAAAGACAGCTAGACCTGTTTCAACGGGTGGGTCCTCTTAGTGCTGTCTTATCTGTGTGAATTGTTGCAGTCAAGGTTAGCATATTCCTCTGTTAAGGCTCACCTTGCTGATATTTCTGCTTGCCTGCCTCTTGAACCTCCACTTGCTTTTAGACTTCAAGTGAAGTTATTCCTGAAAGGAGTTCTATATCTCAGGCCCCTCAGGAAGGCAGTTCCGCCACCCTGGGACCTGAACTGTGTGTTAGAGAAGCTCACTGTTACCCCAGTTGAGTCAGCAGCTACAGCTTCTCTAAAGTACTGCACTTGAACAGCTGTGCTTTTGGCGGTCTTGACATCAGCCAAGAGGGTGTCAGAACTCCAGGCCCATTTTGTCACCCCACCCTTTTTAATCTTCCACAAGGATAGGGTAACTCTACAGACTTGACCTGTCCTTTATGCCTAGGGTGGTCAATGGGTTGTCCCTGAACCAATGTATCCACTTCCCCCACCTTTTTCCCACAACCCCAAAATGACAGAGAGAGTCCTGCATTCCCTTGATGTTCACCGACAATTAAGATTCTACTTAGACAAGACCAAATCCCTTAGGAGATCAGAGCAACTGTTTGTTCCCTTTCATCATAGGGCTCTGGGAAAAGCTTTGACAAAGCAGACACTTTTACATGGATTCCCAAAGCCATCTCCACTAGGGCCATGGCCTCCTCTGGAGCATTTTTCAAGGTTTTGGACACTGCTTCTGTTCTAGAAGCAGCTACGTTGGATGTATGTCCATGCCTTCACCAAACACTACAAATTGGACCACATCTGCCAATCTAGAGCAGGTTTTGCTAGGGCAGTCATGCATGGAGTTTTGGAAAATAGTGCCAAACCATCCTGTTTTTCCCTTTGAGCTATGGCACTCTCCCAAAGGTTATGAATAGTGCAATATGAGAATAGAAGGACATTGAATAGTTGCGGAAAATCTTACCATAACCATAGATGTTCTCTTCTATGTTGCAGTATTCAGTCCCACCCCCCTACCCCCTGGAAAACAAAAAAAAGCTTTGCTGGATGATTCAGAAGTTGTGCAGCTATCCTGGGACTGGGGTCTGACTGGGGCCATTCTGTTCTGTGGAAGGTACGTGCAGACATTGCTTTTATGACCTACGTATCTTACGGCCAACGTCAGACATCCCACCTTGCAGTGCATAGCTTTTGTATACTGGATGGACATTCGGGTTGATAGGCTGAGGCTAACCCAAAGGTTATGAATACTGCAACATGAAAGGAGGACATTTATGGTTATTGTAAGATTTTACACAATTATTCTCTATGGTCAGATTTTACACAACTATTCTTTCCTTTTAGAAGCACAGCAGAAGCAGATTGGGAGCCTTTAATAAGGACCTTTTTGAAGGTGCAGATGGAAGTGGTTATCCCATCCCCCTAGGTGGATTGGGTTGGCCTCATTCATCTGTCTTATCTTTCTCCAGTGCCAATTTCTGCATCTGCAGTTTGAGGTGACCACTCACCTGTAATTCTGTTTCATTGGCTTAAGCTACTCTTCAGATTTCAGTGTCGATATTTCTCCATCTAACTCAAAGTCCAGCACCATCAGCATCGAGTGGATCTCTGACCTGATGTTCAACATGGAGTCCTTGCACCGTCAATTGATATTTCTAAGCTGGAGCCATTCCTGGTGTCGGGCTTTTACGTATTTGAGCCAGTAGTACTGATCACTGCCTGAAGGCCATCTGAAGCTTCTTTGTTGGGGTTTCCCTCCTTGGCTCCACCCACATTTGGGATTTACTTTTGAGGTTATGGATGGGATGATAGCCTCTCCCCTTCCCCAAGGCTATCAACATTGCTTCTTTTGTTACTGACTGTACCCCAAGATGCACCCCCCCCCAATCGGCTCTTCAGACAATTCATCAGGGCTCACAGAAACGGAGCAGAGCTGTCTCTTTTGGAATCTCACAAGGAATGAAATCCAGCTCTTCAGACTTGGAGGAATTGCAGCCAAGGATTCCTAGGAAGTGAATGTGCAAAAGGAAGTGTATAAACTCCTCTCTGGAATCTATTACCTCTGACCCTGAACTGGATGAGAGTTCCCTCAGTTTCCCTCTTGAATATATCACCTTTGGAAAAGTCCCAGAATTGATGAAATGGAAAGGATCATGGCCATCTGACACAGCTTGTGCGGATGTGAAAGTGCTTTTAAAATCATATGGCTGTGCCCTTTCTACCTCTTAGTTGTCCCTTTCTGCTAACTGTGCATAGCCGGCTTTAGGCATAGGCCAACTAGGCTAACTAACCTGAATACCATGTTGAATATCACAAACTTGTGCATGCACCTGCTTCACAAAAGCAGCTAATGGAGTTGCTAGGGTGGTAGGCACGGTACTTCACTATGCCTGAGTCTGCTTGTTTGACTTTGTGGACAACTTCAAAGTTTCCTGTACTATAAGATGGAAGGAAGCTGTCTGCTGTGGTTGGTCAAGTTTGGGAATTCTCAAGATCATTTAATAGGAATTGGAAGGGTTTCTGTCCATATGGATTTGGAAATCCTAGTGTCAGACCTATGACTATCCCTCTGGTAAGGGTGACCGTGGCAGAGTTGATTTCTTTAATGGATGCAGATCATTCTGCAGAAGGAGTCCACAGAACCATGGGTACAGAGAGCCCTTCTTAGGAAGGGCAATTCAGCACTCCTGAAGGCTTGAGTAACTGTCCATCTTTGTAGACAGTTGGAGGGCATTTGTCTCTGTACCTGACCTGATGTATACTGGACAAGTGGAAGCAAACAAGGTTATACTGCACCATCCCCCCCCCCCAAAAAAAAAAAAAAAATCAGCGGAAGGTAATGTTGCCCAATCTTCCACCCCAGCTAATGTGAGCAGCCCTTCAGGACGTTTCTTCCGTCCTTCAAAAATGAACCATTCTGGTGGTCCCACCAGACCAGAGAGGACCAAGTGTTTGAGATTCTTTTGGTTCTAAAGAAGAACAGGGACATCAGGCCAATTCTGGACCTCAGAGGACCCATCATATTCGTAAAGAAGACACCTTTCAGAACAGTCAGTGTCATCAAGTTTGTCCTGTCTCAAGGCAAATGACTGGATGTGGTCTATAGACCTCCGGGACACTTATCTGCACATAATAATTGCCAATTCCAGGAGGATTCTTTGCTTCCGTATAAAAGCCAATAATTTGCAACTCGGAGCTCTGCCGTTTGGTTTTACCACAGTCTCCTGATATTCCCCAAGTGCATGCCGATTGTCGCAGCCCACCTGTATCTGAATGGGATCTGTGTCTTCCTGTACTTTGGCAGTTAACTCCTGACTGCATCAAGCAGATAGTCCTATCAGCCAGTGACTACATTTTATAGAGCTGCCTGTTTTGGGTCTATGTTAGATCACCGAACGCTTAAAAAGGCGAACAGTCATTAATCGACCCTATGTAAGTGAAAGCTTACAAAGTTGAAGTGTCAGAACAGTGATCCCCCCCCCCCCCCAGGGGGAAAAAAAAAAATCGCTGTTCTAAAAAAATAATTAAATAAATAAAAAACAATTTCAAACATTACATTGTGGGGGCTTTGCCCCCCACAACCCCTTAGTTAAATATACAAACTCCGAGACCGCAATACAGTGCCGAAAACGGTAAAGTACAGAAGCGGCCAAATGAATTCTTTCCCAGGGAAAGAATTCGTTTAACAGCTGCTTCGATATTTTGCGTTTTCAGCCTTTTGAGTTCGACCAAGATGCATTCGAAAGAATGAGTCTTCGGTCTTGTAATGTAGAGCCGCCTGTTTTTAGGCATTTTTACAATCTAGCAAAAATCTCAGCCTCAGCCCACATAACAAGTGACCTTTGTCGGATGCCATCTGGACACAACTTCAGGTTGAATATTTCTCACCCCAGAAAGGCCCCTTACCATCTTGCAAAGCCACCGGCAGCACTGGTCCTGAATCTTGCAGCTAATGGAAGCTGCATTTTTTTTGTAGTTAATTATGCCAGGTTTCACATGAGGATTCTTCAGTGGGTGTTATCCACTCTATGGTCACAGCTGTCAACCCACCCTCAGGCACCATTCTTCTGACAGTCATGCAAGCATCACTTAGACTGGTGGATGAAGTCCCCTTTTGTCCATTTAGGAAGACTTTTATGCGTACTCTGACAGCTATAGCTACCACAGATGCTTCCCATCTGGTAGGTGGTGGGTGCATTTCTAGGGAGGAAGATGTTCCAATGAATCTGGAGTCATACAAAGGCCAGTCTTTCATCGGTATCCTGGAGGAGAGGGCAGTCATCTTAGCGTTGTGGGAATTTCAGGGCCTCTTGCCTGTGGAATTGATAGCCATACAAACAGATAAATTGTCAGTGGTCTAGGACATCAGCAAATAGGAATGAAACAAATCTTACCCCTTTTGCAGAGAGGCCATGGAGGGTATGACAGTGTTCTTTGGATTTAGGCCTCCTTCCAATGGCAGTGCACATTCTGGGGAAATCCAACCAGCTAGTAGACCGCATCAGCAGGTCTGTCTTGATGCCTCACAAGTAGTCTCTCAACCCATCAATAGCTTAACCAATTTTCATTTAATGGGATGAACCTTACTGTGACTTGTTTTCAACTCCCTCCAACACCAAAGGACACAGCAACTCGGAGAGGCTACTATAGTCTTTGTGCCCCCCCCCCCCCCCAGCCTTCTTAATGCCTTTCCTCCTTTTCCCTTAGTAACAACATTCACATATCTTAATTGTTGCATACTGGCCCAGAAAAAAAATTGGTTTCTCTTGCTCTGGTCTCATTTGGTGCAGCCCTGTTGTCTTCTAGATCCAACACCGAATCTTCTGTCACGCCCCTTGAGTTGACCTCAGCTGAACTTACTCAGCCTTAAGTTAACTGCACCATTTCTTCAGTTCCCATAATGGCAAGGCATTCCTTCCTTCCTTCAGAGGATGTTATGGTCTACTTATCAAAAGCAGTGTACTCAGAAGATTTATAGGAACAAATAGAAATGTTTTTTATTTTAGGCCTTCAGCCAAGGGGTTCCTCTATCCAGTTTCTTTGTTTGGGACAGGTTACAGCTACTTCACCATCAAGGCACAGTTGGCTGCCATCTCCAATTCCCATCCCAGATACCAGAACATTGCACTGGCTTTTAATTAATTGTGTAGTGCCTTCCACAGAGAAGTGTTTTTTTTTTTTCCATCCTCCCATTAAGGTCCCGACTCCACCCTGGGATTTTAACTTCTTTCTAGAAGCCTTGACTAAGCCAGGATTTTGAGGAAGCTGCCTCTACAGCCCATAAGTCTTCTCTTGGAAAACAGTTTTCCTGGTGGCAATTACTTCAGCAAAAATAATTTCAGAACAGAGCTACATGCCCTATCTTTCACTATACCTTACCTGGTTTTCCAAAAGGATAAGGATAGAGTTACGTTAAGAACCAAGTTGTCTTTTGTCCCTAAGCTTGCTTTCAAAAAGAATATCAAGCAGTGTTCTTCCCAAACTATTCCAGTAAAGGAGAATACCTCATTCGTACCTTAGATGTTTACGGACAACTCAGGCTCTACTTAAACAGAACTAAACCCTTCAGAAAAGGTTCTTAACTGTGCCTCATTTGCTCCCAATAAAGTGGGTACCAAAGTTTCTAAACAAATTCTGACTGTGGTTTTTGGATTGTATTGCATTTGCCTACTTGGCCTACAGTATAGTCTAATTTCGAAACCCAAGGACTACTGCAGCAGGTCAAGTGGCTACTTGTCACATCCTTCAGGAGTTCCTCCACTAATGACATTTGTGCTGCAGCCACATGGACTACATTTTATACTTTTTCTACGTATTACATGCCGGACATCATTTTGACAACTAGAGCTTCCTTCAAGGTTTCAGTTCTCAGTGGTATCTTGTCATGATTCCTCCTAAGATCACAGCTTGGGATTCTATCCCAACTGTCTGGATGGATGGGCTGATGAAATAGGATATGAAGTGTATGCACTTAACATAATGCGAGAATCTTTTTATCCAAGTCCATCTAATACGGCATTCCTCCTCCCATCTCCCTTCCAAATTGTCACAACTGTTTTCCTGATGCTCGGAGGCACTGGAGTACTAGCTAATTGCCATATCCGGTCTAGGCAGTGACTCTATTCTTAACTGTTGTATTGCATGGAGTTGGAGAAAAGGATCTAGCATAATAGTAAGTATGTAACTTTTGGTCTGATGTTGTCAGTCTTCAATTATCCTTGTCTGTGGGTTTGGTTCCCAATCTCGTAACCGTTTCAGCTGTTATTCCAGGTCGTGCATTCCTAAAAGTCTAGAGCTTAGCTTTTGACTATAATGCTCTTGTCAGGATTACCTCAGATCTTGTTTTCCACTTTTAGTGACTAGATGCATTTTTCCTCCACAGGTCTTGAGCCTGCTTATTTCTTACAAAACTGTACGTGTTTTCCTTTTAAAAATTTGTTTCTTATTCTGTATATTTATTTCACTTACCCAGCTCCTCCCTGTACTCTTTCCGTGAACACTTTAGTGTTTCTCTCTTAATACCATCATTGGTAGTATGTCTGTCTTTCTTTCTCTTTCCCTCTACTTACCATTCTGGTAAATCTCCAGTACCATTGTTGGTATTTTTTTCTTCTACTTACCCTTTCCCTCTACCGTAAAGGTAAACCTTCCATACCATTGTACGTATATACTTTCTTCCTGTTTAACCAAAAAAAAAAAAAAAAAACTTAATTTTCCTTGACTTCTTTCTGTCCATAAGAGTGTGTGCTTGTGTTTTACTGATATGGCAGAAAAAACAAAGGGTAGTTACTGCTTCAAAAGATGCCAGAAGTGTGATAGTGTCCATTAGAGTTCAGTAGTTTTCTGCGTGTCTACTGCTTTGGCCTTGTGCATCTTCAAGAAGACTGCACTATGTCACAGCTTCAGCCACTGGGCCCTTGCAAAATGAAAAAACAAGGTGATTTTGAAAGGCCTGATTAAATCAAATTTTGACAAGGCCGTATCTGGTTCATCTAAATCCAAAACGGATGTTCTCCCTCAATAGTACTTCTTCCACGTCTTCGAAGAGGAGTGGAGTTCGGCCTCTGAGGCAGCTTCCTCAGTGCAAGATGGGACCACGGTTCCGAGGGAGTCTATGTTCCAGGCTCCCATTCCTCTACAGGTGGGCCTGCTTTCCAGGCAATGGAGAGGGCCTTGTCCACTGCAGGCTCACAGTCCATGCAGCTTTCATCGGGCCAACAACCCTGTCCTTCTCCTTGCTCAGAGCTTCCTCCAACCTCTGCCCTGGGACAGCGGGCACAGAAACATCAGGATACAACCATGGTGGTCATGTTCTCTCCAGACACCTCTCTGGCCCTTCCCACCGAGGAGGTAACCTTGAAGAGAAAGTCTTGCACAGAAGATGCTGATTTTCATATAGGGGAAGGTTCCCCAAAGTCACCCCTGACCGTCTCCTTTGGAGACATAGTACAGATCCTGAAGCAGAGAGATGTCTGGAATTCCCATCAGCCTTCCTCAAAAGAATCTGTATACCTGGAGGCTTTTCATGCCTGACCATCTACCTGTTGGATCTCTCCACCCACTGATTATCTTATTAAGCTGATTGCGCAGCAGGATTGGAAGATGCCAAGAGACCAGACTGCATTTTGACAGTGCCTGAAGATCAGCAGCATTGGGCTAAAGGGATATCAGTAGATGCCACAGTGGTTGGAGCAGCCCCTAAAAAGGAACTTGTGGATGAAAGTCCTACTATCCAACCTAATAGTCTAAGAAGATGGATATATTTGGGAAGCGCGTTTACATTTCATCAACCTTTGCTCTCAAGTCCTTGAACTTCATGGCACATTTCACTAGGCTTCAAAGAGACCTGATAAAGGAGCTATTCGATAACTGTGATGGGAGCAGTAGCTGAGAGAGTTCAGGATAAAGTAGCTTCCCAGCTAGCCACCCTTGATTAAATATGGAACTCGTCCATGAGGCTCATTGCGCACACAGCTGAAGGGACAACTAGGGCAGCGGGTTCTGTCGTAGCCATGAGGTTGCGCCTGGATGCTCTTATGTGGGTTTGCGGAGCCATTCAAGTCTTCTTTCGTCAGTGCTCCCTTTGACGGAAAATCCCTTTTTGGCCCCAAGTTAGAGACCCTTGCCAGATGTGAGAAGGATGGAAAGACCCTTTCTGCCATGGCGTACACTATGTTCATCGTGCATACAGCTGCAGTCATAACAGATGGGTTTTCCTGCCATCAGGCGGGTCCTCGGTCGGCCGAATTCCAAAGTCTAGGTCCGGCGTCGGTTGTCATTGCTTCTTCCCTGACGTCAGTGCGACAGGGGTATAAAAGAACCAGCAGACGCCATTTTCGCCAGTCTTTCTTGCCGCGCGGTGCCCAAAGCAGAAGCAGTTCGCAAGTGCCAGTCGGCCAGCTCCTGAGATTACGAATATCTGCAACCGAAGTCTTCTTGAAAGCTAAGTACCCCGTTGGGGAAACTTTTCTTGCCTCAGACCGATGTCAGACAAAGTTAATAATTGTATTTCATGTGGGAAGCAAATACCACATAAGGATGTTCATTCCCTCTGCATTCCTTGCTTAGGCCCAGACCACGACGTCTCGGCCTGTCGTTTTTGTGCTACATTCAACAAACGCACCATTAAGCGTCGGGCGGAGTTCGCCCAGCACTTTTTGGCAAAAAATTTAACTACATAATGTCGTCGGATACTCCGACTCCAGTTTTGACTAAAAGACGCAAAGATAAGGATCGACACACTAGGTCCGCGGCCTCTACCGACACCACGCCAAAGCCCGACTACAGGTGGTCCGGTTTTCAGCGAGGTGCCTACGCAGCCCCTGGCTACCGACAGCACTTCATTGGCAATGTCTATTGTACCCGAGATCGCAGGCTCTTCGGCCCACACCCCGACTACAGATACCAAAGCCACTCTTGGCGGTGAAACTCAGAGTTTAGGCAGGTCTGCCTCCTCTCAAGGTGTCTTCAGGCCTTCCTCTTCTTTTTCCATCAAGGCTTTCACAAGTCTAAGACAGCCATGCATTCTAAAAAACAAACCCCACAGGGCCCTTCTCAAGGCCCCATGCCTAAAAAGCAGACGCTCAAAATGGCTGAGGACTTAATTTCTCTTATCAGGGGTTCTCAATCCCCCCCGGAAAAAAGGACCAGAGTGGAGGAAGAATCCCCCTCCTCGGACCAGGCTTCCATTATTTCAGAACATTCTGATGACCAGGAACATTCATACTCCCCTTTTGAAGATTCTGATGCAGAGGAGTCCATTCCCTCTGTCTCCCCCCCTGAGGATTACTCTTTTGGGGAAACCTTGCATACCTTGAGGGAACACTTCCACTGGGAAGGTCAAGAGTACTCAGACTCCAAGAAAAGGCTTGGGGATTTTCTCTTGCTCCCTCAGCACAGGCCTCTGGCTATACCCCCTGTCTTAAATATCCTTGATGATGTGTATTTGGAGTCCTGCCTTAACCCAGACTCTTTACCTCCAGCCCCAGTCAAGCCTGACCGGTATTACCGGGTTCCTGACTCACACCAATTGCTATACAAAAGCCATGCGGCTGACCCATAAACTATCTCACAGGGCCCCAAGGGAATTAAAGCCTCCAGTGCTAAAAATCCTTTACCTTCAGAGAGGGATTCCAGAGCTTTGGAAAGGTGGGGGAAAAAGGTATACACCTCGGCCACCTTATCCATGAGGGCGTTAAACTGCCAGTTCCATATGTTAAAGTACCAACAGTTTCTGTTATCACAGATGAGAAGCAAAATGTCACAACCTGAACAACCAGATTTGAAGGAGTTGCAGGATTTGATACATAGTGCAGAACAAGTAGGTAAACATACCTTGCAATGTGGTTTTGATGCTTCAGAGGCCTCATGTAGAGCTGCTGTTACAGGATCAGTCATACGTAGACATGCTTGGCTCAGAGAAAACCTTACCAGATCATGTCAAAGCTAAATTACTGGATGCACCTCTGCAAAAAATGTATTGTTTGGTGTTAAAGCTGAGGAAGTATTAAAGAAAATGGAGGAAAAGGCAAAATCAGTGCAAACAGTGAAAGATTTCCTACAGGTACAACCTCCACATTTCAGTAGAAATTGGCCTTCAAAAAATTGGTCCTTTCCAGCCACGGACAGACCCCAAAGAGGTAGATACAGGCACCCGAGGGGTAGAGGGCTATCTCAAGGATCGTTTAGCGGCAGACAATGGCAAGCACCTACCCAAAGAGGTAGTGAGGATAGTTCACAGCCATTCAGAAAGCAGAACCAATGACTTTCCCCTTTGCATGCCAAGCAAGGCTCAAATGGCAGCACCTTTAGGCGGAAAACTGGCATCATTTTCAAAAAATTGGCATATTGGACATTATAGACAGAGGCTACAGATTCCACTTTCACACCCTTCCAAAAATGAGGCATGCCAAACCTGCCACACAATCAAAGGGCAGAGGCACAAAAACAAATTTCAGATCTCATGGACATGAAAGCTATTCAAGAGGTACCTGCACAAGAACAGTGTCAAGGTTTTTATTCCAGACTATTCCTGGTACCAAGGAAGGGCAAAGATTGGAGACCTATTTTGGACCTATCCATCCTAAACACATTTTTACTCGTGCCAAAATTCAAGATGCTCACATTACAGCAGCTTCTTCCCATGCTGGGCAAGGAGTCTTGGCTGGTAACATTGGACCTCAAGGAGGCATACCTGCATGTCCCAATCAGACAAGATTGCAGAAGATACCTCAGATTTATTGCAGGTTCAACACATTATCAATTCTCTGCATTGCCCTTTGGCTTATCTACTGCGCCCAGAGTGTTCACAAAATGCCTGGCATCAGTAATTGCCTACTGCAGACTGCAAGGGATACAAATATACCCATATTTGGACGACTGCCTGATCCAAGCGGACAGCAAGCACATACTTCTGAAACATCTGGCTTTTGTAATAAGGTTGTTGAATTCCCTGGGATACACAGTCAACAAAAAGAAATCAAGGCTAATACCCTCTCGAACAATAATTTTCCTGGGTGCCAACTTGGATACAAACACCCAGATGGCCTGCCTCACGCCAGAGAAACAAGGGCAACAAACTCAATACTTCAGAAAACTGGCAACTTTCACCAGGCTGACTGCAAGGAAAATCCTGCAGGCTCTGGGATTCATGGCGTCTTGCATCTTACTAATCCCATGTGCAAAGCTGCATATGAGGAAACTTCAATGGTACCTGAAAAACCTATGGTCTCAGCACAGCCACAGCTTGGAAACAATAATACCACTAATTCCATGTCTTCAAAAGGAATTTCTGTGGTGGGCTCAAGCATGCCAAACAAACACAGGTCTCCCATTCTGCAAGCCTCAAGCAAGTCAAACCATCACAACAGACACCTCGGATTATGCCTGGGGGGCACACATGACAGATCGGTGCATTCAGGGCAGATGGTCCCAAAAGGAAAAGCACCTACACATCAATCAAAAGGAAATGCTAGCAGTAATAAATGCTATTATAGCTTTCAAAGACCTGCTGCATCCAGGCCAGCTATTGATAAGGACAGACAACACCACAGTAATGTGGTACATAAACAGGGAGGAACCCACTCATAGTCCCTATGCAGGTTAGCCATGTCTCTTTGGAACATGGCTCTAGAATTGCAAATCGAGCTTCAAGCACAGTTCCTGCCAGGCAAGGAAAACAGGCTGGCAGACAACCTAAGCAGAAATATGACAGATCCGCACGAATGGAAGTTGCATCCTCAAGTTTTTTCAAAGATAATTCAAGCATGGGAAAGGCCAGACATAGATCTCTTTGCCTCCCACAGAAATCACCAATTGGCAAAATTCTGCTCAAGGACCTTTCATCCACAGGCCTGGAAAGTGGACGCACTCTTTCAGTTGGACAACAATGACAGTTTATGCCTTTCCACCTCTTCCTCTGCTGCCCAAAGTTCTATTAAAAACCAGAGAAGACAGAACAAAGATGATTCTCATCGCTCCAGACTGGCCAAGACAACACTGGTACCCACTCCTGAGGAGTCTTAACGCATTCCCTACCATGGATCCTGCCTCTAATGCCTCTTCTACTGACTCAGCACAACTTCAAAACTCTTCACGGTCAGCTGAAAACACTCAATCTAGCCGCATGGAAGATTCCTTAAAATCACAACAGACCCTACTCTCCAAGGAGGTACAGGAGGTCATTTTGAAGGCCAGAAGACCTTCTACTAGAAAAGCCTACTCCGCCAAATGGAAACGGTTTTGTGCTTGGAATGAGAAAAAGGGCCAGAATCCTGGAATACTGAATTTACCTCAAATATTACAGTACCTAGCTGAGATGCTAAGCAGTGGTCTTTCATTCTCTTCCATCAAAATCCATGCCTCAGCCATTTCTGCAGAATACATCACTGATCCTCCTTTATTCTCTCACCCCCCTCTTAAGGCAGTTCCTCAGAGGGGCTAAGAATATAAAACCCCCAAGGAAACAACCAGTGCCTGCTTGGGATCTCAATTTCATTCTAGAGAAACTGACTTTGCCTCCTTTTGAGCCAGCTGCCTCAACAGAACTGCAAAATTTGTCTTGGAAAACAGCCTTCCTGCTGGCTATCACCTCAGCTCGCAGGGTTTCGGAACTACAAGCCCTCATGGCTGTGCAGCCTTTCATCATTTTCCATCAGGACAGGGTTTCCTTACGAACCAATCCTTCCTTTATGCCAAAGGTAGTATCCAGGGTAGCCTTGAATCAGGCTATCCACTTGCCTACCTTTTAACCCCAATCCTCAAAACAAAGGGGAGAGACTGCTACATTCCTTGGACATTCACAGACAACTACATTATTATTTGGACAGAACAAAGCCTTTCAGAAAATCAGAGCAACACTTTGTGTCCTATGCTTCAGGGGTCAAGGGAAGCCTATTTCCAAACAGACAATCTCAAAATGGATAGCCCACTGCATACGCTTTTGTTACTCCCTTCATGGTAAAACTGTACCTGCAGGCATCAGGTCTCACTCCACAAGGGCCACAGCTATCTCTGCAGCTTTCCTCAGGGGGGTTCCTACCAAAGATATTTTGGAAGCTGCCACTTGGAGTTCTGTGCATACTTTCTCCAAGCACTATCACCTGCCTTTATACTCCAAATCTAGAGCAGGTTTTGCCACTGCAGTTTTGCAGGGAATCCTGGCTCCTCCTAGTTCCATCTAGTGCCTACCACCCCTTTTTTAGCTTTGGTATTCTACCCATCTGTTATGACTGCAGCTGTATGCACGATGAACATAGTACAGTTTTGTCCTACCATAAATGTAGATGTTCGAGTGCTAATACAGCTGCAGTCCAGGTTTCCCTCCCTCCTTCCCCTCTGGAACAGGCCTAATAGCTAACACCTCCTCATACAACCTGATTGGGGTATTCTTTTATGGTGTATTTGCTTGCAACTACTGTTTTTTGATTATACTGCATTGCATTATTACATAAATTTATGTATTGCCTTCCTTCTGGGGACACCTGACATCTGGGGCAAGAAAAACTGAAGAAAATGGCGTCGGCTGGTTCTTTTATACCCCTGTCGCACTGACGTCAGGGAAGAAGCGACGACAACCGACGCCGGACCTAGACTTTGGAATTCGGCCGACCGAGGATCCGCCTGACGGCAGGAAAACCCATCTGTTATGACTGCAGCTGTATTAGCACTCTTAACATCTACATTTATGGTAGGTACAAAACTGTACTTTTCCACTCCTCTGAGGTCGTACTCCAGGAACAAGAGAAGTAGGAAGCTATGGTTCAAAAAAATCCCAAAGACCTTTCCATGACTCGCATGACACTGACCCCCCCCCCTCGGGTGGGGGTGGGGGAGTTACAATGGAAGACATCGTGCTTGAGGCAGAAGTGGCCTGCAAAATCAGGGTTCCAGGGATTCATTCCTTGTTAACTCCTATCATCACTCCTGAATGGAGGCCTGATTACCATCCTCTGCATGCAGTCAGGGGATGATTATCCCTTCACCTATCTGCCTGGCTAAATATCACAACGGACATTTAGGTGCAGAGGATTATAATCAGAGGTTACAACATTCCCTTTTCAAAAAACCCCAAACAACCAAAAAAAAAATCCCAGACGTTCTACCCAGTCTCAGAGATGCAGGAATTTTAGAAATTCAGAAGTTGCTAGACAAGAGTCATCCAGGCAGTCCCACCAGACCAGATAAGATCTGTAATTTACTCAGGATTCTTTTTAGTGCCAAAGAATACAGGGGACTGGAGACCAATTTTGGATTTCAGTTTGTTGAATGTCAGTTCGACAAACAAAATTCTGGACGGTTATTGTTCAGTCTATGCTTTGTTTTTAGGAAAAGATGATTGGATGTGCTCAACAGATCTTCAGGTTCCATATTATCACATAAAAATGAACAAATGCTCCATTAGATTCCTGTGCTTCCGGCCAGTCATTATCAGTTCAGAGCCCTGCCCTTTGGTCTCACCACAGCCCCCAGGGTGTTCAAATGCATGACTGTGGTAGCAGCTCACTTCAGACTGCAAGTATTCCATGTGTTTCCATACCTAGATGACTAGCTCATTACTGCATCCACTAAGTATCTACTATTGTGGGCAAGAAACTACGATGTTCTTCGTGTTTCACTGTTGCAGTGATTACATTTGGGTAGTCTGCTGGCAGGTTGCCCTCAGTCGGCCTGTTTAACAAAGGCTTGGATCCTGCGTCGGTTGCTGTCCCTTCTTCCATGACGTCAGGTCGTCAGGGGTATAAAACATGCAGCCGACACCATTACATCAGTCTTCCTTGCTGCGCAGTGCCCGAAGCAGAAGCAGTTCGCAAGTGCCAGTTGGCAGACTCCTGAAATTTTCATTTGAGTTTCAGAACCGAAGCCTTCAACTAAAAGCTAAGTATCCCGTTGGTGAAACTTTTTCTTGCTCCTTACCGATGTCAGTAAAAGTTAATAATTGCATTACTTGTGGGAAGCAAATACCTCATAAGGATTTTCATTTGTACTGTATTCCTTGCCTAGGCCCTGATCACAATGTGCCTTGCTGTTGTTTTTGTGCTAAATTTAATCAACGCACGATTAAACGTTGATATATTGCTTCCAAATATTTTGGCTCAAGTTTCCACTATCCAGAAATGTCATCGGTTAGCAGTCAGACTACCGGAATACATACAAAACGCAAAGAAAAAGACAGACCGTTGAGGTCCAAAACCGACTAGGCTTCTCCTAAGCCAGTTGCCAGTTTGCCGGTACTCAGTGAGGCGCTTTTGCAGCCCCTGACAACCGCTACTTTTGCTTCGCAAGCCTCTGCTGAGACCCATTCGGAGTCCGGTATGTCGCTAGACACTTTAAGTATTGAACCCGCGGATGTCTCTACCTTACATGGGTCTGGTGCCGCTGAAATTTTGTATATTAAACTCATGCCATCTTCAAAACTAAGGCCATAAACTACTTCTATGTCTAAAAAAACGACGCTTGGGCCATGTGTACAGGCCCCAATGCCTAGAAGACAAATTATCAAAATGGCTGAAGATTTAATTACCTTTATCAGAGGTACCCATCCTCCTCCTGCTAAGAGGGCCTAGGCAAGGCACTGACTATGAATCTTCAGATCAGGTTTCTATTTCTTCTGATTCCTCTTCTGATCAGGAATTATCTATACTCCCTTATGAGGATTCTGATGCAGAAGACTCCATCCCTTCTGCTTCTCCCCCTGAGGATTTCTCTTTTGGAGAAGCTTTCCATACCTTAAGGGAACACTTTCACTGGGAGAGTCAGGATTTCTCTGAATCTAAAGAGAGACTTCGGGATTTTCTTCTTCCTCAGCATAGGCCTTTGGCTATACCTCCTGTTGTAGACATTGTTGATGTTTTCTCAGAATCCAGTATGACTCCTGATTCTCTGCCTCCGGCTCCTAGTAAGCCAGACAGATACTACAGGGTTCCTGACTCCCACAAATTCCTTTTCAAAAATCCTACTGCCGACCCTGAAACCATTTCTCAGGGTCCCAATGGTGTTAAGGCCTCTACTGTTAAAAATCCTACCCCTTCTGATAGAGATTCCAGGGCCCTGGATAGATGGGGTTAGAAGGTTTATACATCTGCAACCTTGGCAATCAGGGTTTTAAACTGTCAATTTCATATGCTTAAATGTCAACAGCATGTCATGGGTTTACTTAAAGAGAAACTTATGTTGATTTCTGACTGTATGGAAAATAGAGTTGCAGGATTAATTACATTCATCATACTTTGCAATGTGGTTTTGATTCCTTGGAGGCCTCTTGCAGGGCTGCTGTAACTGGATCTCTGATAAGAAGGCATGCTTTGGCTCAAGGAGCAAAGTCTGCCTGACTATGTTAAAGCAAAATTGTTGGATGTTCCTTTACAACAGGACAGTCTATTTGGTAATAAGGCTGAAGAAGTTTTGAAAAAGATGGAAGATAAAGCTAAATCTATGCAAACTGTGAAAGATTTCTTACAAGTACAGCCACCCAGGTTTAGTAGGCACTGGCCTACTAAGAACTGGTCCTTTCCAGTATCTTCTACAGCCGCTCAGGTCAAACCCAGACATTCCAAAGGCTCCAGGTTTCAGTCGCAAGGAACTTTTAGAACAAAGCAATGTGGTGCCTCCACCTCCAAATCTGGAAGCAGCAAGGCATCTCCCTATGGTAAACAGTCTCAATGACTTTCCTCTGCAGTCACCAAGCACTTAGCTTTTGGCTGCCCCTTTGGGGGGAAAACTGACACTTCATGCACGAACTGGCAAGGGATTACCCATGACAAATGGGTTTTAAATATAGTATCTCAGGGATACAGATTTCATTTCCACATGTTGCCAATCCCAAACGGATGGCCAGATCTGCATCCAAATCAGTGGGTAGAGGCCCAAAAACAAGTTATGTCCCTCATGAATATGGGGGCTTTTCAACCAGTACCAGAAAAGGAAAAAGGACAAGGTTTCTATTCAAGACTTTTCCTGGTACCCAAAAAAGACAAATCATGGCGTCCAACTCTATATACATTTCTGGACATTCCAAAATTCAAGATGCTGATTCTTCAACAGTTACTACTTATGCTAGGCAAGGATGCCTGGTTAGTAACTCTAGACTTAAAAGAGGCTTACCTGCATATCCTAATCACGGAATCTTGCAGAAGATATCTCCGCTTCAAAGCAGGCTACTTGCATTACCAGTTGTCTGCACTGCCCTTTGGCTTATCTACTGCGCCCAGGGTCTTCACAAAGTGGCTGGCACCAGTAATTGCATTTTGCAGGCAAAGAAATATTCAAATTTATCCATACCTGGACGATTGTCTAATTCAAGCAGAAAACAAGGGCACTCTTCCAAAACATCTGGCGTTTGTAAAAAGGGTTCTAACTTGTCTAGGGTACACCATAAACGAAAAGAAGTCACAACTGGTAACCTCTTAAAAAATTACATTCCTGGGTGCAAGCTTGAATACAACTGCCCAGATTACTTACCTTACGCCAGAAAAACAAATTCAATAGATGACTTGCTTCAAACAGGTGGCCGCAAAAACCCAGCTATCTGCAAGACAAATTCTGCAGGCCTTGCGGTTCATGGCCGCCTGCATTCTTCTAATTCCATATGCAAGACTGCATATGAGGAAACTTCAATGGTACCTAAAATGCTTATGGAGTCAACATTGTCAGCCTGGAAACAATGATTCCTATCATACCTTGCCTGCAACTAGAGTTCCTATGGTGGGCAGAGGCCTGCCACCAAAACAAGGGACTGTCATTCATTCCACCCCCTGCCGCCCAAACCCTGACTACAGATGCATCAGACTATGCTTGGGGGTGCATCTGGCAGGGAGATGCATTCAGGGCAAATGGAGCCCAAATCAAATGCACCTACATATCAATCAGAAAGAGATGCTAGCTGTACAGAATGGTCCGACAGCCTTCAAGGACTACTTTCATCCAGGACAACTACTGATAGACAGACAACACTACAGTTGTGTGATAAATAAGCAGGGGTTACACATTCCTACTCCCTTTGCAGACTAGCCATGGCATTGTGGAACATGGCCTTGACTTTCAAATACATCTGCAACCTCAATTTCTGCCAGAAAAACAAAATACTCGGGCAGACAAACTAAGCAGAAATCTTATGGACCCACACGAATGGAAACTGGAACCACAAATTCTCAACATGTTGACATGCAAATGTTGGAGCCCGGACATAGATCTTTTTGCCTCACCCCAAAACTATCAGTTGGACAAATTCTGCACAAAAAAGCTTGGAAAGTGGATGCTCTAACCATCAGTCTATGCCTTTCCCCCTCTACCTCTGCTCTCCAAAGTCCTACTAAAAGTCAGACAGGACAAACCAAAAATGATTGATTGCTCCAGACTGACCTCGCCAACACTGGTACCCGCTCCTGCGCAGTGTGTCACACCTTCCTCCGTGGTACCTGCCTCAGACACCTAACCTACTCTCTCAGCAGAACTATCAAATTCTGCACACTCAGCTCCAAACTTGGAATCTTGCAGCGTGGCTAATCAACTAATTTCTCCCGTTACATCTCTCAGCAAACCTGTGATGGATGTCATTTTGGAGGCTAGAAGGCCTAGTACTATAAAATCTTATGCTGACAAATGGAGAAGATTCTGTGCCTGGAACCAGTCACAAGGAAATAAGCACAGCAATGCCCAGTATTCCTCAGATTCTGCAATACTTAACTGAGATGCTTCACAAGGGCCTGTCTTTTTCTTCCATAAAAATCCATGCCTCTGACACTTCAGCTCATTACAACACAGAGACCCCCCCCCTCTTTTCTCATCCTCTGCTAAAGCAGTATCTCAGAGGGGCCAAAAATTTAAGACCTCCCAGGAGAACACCAGCTCCTGCATGGGACCTCAATTTTGTTTTGGAAAAACTCACCCTACCTCCTTTTGAGTCAGCTGCTACTGCAGACCTAAAATTTCTCTCTTGGAAAACAGCTTTTCTTTTAGCAGTCACTTCAGCTAGAAGGATTTCAGAACTACAGGCTCTTGTGGCAGTGGAGCCTTTCATTATTTTTTTACCCGGACAGGGTGGCTCTCAGGACCAATCCATCCGTTATGCCTAAGGTGGTATGTAGTGTGGCCCTTAATCAGACTATTCATCTGCCAACTTTCTTCCCAAGTCCACAGATAGAGTTAGCGGATTCTGCATTCATTGGATGTACACACAACTAAGATTCTACTTAAACAGGAAAAAATCTGTAAGAAAATCTGAAAAACTATTGGTGGCATTTGCTGCAGGGGCAGAGGGAAAGGCTATTTCAAAGCAGACTATTTCCAAATGGATAAGCTATTGTATTCGTTTCTGCTATATGCACCATGGTAAACCTGTCCCCAAGGGGATCAGATCACATTCCAACAGGGCTGCATCTACTTCTGCAGCCTTTCTCAGAGAGGTTCCTACCAGAGACATTCTAGAAGCTGCCACCTGGAGCTCAGTTCATACATTCACCAAACATTACCATTTACCTCTCTCCTCTAAATCCAGAGCAGGCTTTGCTACTGCTGTCCTGCAGGGCCTTATAGCTGTTCATAATGCTGTATAAATCCATCCTCCCAACCATAGCTTTGGGATTCTACCCAAATGTAATGACTGCAACAGTGAAACACGAAGAACATAGTACAGTTGTGTGCACTTACCGTAAATGTCGATGTTCGAGTGTATTCACTGTTGCAGTCCTGGTTATCCTCCCTCCAGCCCCCTGTTTTTCTGTAACTATACATCTCATTTCTGTTAATATCTTTAAAAACCTTTTTGGTGTATTTGCTTTTGTTTGGAGGTATTTGTTGTGTGTTTTATATTATATACATATATATGTATGTGTGTGTGTATATATATATATATATATATATATATATATATATATATATATATATATATATATATATATAAAACAAGAAAACCAAAAAACTACTAAAAATCAAAAGAAAAACGAGTTGAATGGTAGGAGAAAGCTGAAATAAGCAAATACGAATAACGTAATGCTAAAGCAACTAAAAACTTTAATATGGTAAGCGCTTTCAGTGGTAAAAATATTCCACCTTCTTCAGACCCAGAACAACATAAAACTGATGCTTATATAGTTTGTAGTTAATTATCAATTAGTCATTCAATCAACCAATAAAAATAAAACCAGATAAAAGTACAATATTTAAACAGTATGAAACCTGCTCTAAAATGTTACAATGTTAAGTACATAATACTCCATTTATAAATAACATTAAATATATATGTATAACATGTGTAAATGTTATACTAAAAAATCACATTTTAAAAAGCTACTAGGGCAAAACTGAAAATGTATAATATGTGATAATGACATGGTTAAAGACCAAAATCTGATCATAATAATACTGAATATATGACCAAAAACAAAGTCCATATTTTTATATATATAAAAAACTGTGTAAATATTACTGTTTCAAACTTAATCAACAAAAAGGTACAGTATCAAATTCGAAATCTTTTATGCAAAATTGATATGCTATCTATTTAAAGCTTTTAATTTTAACACGCTTTTAATAGACACAAATTCATTTAAACCAGGGAAAATGTCTGCAGCTGTTTTGATTTGCCAATACAACTCATTTTGTTCTAATAAAAGTTGCCAAGGCCCCCCTCTCGGGTCTAAAATTGTTTGGTGTACAACCAAAAATAAAAACTCATGTGTTGGAAATTGTAAAATATGCCGAGCAAGAGCATTGTTAAAATCACCTTTACTAACAGCATAACAATGCTTGTATATCCTTTGTTTTAGTTTCCGCTCGGTCTTACCTATATAAAATGAGGGACAAACCTGACAGCAAGCTGCATATACTACAGCTTTGGACTCACAATTAAAGGAGCCATTTATTGTGTAGTGTTTGTTATTAATATTGATGTCAGTAGTCACTTGAATGTGTTTACACTGTGTGCAATGCCCACATTTACGCATACCTTTATGTACCCACTTGTTCGTACCTAGATGCTCATTCTTATGCCTTTCCAACAGATTTTTAAGGTTAAAACCCGTTCTAAAAGTGAAGCGGGGTCTGATACCTAGCTTAGTACAAGTGGACGGTTCTTCCAAATTTAATGCCCAATTTTTTATAAAAATCTCTTTGACTCTTGCCGTGTCAGCTGAAAAAGTAGATAGGAAACTGAGATGTAATAACGTGACACTGTCATCGTTTTTGTCATGCTGTCGTGTAATTAGATTAGTATTGGTAGTAATACCATCCTTATATGCCCTACTAGTTAAAATAGGTTTAAACCAACCTGTGGATCTCTTATCTTTAACTTCTGTAAGTGTTTCTAAAAATAATTTGATAGGATACCCCCTACTTGTGAACATTGACTTCATCTTGTTACATTCTAAGTCAGTCAACATCTTCAGTAACCATCCGTGCAGCTCTCACCAACTGGCCTTTAACAACTGCCCTTTTCTGGTGATATGGATGTTCACTAGTATAGTGCAGGAAGGCATTGGAGTAGGTAGGTTTCCTATAAATGGTAGCTTTATACTGCTTGTTATACCTGTCATTAATCAGTTGTACATCAAGATATGTTATGCTATCTTACCCCTACTTGATGAGTGAATTCAAGAAAATTGGTTTTGTTGGTAATATGTTGTATGAATCCTTCGATCAGTTTGATGTCACCTTGCCATACCAGACACATGTTGTCTTGGTATCTGGTGTACCATAGTACATTTTTCTGAAAAACAGCATCAGGGAACAAAAATTATGTTCCCAATATGCCATGACACTGTTGGCGAAACTGGCACTGCATGGGGACCCCATGGCTACCCCTTTGTTTTGTAAAAATATATTCTTGTCAAACATAATATAGTTATTAGAAAGAATCCGATCCAAAAGTGTTTCAACCAGACATATTTTATCACGCTCTACATTCTTGGACAGCATAAATTCTCTCACCCATTCTATACCCAATTGGTGGGGGATGACTGTGTATAGATCTTTTACATCGATCGTAACAAAAATGTTGTTGTCCTTGTACTCCAAGTTGTTAATATTATCCAGGAAACTCCATGAATCACGACATATTTGTAACTCCTGGTTAATAAGTGGTTTAAGAATACTATCTACCAATTTAGCACAAGCAAAAGTAATCGAACCCCTACCATCAACAATGGGTCTAAAAGGGGGGTTCCTAATATCCTTGTGTAGTTTTGGAGTCCCAAAAATACTAGGAATTCTAGGTGCTGCCATAGAAAGATACTGAAAGGTGTCTATATCAATAGACCCTTCCAGAAATAAATAGTCAAGAGCAGTTCTAATGTGCCTGTATGCAGTATTAACCTGATGTAAACTAGCAGGGGTATATACCTCAGAATCCATGTGTTCACGCATCTTACTAATGTAGTTAGACTGATTCATAAACACCATGCCCCCCTCCCTTGTCCGGCTTCATAACTCTAATACCACAATTGTGTATCAAGTCGATGTATTGTTTGTCCTCAGAAATAATGTTAGTGTGCGTTAATCTAACATGCGTATCATTATCTGATAGTCTCCTTAAATCTATCTCACACATTTTTTCAAAGGACATTAATGTGGGTACAAGTGGGGGGTTAAACAAACTAGAAACCCGTAGAGAGTTCACAAGTGTAGAATTGGTCCCCATCAGAACCGCTAAATTCAATTTGCGCACATACATTTTAAGATCAACAATAATTTTTCAAAATTAGTTTTCTGATGGGGGACAAAGGAAAGACCTTTAGCAAAGAAATCAACCATATTTTGATCTACAGTTAAAGCAGTATAGTTGAAAATTTTAAAGTCACTGTGTGTGCTCAATAAAATTTCTGGTTCATTAGGTGCAATCGGTGTTATCTCCTCCTCTTGTTCCTCCTCTTGTTCTTCCAATTCCCTTACCGTCTCAGGTTTGATTGATTGTTCTGGTTGTTGTGGTTTGAATCCCTGTCCACTTGAAAAACCTGGTTGTTAGCAGTTGAACTAGAGCCATTAACATCATTCAACTGCTGCTGGTTAAGTTGTGTTTGGTTATTTCTTATTCTTTCACTTCTACGTAAAGGTTGTTCCAGATGAGCATTATGGTGAAAGGAGTTATTGGGACCATTGTTGTTAGGTACAAAATCAGGTCTAGAACCCATATAATCTTGAATACCATTCATGTGGGTGACTGAGGGGGGGGGCAGGGTATGCCTTGTTATGGACATAAGCCTGTACATCTCTGTCAATTTTTTTCTTTTTGGTGGCTAACGATTTGTTAATGGTAGCATCAGTACTTGAATAAATTCTGCAATAGTCATATTTATACTGTTCAAAGTTGTGATCCCCACAAATAGAATGTTCCATTATTTCAAGTTCAGTTTTAAAAGTAGCAATTTCAGTATTATAAAAATTAACCAAAGTTTTAATGAATTCAGCTGCTTGCCTGTCAAATAATGCTAAAAGTTCCTTATGAAAAACAGATTCAGCAATTAAACCTGCAGGGAAGCGCCACTGTCTAAGCCCTTTGGGAATGATTTTCTTGTCTAAACATTCAGTTAGGCAACTTCAAGCTGCAGTTTGCGACATTTAAAAAGTTTTTGGTCAAATGCATTAAGCAAATCAGTTATATTACTCCCATCACGACGTTGGTTGGCTCCATTTTGGTCGTTCACTGTGTGAATAAAGAAGTTATTATGATCCAGAAAACCAGCCATGCTTGGGATGCTATTGACAGCTTTAGAAACATTACCAGCAGAATGTTCCCCTACTACATTCACTTCTTGGCTGGGAGCAATGATAACTTCCTGTGTCCCTTCCCTAATACTTTCTGAAGGTAAACAAGGCTGCACATTGTTGGTACTCGGACTTGCACTTCTATTATGAGAACAAGGTAAGTTAAGTCCTTGATTTGGTGTTTCTGCCGTACTGGAGGTATTGACCATTCTTGTACCTTGCTCAAACTTCTGGGAAAGTGCCTCAACTTTCCCAAGAAGCATGTTTACCAATATGGTTAAATTCCCAACAGCATTCGCTTCGTTGGAGTTGCTGTTATGACTGTGACCCATAGTAGCATTAAGTTCCTCAGATGTTGATGGAAACAGTAGTTGCGAACCGCTTTCCCCATCTCCACTCCCACTTGCCATGATATCCAATAAAGAAACAAGAAAACCAAAAAACTACTAAAAAAAGAAAAACGAGTTGAATGGTAGGAGAAAGCTGAAATAAGCAAATACGAATAACGTAATGCTAAAGCAACTAAAAACTTTAATATGGTAAGCGCTTTCAGTGGTAAAAATATTCCACCTTCTTCAGACCCAGAACAACATAAAACTGATGCTTATATAGCTTGTAGTTGAGCTTTAAATAGATAACACATTAATTTTGCATAAAAGATTTCGAATTTGATACTGTACCTTTTTGTTGATTACGTTTGAAACATAGTAATATTTACATAGTTTTTTATATATATAAAAATATGGACTTTGTTTTTGGTCATGTATTAAGTATTATTATGATCAGATTTTGGTCTTTAACCAGCATGCAATTAATTATTTATTTTTTTACATATTACTATATATTTTTTGTGTCTATATTTAGCTAAATATCTTAGTTCTTATAGTAAATTTGTCATTATCACATATTATACATTTCAGTTTTGCCCTAGTAGCTTTTTAAAATGTGATTTTTTTAGTATAACATTTACACATGTTATACATATATATTTAATGTTATTTATAAATTGAGTATTATGTACTTAACATTGTAACATTTTAGAGCAGGTTTCATACTGTTTAAATATTGTACTTTTATCTGGTTTTATTTTTATTGGTTGATTGAATGACTAATTGATAATTAACTACAAGCTATATAAGCATCAGTTTTATGTTGTTCTGGGTCTGAAGAAGGTGGAATATTTTTACCACTGAAAGCGCTTACCATATTAAAGTTTTTAGTTGCTTTAGCATTACGTTATTCGTATTTGCTTATTTCAGCTTTCTCCTACCATTCAACTTGTTTTTCTTTTGATTTATATATATATATATATATATATATATATATATATATATATATATATATATATGTATGTGTGTGTGTGTGTGTGTGTGTATATATATATATATATATATATATATATATATATATATATATATATATATATATATATATCCAAAAACTTGTAAAATCAGAATTATCCAATAGCAATGTCGAAAAAACACACTGAGAGCCAGTAATTAGCGCTTTCATCCAATTTAATATGTTGGACTTCTTCAGAATAATATACAATTACAATAGAATCCTGTATATATAACCAAAGTAAGGGTGAAATGACAAGTCATACTGTAGACCAATTAGGAAATATAACTCATGAATAATGTAATAAGAACCCTGTTGAAGCAAGACAATTCCACTAACTGAATTATGTATAATGTATTAAGAACCCTGTTCAAATGTAAACAAAGCCTACCACTAGTAAATGTGTAGTTAGTTGCGCCATTTCAAAAAACATTTAATGTTTAAACTTTCATTTAGACCAGGTGGGGCATTAGCATTTAACCTTAGTTGCTATCTTAATTCTTTAACCTCCAATAAAGTATTTCTATCCCCAAAAAACATATGAACATAATCAAGCACAATGAATTTGAATCCTGTAGACAAAGGACATATATGACGGTGTTTAGCTAGGGCATTACTAAAATCACATTTTCTTAAAGCCGCACAGTGCTCCTTGATTCTTGTAGACAGCTTGCGTATTGTTTTACCAATATAAAATGCTGAACACAATGTGCAGATAGCTGCATAAACAACATTGGAATTGCAGTCAAAATATGTAGTATACTGTATTTTTAAATTATTATGTTTAAAAGTATATGAGGCACCTGTTAGAAAACTACTTACTTTGATGGTAAGATTTTTCATCAAACTAAAGGTGTAGCTATGGGGGCTAAACTAGCTCCTGCCTTTGCAAATTTAGTATTAGCCTGGTGGGAATGTAACTTTCTAGTATATTTACCTGGTTTTAATAATATTCTTCTATACCGACGTTACATTGATGATCTCTTTTTTGTATGGAAGGGATGTGAGTCTGATTTGTTTACATTTTTTAATTCCTTATCTGATAGTATTCCATTTCTAAAGTTTAAGATTTCAGCTTTTGGGAAGCAAGTTAACTTTTTAGATGTGCTTATTTCTATTGATACAAATTCTTTAACTTGGAACTCTACTATATTTAGGAAAAAGACATTCAGAAATAATTATTTACATTTCTGCAGTATGCATCCTCTGTTTATGAAAGTTAATATGGCCAGAGGTCAGTACATCAGATTGTCTAGGATGATTTCTGATGATAATGTTTTTCTACATGAATGTGATGTTTTTAGTTCCTTTCTTATAGAGAGAGGTTACCCTACTGATTTACTGAATTCTATTGTTAAAGATGTGGTCTTTTTAAGGCACACTAATTATCCTCCTGTTCTTTTAAAAGGCTTCACTTCGAATAAAAATACAACCAATACTATGAATGAAATACAGGCTACTCCCCTTGTGACCAATGAGCGTAGTAACACTATAAATGATATAACCAATACTATGTTTAAATCACAGACTACACCCTTGTCCTGCACCTATCAGGACGTTTCTCAAATACATAATTCAGGACACACTCTTTCTACACATAACTCTATAGATAGATTCACTAGTTTCCCAGTTCGTATTTGCAGGGACTCTATAGCTATTAAGAAAGTGTTTTATAATAACTGGGATATTCTTACCTCCAGCCAGGAGGTTGACAACAAATTAGGGCTAGGTCCTGTTTTTACACACACACAATTTAAATTTTTACGTTCTCCATTTGAAAATAGAGACACTCAATTTATTTTTACACCCCCTGTCATTCACAGTAATAAAGGGATGTTTGCTTGTGGAAAATGCGTTGCCTGTAAGAATATTCTAACAGGTGCCTCATATACTTTTAAACATAATAATTTTAAAATACAGTATACTACATATTTTGACTGCACTTCAGACAATGATGTTTATGCAGCTATCTGCACATTGTGTTCAGCATTTTATATTGGTAAAACAATACGCAAGCTGTCTACAAGAATCAAGGAGCATTGTGCGGCTATAAGAAAATGTGATTTTAGTAATGCCCTAGCTAAACACTGTCATATATGTCCTTTGTCTACAGGATTCAAATTCATTGTGCTTGATTATGTTCATATGTTTTTTGGGGATAGAAATACTTTATTGGAGGTTAAAGAATTAAGATGGCAACTAAGGTTAAATGCTAATGCACCACCTGGTCTAAATGAAAGTTTAAACATTAAATGTTTTTTGAAATGACACAACTAACTACACATTTACTAGTGGTAGGCTTTGTTTACATTTGAACAAGGTTCTTAATACATTATACATAATTCAGTTAGTGGAATGTCTTGCTTCAACAGGGTTCTTATTACATTATTCATGAGTTATATTTCCTAATTGGTCTACAGTATGACTTGTCATTTCACCATTACTTTGGTTATATATACAGGATTGTATTGTAATTGTATATTATTTTGAAGAAGTCCAACATATTAAATTGGATGAAAGCGCTAATTACTGGCTCTCAGTGTGTTTTTTCGACATTGCTATTGGATAATTCTGTTTTTTATGAAGTTTTTTGGATATAGTTTCAGTTCTTCATTGAATTTTAAAGAGTTTTTTCAGTGTGTATGTGTATATATGTATGTATATATATATATATATATATATATATATATATATATATATATATATATATATATATGTATTGCTCCCAAATGGGGGCACCTGACATCTGGGGCAAGAAAAACTGATGTAATGGCATCAGCTACATGTTTTATACTCCTGACGTCTGACGTCAATGAAGAAGGTACAGCAACCGACGCAGGACCCAAAACTTTGTTAATCAGGCCGACCGAGGGCAACCTGCCAGCAGATTACCCAAATGTAATGACTGCAACGGTGAATACACTTGAACATAGACATGTATGGTAAGTGTACATAACTGAACTTCCTTCAAACTTGCTCTTCGCTGGGAATCAGTGTAAACTATGAAAAATCCTATCTAGAGCCGACGCAGCACTTAGAATTCATAGGAGCGGTGCTAAACACAAATACCGGTATCACATCTCTTCCACCAGAAAGGCACTTCAAAAAATAAAATCGCAAGTCAGTCAGGTTATTCACAGCAACAAGGTGACTGCAAGGTTGTTACAAACTCTAGGATCAATGGCAGCTGCCATCACTTTAATCCCCCTTGCCAGATTTCACATGCAAATCCTACAGTGGCTTTTGGCATGACCTGGTCTTAACTGAATCAGCCAGTGCCCCATCTGGTAATGATCACCAGTCTGTGCAAGAAAGACCTGAGTTGATGGCTTCACTCCAGTGAAATTTTGTCGGGCCGACCCTTTTTCCCTCTTCAACCCCAAGCTTCAGTGACAATGGACGCATGCCAGATGGGGGATGGCATTATCTGGGAAAGACAGTCCAAGGCACTTGGTCCCAGTTAGAGGCCATTTTACATATCAGTGTTCTAGAGATGAGGGCTGTTCTTTTGGCATTGCAAGCATTCCAAGAAACCCTCAACTTGGGAATGATTGCGATCCAAACGAACAACACATCAGTTGTTTAGTACATCGACAAGCAAGGGGAAGCAGATCTTACCCTCTTTGTCAAGAAGCACTCCAGGTGTAGAACTGGACAATTTCATCCAACTGCTTTCTAATCGCAATGCATATTCCGTGAAGCTCCAACGTGATTGCGGACAAATTGAGCAGGAACATGCTAATGCCTTATGAGTGGTCTCTCAATCCCTTGGGGCAGAAAGGACATTCCTTAAATGGGGCCAGCCCTGCTCCGATCTCTTTGCATCCACCCTGAGCAAAAAGTGCAGCAGCTGCTACTCCTTGATTCCCACTCTGGGGGAGTCACCAAGAGATGCTGTCCTTCACGATTGGCCCCCCGCTGGTCTGTTGTACCCCTTTACCCCTGATTCCTTCCAATCTCTCAGTTTCTGATGAAAGCCAGCAGGTCGAAGAACAGGATAATTCTCATTGCTTCATTCCGGCCTCAACAGATGTGGTTTCCCTTTCTTTTGCTTCACTTAATGCGAAAACCTTGGATCCTGGACCCAGCTCCAGAACTCTTGTCCCATCCAGAGGGACTGGTTCCTCCTAATCTTAAAAATCTCAGGCTCACTGCATGGCTCCTCCAGTTCCAGTGATTGCCAGGCATGCTAGTGTCATTGCCCCAGTTCAAGAAATTGTTCTAGCTTCTCTTAAGCCTTCGACTGAAAGATTTATTGTACATTAGCAAATGGCAAAAATTTTCAAAATGGGCTACAGAGTGTAACCTCATCCCATATTCTACAAAACTTGATAGGGTCTTGGAGTTTTTAGCATCGCTTTTCGTTGCAGGAGCGTCCTCCACGTCCATACAGCTAGCCACAATTTCAAATATTCATAATGGTCTAAATGATGCAGCTCTAATGCCCCACAAACTTTTCAAAGCCTTTCTGAAAGGAACCTTAATGCTCAGACCTCCATACAAAGATCTTTCTACACCTTGGGACTTGAATTTTATGTTACAGTCTAATTAATTCCCCGTTTGAGCCATCCGCAAATTGTGATTTGAAGTATTTGTCCTGGAAGACCTTATTTTTGATTGCAATTACTTTTGCTAGGAGAATATTAGAGCTACAAGCCTTATCTTGCAGACCTCCTTACCTAATCTTTCATAAGGACAGGTGTCCTTACAAACAAATTCTTCCTTTTATACCAAAAGTAGTGTCTGAGACTAATATCAACCAGACTGTACAACTTCCTGTATTCTTCCCCAAATATTCAAACAATGGAGAACATTGTCTGCATTTGCGAGATGTTCATAGACAATTTTATTTTTACCCTCACATAACAAAAGAATTCAGAAAATCTGGTCAGTTGTTTTCCTTCTCTTCTGCTACTCTGGGCAAACCAGTTTCTAAGGTTATTCTTGCTAAATGGCTCAAGGGGACTGTATAACCTTCATTTATAACAAAAGGAAAGTGCAACTACCAGGACCTGTAAAGGCACATTCAACGAAGGCAATATCTGCATCTGCAGTCTTTCATTCCAGAGCTTCTATAGATGATATCTGTGCAGCGGCTACTTAGGTATCCACACATACCTTTATTACTCATTACAAGCTGGACCTGGTCTCTAGGGGATGAGCTTCATTTGGTTTGATGGTACTAAGGGGAATATACTTCATGAGACCTTTAAAGATTTAGGTAGCTGGGGACTCTGTCTCAGTCAAGAATCAAGTAAGATTGACAACATCAGGTAAAGAAGTTGTCTTATTCAAATGTTCTTTCTGTGTTGTCAATCTTCACTTATCCTTGACATTCTCACCCTCCTTCCCCACACCTTTCGGTCTTCTTGGTGGAACAGATCTATCCCATTAGGTTGCGTTTTTCTTTTTATGAATACAAATATGGTCTTTGATCTGTTATTACTGTCACTATCTTGTGCAAACTCGATCTGAGGTAATTTTAAGAGGAGCATTATGGGTAAAAGCTAAGCTAGAGTGTTTTTGGAAGGTACGAGCTGGAATAACGGTCAAGTTGGTTCCAAGATTCGGAACCGAACCCACAGTTAAGGATAAGTGAAGACAGACAACATAGACAGAGCGTTATGGTAAGACTTAACTTCTTTTTTCACTAACTTGTATCTACTTATTGATTTTACAGACTGGGAGCAGTTGACCAATCAGTTATTAACCTAGAAAATCTATTTGGTTGATGATGCAGTTGTTACTGATGGAGAGTTAATTCTTGCTTGTATTATCTGTTTTTACAGCTAAAATAGGAAAACAGCATCCTGACCGAGTGGTTGAGACAAGTACATTGTCCAGTGTTCCGCCACCTGATATCACTTACAGTCTCTCATTTTCCGAAAGCACCATTGATGAGGGGTTACTGTCTGCGCTACAGCTGGAAGCCATTATCTATGCTTGCCAGGTAGCTTCTTAATGCTTTTTAACTGAAGTTGACAGTTTTAGAAATGCACAGAAAAGCCAGGTTACTGTCTTACTGCGCAGAAGTTTGTTTGTGAAGTACAGTGATTGATCTATGAGAAAGAGGTGTACTGACTTGATTAACATTTTAATAAATGCAATCTCAACCTTTAGTGATGCAGATTGCTCTCAGGGTCTAAGTCACATGACTTTTTGCTACAGTTGCTAGTGTCCATGTTCCTTGTTCAACCTCCTCTGCAACCCCCCCCCCCCCTTTCAGTCCCATGTTGCATAGGGTTGGGAGGCTTGATATGGAGGTCAGCTCAGCTTACATCATTTTCTACCCACTTCATCTAGGAGATGTGTAATAAAGATGAGGAATATTGACTTCACAGTGGCAGTATGTTGCCACAAGGATAATTGTATTCCATTCCTCTGACGTATATTGTACAAACCCATAGTGTTAGTCCTAATCTTTTTTTCCTGTGACATTTTGATGTTCTGTCCAGTTGCATGATATGAATGAGGGGTTAGTATGTCCTATCACTGTCTGAGATGTCATATTCCTTTAGATCCTTCCATTTGTCAGCTGGTAGTCTGGTTCTGTAAATCATTTAACTTTATCCCCTGCAAGTTGTAGTTGTTGCACTACTGGAATTGTGAAACATTTTGGAAAAGATGCTAGTGTACGTAATCTGTATATATCCTACCATTTCTAACTAGTATTAATGTGCTGTTGAGTATCTTATCCTGCATGTAACTAGCACTGATATGCACTCACGGTTTTATAATCAGCACCCTCCTTTGATGAGTGCCATGGATGTAACACTGGCATAGCTGACTGTATCTGGTACTTTGTATAAGCAACAGGGGTGTATGTTTACATAGACCTGTATTTTTGTTTATAAGCAGCGTGGATGCACCTGCCTTTATTTGACATTGTTGTCAGCATTTTAAATGTATGCATGTCTGAGTTCCCTATGTATATAAGCATGTGTGTGTTTGTGAGTGCGTGCATGTGAGCGTATGTATGCACACAACTGTATGTAATATGTTTGTGTGTGTACTCAGTTGTATTCCTGTACATGTGGTATTTAGCCTATATGTTGCACCATCGTTTGTTCTGAAGCCAGTAATGTGTCTGAAGCACTGTCGACTTGCACCCTTTAACCCGTTTATTGTTTACATCGTTTAATCAGCACTCAATGCACTGTCACCATTAGTGATTCTAAACACTGCAAGTTTCACTTGTGCTATACATCCCCAGCTTCTGTTATATGCAATGGGTGCCTGGCCAACACTGATGCTGTCACTTGTGCTGTGTGATCAGCAGGGGTTAAAATTATCAGCTGTTAATGAGCTGCAGTTTATAGTCCAGGGTTTGGTTAAATCCGCTCCTATTTGCTTATTGTGTGACTCTGTAAATGTCACCTAACCAGAAAGTGCTGTGGGGTAATTGGGGAAGTCAGTATAGACTCCTCATTTGGTCTCCTTAACAATCATGCCCGTTAACCACCTATAAACATGATGTTATGTAGTCCTATCTTGCCGTAATTCTTGCTGGATGGGTTCGGAGCCAGCTGATACTAAAGCTAGAGAGCTTTACTGGCTTGAGGCTATCCCCATCCCATGGTGCACCACAGCAATTCCCCAGATCTCATTTGCCACGAAAGCTTCGAGGTTGTCGCCTTACTGGCTCATTGGCTAAATGAAATATTTTGATATTTTTTTTACTATATTTCTTCATTTGTCTCTCTCATAGTTTTTCCCTTATTATCTAGTGTGATTATCGTGAGTGTTTGCTTCCCCTGTCCCTTTATTTAAGGATTGTACAGCCCATTTAAATTAGAAGGCCTTTCCTCTCTGTGTGCTATTTTTTTCTCTTTCTTGTGTATATATATATATATATCTTCTTATACTTGTACTATTGTTATTGTATTTGATTCGTTCCTTCCAAAATGTCAAAGTATAAAGACAGAACACAAGGACCGCCACCCTTCTGGCTTTAAAAATGTGATAAATGTTCTCAGAAAATGTCGTTGACTGAGTCACACCAGTTGTGTGTACTGTCTTGGAGAAGCTCATTTGCAAGAACCCTGTACCTTCTGTCATGCGTTCAGCACCATGAACACAAAAGAAAACTTATCGATAGGGGTCTTATAACAAATTCCTTCCAAGAACAGCTGGAACAAGGTCAAACGGTTTTTAAGAGTCATAAAAGGAAATCTCCATTGGCTCCTGTTTCAGAACCAACAAAAAAATCAAAAGCGATGGAGCCAAAGAGATGTTCTTCGTGTTTCATTGCTGCAGTCATTACATTTGGGTTATCTGCTTGCAGGTAGCCCTCAGCTGGCCTGATTATCAAAGTCTTGGGTCCTGCAATCGGTTGCTCTCTCTTCTTCCATGACGTCAGGTAGTCAGGGGTATAAAGCATGCAGCCGATGTCATTACATTAGTCTTTCTTGCCATGCGATGCCCGAAGCAGAAGCAGTTCGCAAGTGCCGGTCGGCCAACTCCTGAAATTTTCGTTTTCGAGTTTCAGAACTGAAGTTTTCAAAAAAGCCAAGTACCCTGTTGGGGATCCTTTTTCTTGCTCAAAACTGACGTCCGTAAAAGTTAACAACTGTATTGCTTGTGGAAAACAAATACCTCATAAAGATTTTCATTCGTACTGCATTCCTTGCTTAGGCTCAGACCACGACGTTCCTCGCTGCCGGTTTTGTGCCTTATTCAGTCCTCGGACTATTCGTCGTCTGTTCATTTTTGCATCAAACTATTTCAGTACTCTGTTTAATTATCCAGAAATGGCTTCGGTAAGCCATCCAACATTCCGAAAAAACGTAAAGATAAAGAGTCGCATAGGTCCAAAAGCTGCCGAAAACACTTCCATTAAGCTAGTCGCCAGTTCGCCGGTACTCAGTGAGGCGCTTTCACAGCCCCTGATGTCCGCTACTTCTGATTCACAGGTCTCTACTGAGACCCATTTGAAGTCCGGTATGCCACGGGATGCTTTACCTATAGAACCTGTGGATGTCTCTACCTTGGATAAGTCTGGAGCCGCTGCACAGGCACTGGCTTCTGAGGCTGTATTCAGGGCTACAGATTTGCAAATTCAACCGACTCCACCTTCAATACTAAGGCCTACCTCTCGATCTATGTCTAAAAAACCAACGCCCAGGCCACATGCTCAGGCCCCTATGCCTAAAAAACAAATCAAAATGGCTGAAGATTTAATTACTCTAATCAGTGTTAATCAAACACCCCCCCCCTTGTAAGAGGCCTAGGGTTGACCTTGACTATGAATCTTTTGAACAGGACTCTGTTTCTTCTGATTCTTCTAATGACCTGGATTTGTCCATACCTACTTATGAGGATTCTGATGCAGAGGATTCCATTCCCTCTGCACCCCCCCCAAGGACTTTTCCTTTGGGGAAACTTTACATGCCTTAAAGGAGCGTTTGCACTGGGAATCAGGAATTTTCTGAATCCAAAAAGAGGCTTAGGGATTTCCTTCTTACTCAGAATAGGCCTTTGGCTATTCCTCCTGTTCTGGGCAGATACTGCAGGGTTCCTGAATAACACAAGTTCCTTTAAAAAAAATCCTGTTTGCGGACCCAGAAACCATTTCTCAGGGCCCCAAGGGCATTAAGGCTTCTACTGCTAAAAATCCTACTCCTTCTGATAGAGACTCCAGGGAGATGGATAGATGGGGTAAAAAGGTTTATATTTCTGCAACCTTGGCAACCAGAGCTTTAAACTGACAATTTCATATGCTACAATATCGACAGTATATCATTGGACTGCTTAAACAGAAAATTATGTTGTTTTCTGACTGTGTGAAAAATAAAGATTTACAGGATTTATTGCATTCAGCTGAACAAGTTGGAAAACATACTTTGCAATGTGGTTTTGATTCTTCAGAGGCCTCTTGCAGGGCTGCTGTTACTGGGTCTCTGCTTAGAAGGCATGCTTGGCTTAAGGAGCAATCTCTGCCTGATCATGTTAAAGCAAAATTGTTGGATGCTCCTTTGCATCAGGACCGTCTGTTTGGCAGAAGACATTCTAAAAATAGATGGAAGATAAAGCTAAATCTATGCAAACTGCAAAAAATTTCTTACAAGTGCAACATCCAAGATTTAGTAGGCACTGGCCTGCTAAGAACTGGTCCTTTCCAGCTCATTTCAGATCCACTCAAGGCAAACCCAGACGCACCAAAAGCATCAGGTTTCAGTCCCAAGGGACTCTCAGAACTAAGCAATGGGGTGCTTCCACTTCCAAATCTGGAAATAAGACACCACCCTATGGTAAACAGTCTCAATGACTTAGCACTTGGCTCTCAGCCCGCCCCTTTGGGGGGGATGGGACTGCTCTTCATGCAAAAAACTGGCAGCTTATAACCCAGGACAAATGGGTTTTAAATAGCGTCCCATGGATACAGATTTAATTTGTACATGTTGCCAACTCCAAACGGGTGGCCAGACCTGCCCCCAAATCAGTGGGCAGAGGCTCAGAAACAAATACTTTCCCTCTTAAACATGGGGGCTATTCAGTCAGTACCAGAAGGAGAAAAGGGACAAGGTTTCTATTCAAGACTTTTCCTGGTACCTAGAAAAGACAAATCATAGTGTCCAATGCTGGACCTGTCTACTCTAAACACCTTTCTGGACACTCCAAAATTCAAGATGCTGACTCTTCACCAGTTACTTCCTATGCTAGGCAAGGATGCCCGGTTGGCGACTCTAGGTTTAAAAGAGGCTTACCTGCATATCCCAGTCAGGGAATCTTGTAGAAGATACCTACGCTTCAAAGCAGGCTACTTGCATTATCAGTTCTCTGCACTGCCATTTGGCTTGTCTACTGCTCCCAGAGTATTCAAAATATGCCTGGCTCCAGTAATTGCATTTTGCAGGCAAAGAAATATTCAAATCTTAGCAGTAAAGTCAGAACAAACCTCTGAACCGATAAAGGAACCAATGTAGCAGACAGCAAAATAGTGAAGAAAAAGGAAAACTGGTTCCAACACAGCACTCTTTAATAGCAACACAACAAGGTGTAAGCGCGTTCACGGATTACATCCGCTTCCTCAGACCAAAATATTAAAACTTAAGTCACATCTTTAAACATTTTAGCAGCCAATGAGGCACACTAATCACTGAACCAATTTAACACATTCATTGCCTTGTCTAAGCAGTGAAGAAACTAACATCAGTTTGTAAATCAGCAACACTATAAAACATACATTGCAGCTCAAAAATTGCTAAGTACATAATTAAAACTGACTCTGGTCTATCACATAAGCATAACTATAAATTCTAAAATGTATGAACATTTAAATATACTAAAAAATATATATACAAAAAATATATATATACACATACATGTATACATATATATATATATATATATATATATATAATAAAATCTGTCTACAAATATGCATATAAAACTGGTCAGTCTTGTGGACGTATAAAATAAAATAAAAATCATAGCAAAGATATATATATATATATATATATATATATATATATATATATATATATATATATATAAAAGAAACCAATGACATAAGCCTGGTACCTACTTGGTCAATGTTTCAGTGCTCTAGATTTTAAAAAAGGCTTCAGAGACACCTTACTATTGAGACCTGGTGGTTTGTCAGCTTGATAACGTATAATCCACTTCTGTTCCACTGATTCTGTCTTATTATTGATGTCACCACATCTAATACTATCGTGTATGACTTCTAGAACAAACAATTTAAACTTATGTGCAGTGCCTTCTTTCGCAACATGCATGGCCAACGCACTTGTTTCCTTAGCAATCCTATGTCTCAAGTGTTCTAAAATTCTCTCCTTGAAGGCTCTATTTGTTTTGCCTATATAGAATGAAAAATAGTACAGAAACAAAAATATTTATATGTCCACAAGATTGACCAGTTTTATATACAAATTTGTAGACGGATTTTATTATGTGTATATATATATATATATATATATATATATATATATATATATTTTTTTTTTTTTGTATATATTAGTATATTTAAATGTTGATGCATTTTAGAATTTATATTTGTTTGTGATAGACCAGAGTCAGTTTTAATTATGTACTTAGCAATTTTTGAGCTGCAATGTATGTTTTATAGTGTTGCTGATTTACACACTGATGTTAGTTTCTTCACTGCTTAGACAAGGCAATAAATGTGTTAAATTGGTTTAGTGATTAGTGTGCCTCATTGGCTGCTAGAATGTTTAAAGATGTGACTTGAGTTTTAATATTTTGGTCTGAGGAAGCGGATGTAATCCGTGAAAGTGCTTACCTTATTGTGTTGCTATTAGAGTGCTGTGTTGGAACCAGTTTGCCTTTTTCTTCACTAAATATTAAAATATATCCATACCTGGACGATTGTCTAATTCAGGCAGAAAACCAGGCCATTCTTCTAAAACATCTGGCAATTGTAAAAAGGGTTCTAACTTGTCAGGGGTACACCATAAATGAAAATAAATTGCAACTGGTACCCTCTCAAAAAATTACATTCTTTGGTGCAAGCTTGAATACAACTACCCAGATGGCTTTCCTCACACCAGAAAAGCAAATTCATTTGGTGACTTCAAACAGGTGGCCACAAAAACCCTGCTATATCTGCAAGACAAATACTGCAAGCCTTGGGGTTCATGGCCTTCTGCATTCTTCTAGTTCCATATGCAAGACTGCATATGAGGAAACTTCAGTGATACTTAAAAAGTTTATGGAGTCAACATTGTCACAGCCTGGAAACAATGATTCTTATCATACCTTGCCTACACCTAGAGTTCCTATGGTGGGCTGAGACCTGCCACCAAAACAAGGGACTGTCATTCACACCAGCCCCTGCTGCCCAAACCCTAACTACAGACGCATCAGACTATGCATGGGGGGCTCATCTTGCGGGGAAATGCATTCAGAGCAAATGGAGCCCAAATCAAATGCACCTACATATCAATCAAAAAGAAATGCTAGCTGTACAGAATGCTCTGACAACCTTCAAGGATTACCTTCATCCAGGACAACTAATAGTAAATGTGGACAACACCACTGTTATGCGGTGCATAAACAAGCAGGGGGGACACATTCCTACCCCCTCTGCAGACTATCCATGGCATTGTGGAAAATAGCCTTGAGCTACCAAGTACAACTATAAGTTCAATTCCTGCCAGGAAAGTTGAATATTCTGGCAGATGAACTAAGCAGAAATCTCATGGATCGACACGAATGGAAACCGGGAACCACAGATTTTCAACATGTTGACAAGCAAATGGGGTAGCTCAGACATAGATCTTTTTGCCTCCTCCCAGACCTACCAGTTGGACAAATTTCACACAAGAACTCCTCACAAAAAAGCCTGGAAAGTGGATGCTGTGTCCTTCAGCTGGAAAAAACTGTCAGTCTATGCCTTTCCCCCTCTGCCTCTGCTCTCCAAAGTTCTGCTAAAAGTCAAACAGGACAAGCCAAAAATTATTTTGATTGCTCCAGACTGGCCACGTCAACACTGGTACCCACTCCTACGCAGTGTGTCACAAATTTCTCCACGGCACCTGCCTCAGACACCTTCCTTACTGTCTCAGCAGGAGGACCAAATTCTGCACCCTCAGCTCCAAACATTGAATCTTGCAAGTTGGCTAATCACTTAAATCCCCCCTTAGCATCCCTCAGCAAACCTGTGATGGATGTCATTTTGGAGGCGAGAAGACCTAGTACTTCGAAAGTCTTATGCTGACAAATGGAAAAGATTCAGTGCCTGGAATCAGTCTCAAGGGATGAGCACAGCAGCGCCCAATTTACCTCAGATTTTGCAATACTTAACCGAGATGCTTCACAAGGGCCTTTCTTTTTCCTCCATTAAAATCCATGCCTCGGCCATTTCAACTCATTACAACACAGAAACCTCCCCTCTTCTCTCATCCTCTGCTCAAGCAGTATCTCATAGGGGCCAAAAACCTGAGACCACCCAGGAGAGCTCCAACCCTTGCCTGGGACCTTAACTTTGTATTGGAGAAACTCACTCTACCTCCTTTCGAGCCAGCTGCTACTGTAGACTTAAATTTTCTTTCTTGGAAAACAGCCTTCCTTTTAGCAATCACTTCAGCTAGAAGGATAACTGAATTACAGGCCCTTATGGCAGTGGAGCCTTTCATTATCTTTCATGCGGACAGGGTGTCACTCAGGACCAGTCCATCCTTCATGCCCAAGGTGGTATCCATTGTGGCTCTTAATCAGTCTATTCATTTGCCAACTCTCTTTCCCAATCCACAGAACAAGAGAGAGCGGATTCTGTATTCATTGGATGTTCAGACAACTTAGGGGTTCTACTTGGACAAGACTAAATCTCGAAGAAAATCTGAACAACTGCTGATAGCATTTGCTGCAGGGGCAGAGGGGAAGGCTGTTTAAAAAACATTTCTAAATGGATAAGCCATTGTATTCATTTCTGCTATAAGCACCATGGAAAACCCTATCCCCCAGAGGATTAGATCTCATTCCACCAGGGCTGCATCTACTTCTGCAGCCTTCCTCAGAGGTGTTCCTACCAGGGATATTCTAGAAACTGTTATCTGGAATTCATTTCATACTTTCACCAAGCATTATCACTTACCAATTTTCTCTAAATCCAGAGCTGGCTTTGCCACTGCTGTTTTGCGGGGCCTTATAGCTGGTCCTAATGCTGTATAAATCCATCCTCCCAACCATAGCTTTGGGAATCTACCCAAATGCAATGACTGCAACAGTGAAACACGAAGAACATAGTACAGTTGTGTACACTTGCCATAAATGTAGATGTTCGAGAGTATTCACTGTTGCAGTCTTGGTTACCCTCTCTCCAGCCTACTGCTTTTCTTTTACTATACCTCCACTTTCTTTTACTATGCTTAAAAGCCTTTTTGGTGTATTTGCTTTTGGTTGGAGGTATATTTTTGCGTTTTTAATTTTATTTTGCTCCCCATTTGGGGGGGGGCACCTGACATCTGCGGCAAGAAAAACTGATGTAATGGCGTTTGCTGCATGTTTTATACACCTGACGACCTGATGTCATGGAAGAAGGGACAGCAACCGACGCAGGACCCAAGACTTTGTTAATCAGGCCGACTTAGGGCAACCTACCAGCAGATTACCCAAATGTAAATGACTGCAACAGTGAATACACTCGAACATCTACATTTATGGTAAGTGTACACAACTGTACTATTCTTGCTGACCAAAGACAAAGTACAGACCAGGATAGTTTTTCAAGTTCTAGGGACTATGGCGTCCGCCATTCTTTTAGTTCCCCTAACCTGTCTACACATGAGTGCTTCAGTGGCTATTTTCCCAGTGGTCAATGCAGGATCTACCCTTGTCCCACCAAATACTCCTTACAAACTCCTGCAAAAAGGATCTAACATGTTGGTTACATAGAGATCAGCTTTATTTAGGGCGTCCCCTTGTTCTCCCTCAACAAAATGCAGTCTTGACCACAGACTCTTCTTAGATAGGATGGGGGTGGCATTACCTGGGAAAGCCAGTGCAAGGTGTCTTGCAGGATCACAAGAACCCACTTGCACATAAATGTTCTGGAGATGAGATCAGTGCTATACACGTTGCAAGTCTTTTCCCAATGGGACAATTGCATTTCAATCAGACAACCTGTCTGTAGTGTGGTACATAAGCAAGGGGGAACCAAGTCTTACCCACTTTGTCGAGAGGCACAAAGAGTATGGAAATGGCCGTTGGACTCTCAACGTTTTCTAGTAGCAACATACATTCCGGGGAAGTCCAGTGTGATAGCAGACAAACTGAGTTGAGCAATTCCTGTTGCCTTGTGAGTGGTTCCTGAAAACATAAGTTGCAGAAGAGATTTTCCGTAAATGGGTCCACCCTTGCTGTGATCTATTCACCACTACATGAAAGCCAAATGCAGCAACTACTTTGCCCTCATTCCCCATCTGAGGATGTCATCCAGGGACGCTCTGGTTCACAATTGGCCTCCGGGACTTCTTTACCCTTTTCCACCCTTTCCTCTCGTACTCAGTGATTCAGAAAGCAAAACTGTTGAAGAGTACTTTGAACCTCATTGCTCCTTACTGGCCTTGCCAAGTCTGATCCCCCTTCCTGTGGCCTTATCTCTTGGAGGATCCATGGATTCTGGAACCATCTCCAGACCTTTTGATTTACCAGTCGGGACAGTTCCATGCTACCATCCAAACCCTGAAATTGTTCCAAGAATAGCCAGGTGTATATATAGCCAAGTTTTCCATTTGGGCGGCTAAACAAGGCATAGATCCCTACTCAGCTCCCATAATCTATCCTGTCCTTCATCTCATCTATTTTTCAAGGAGGAGCTGTAGCTGCTACCATTAGAGTTCAGTTGGCTGCCATCTCAAATTATCATTTTGGGAACATGGGAAATTCTATTATGTCCCACTTTTTATGTAAAACCTTTTTGAAAGGAGGAGTCCTTCTCAGATCTCCAATCAAGCAACTTCCAGAGCCCTGGGACTTGAACTTGGTTCTGACCTCATTGATGTCTCCACCATTTGAATCGTCTTCTTCATCCGACTTGAAATTGTTGTCTTGGAAGACTTTGTTCTTAGTAGCTTATAACATCTGCTAGGAGAGTTTCAGGATTGCAAGCTCTGACCATTTGACCTTCATATGTTATATTCCATAAGGACAGTCTCCCTAAGAACTAATCCTTCTTTCCTCCCTAAAGTATGCTCAGAACATAATCTAAACACAACTTTTGAATTACCAGTATTCTTCCCCAATTATAGTAGTAAATCAGAATACAGACTGCATCAACTAGATGTCCTTAGAATTCTCTGATTTTACTTGCACAGGACTAAAGATTTCAGGAAATCTAATCAATTGTGTCCTTCTCAGAGAAAAACAAAGGCTTGCCCGTTTCCAAGGTAACTGTCTAAATGGCTTTCAGACTAGATTTCATTTTCTTACAAAAGTGTTGGGGAAACAATTGCCCGCTAAGATAAGAGGCCGTTCAACTAGAGCAGTATCAGCCTCATGCGCCTTCAAATCCAAACTTTCAATGGATACCATTTGTGCAGCAGCTACATGGGCAAAACCTCATACCTTTGTCACTCATTATAAATTAGATTTGGCCTCCTGGGGCAGGTCACCCTTTGGGTTCACTGTGCTAAAGAGTCACTCTGCTTGAGCCACCCGGGATAAAGGTGCTGGGGACGCTGTCCCATCCAGCAAGAATTACAGCAAGATAGGGCTACATAACATTAAGAAGTTATGTACTTACCATAACATTCCATGTTTGTAGTCCATCTCGCCTACATTCTTGTGTCCCACCTTCCTTCCCCCTTCTGTATCCTGGAGGAACTGGTGGGGACTATCCATTATGCTGTCTGACTTTGTTATAGTTGTCTGTCCACATGCCATGGATAGTAAAACAAAATGCTTTTGTTGTATGTACATAGTTATTGATAGTATAATCTCTGTTATGTATTTAGTTACTTTCTTGCAAACAAGGTCTGGGGAATTGCTGTGGTGCACCATGGGATAGGGAATAGCCTCGAGCCAGTAAAAGCTCTCGAGCTTTAATATCGACTGAGTCAGAGCCGAAGTTCAGCTCCAAACCCACCCAGCAAGAATGTAGGCGAGATGAACTACAAACATGGAACTTTATGATAAGTACATAACTTCTTATGTTTTTGACCAATGATAATTATTGAGAAGACAATGTGACCAGCTCTGATATGTGGTACATGTGACCATTATTGTTCAGAAGGCACCTGTGAGCATCACTGACAAATTAAGCCAGTGTGCTTTTGTTTTACTTCCCACAAACAGCTCTCCACGTTACTTGGTATTTACCAGAGTCTATCCTAGCACTGTTGCAGCCAACTCTGTGTTCAGTGTAGATAAGTTATTACATATTTGCAAATGTTAGTCTTTATATGAACTTAAATATTTTCATTAAGAAAACATACTCGGAATGCATATTTCTTTTTCTGTTTTTTTTTCCCCCCACAGCAACATGAGGTTATTTTGCATAGTGGACAACGTGCAGGGTTTCTCATTGGTGATGGTGCTGGCGTTGGAAAGGGACGAACAGTAGCGGGCATAATTTTTGAAAACTATTTGAAGGGAAGAAAAAAGTCGTTATGGTAAGTTCTTTGGGTCTCCTAATATGCTGACCATGGTTGTGGTATGAGGAGGTCTGTCCTCATCAGCAATTAGGACTGAAGGCACAGACTTTGCCAGCTCAACATCTAAATGTTTGTCTCCTAGCTCCTCACATTTGCATATAATGCTGTGCCAGCTAGTCTCTTGTCCAGATGTCTTTTTATTTTTGAAAGGCTGGGATTAAGGGTAAAAACAAACACAGGTTGCTTCACTCTTAAAGCTACTTTTTGTATCAAAATTCTTTAGTGTATTTTTTAATATTTTCATTTGTTCTCGTGTACTTAATGAAAAAGGTCAGATCCAAACTTTTTTTGTTTTTTTAACAGTTTTTCTTTGCTTCCCTCTAGGATTGATGTTTGTTAGCCACACCTTATTACTTTTGGAATTTGCTATTTAGTGCTTGCTATGCAGCTGTCTTCTTGACTTAATTTTTTGCTTTCTTATTAGGAAAGAAAAAAGATAAAGTTGAAACTCCCTTTATTATTGATCTTCTATGCTAGTTAAAATTAGAGTTGCGTTAGACTGCAGCTGTTGGATAGTTGTCAGGCAGTTTTATATTTTACTGTTTTTTCTTTGTTTATTGCAAAAGTATTTTCTGTAGATATCACAATCCGAATCGATTGCAAAGAGGTCGAAGTTATGGTTTCATTCCCAGAGTCACACCTATGGGTTTGACTGTCAATGATGCACTTGATTTTGATGTCATTGTTATGAGTCTGTGTGGAACCAGGGGCTGAGGACAACCATTCATGGTAAGTCTAGGGCATGATATTGTAGGGGGTCATTACATAACTTGGCACAAGATTGCTAAGCCTGAAACTCCTAACTTGTATCCATCAGGTCAGTACCTTCCCTTCCATCTTTTAAAACCACTCAAAGACTTCCTAGCTAAAATCTGGCTCTATTCATCCTCAAAACCAGGATAAAAAATATCCCTAAATGTGAACAACTACTTTTTCATTCCTTATACCTCCTTACACTCCCTTCTTCACGTATTTCCTTATTTCTGTCAAGATGTCTTCCCTTTCTATCTAAATATGCCATAAGCCTGTTTTTCCCCTCACTTCATATTGCAGTTTGTTTCTATTAGACTAGCTTAACTTTAATATTTGTACAAATTGTCTAAAGTTTCTGTAAATATAAAATTATTGTCCTATAACTTGTATCGATTATTAACCATTTTTTTATATTATCCCTAATTTGTTATAGTTATTTAAACTGCGTGTGTTTTTTTTGTTTTTGAAGATTGTAAAATTATTAATTTGAAAATATTTTGTAATAATTTGGAGCTTTTCTTCCCAGACCTCTGCTGAAAATGGGCTTCTACCCACTCAGACTTTCCAGGTACTCAAATTATCAGTAAATTAAAATAAGTATAGGATGTGATAGAGTATAGGATCATAGGAGGTTACTAGGCTAATGGCCCTGGGGGCCCTTACAAGCCTATCCAAGTGTTTATCTCCAAAAAGAAACCTCAGTTAGCACTTGTCGCCCCTGTCAGTGAGGGATACAGGTGGAACCCCTGGGACAAATTTGTGGTTTCCCATCCACTTTTCAAGGTTGCGCTTGAAGAGGTTCAGTGAGGTACTCTGATGTGTATGGGAAGTCTATTCCAGAGACGGGGCAGCCTCTGGAAGACAAACCTATCTCTCCAGCAGGTTTTGTTTATGTTGCATATTAGATTGAGGCCTTTCGAGCAGGTAATGCTTGAAGAGTTAGATTTATGGATATAGAGTATCTCTAGTAGGGCAGGGTCCAAGATTTCCTTGTAGGCGAGAGACAGATCACCTCTGAGCAATCTGTACAATACTGAGTAGAGTGATAGTGATTTGAGCCTGTCTGCATAGGATGAGTGTTGGCAGCCATGAGGTATTTCTGTGGCCTTTCCAGGTAGTGCAGATGTTTGGAGAGGTACATACCAAACAGGGTGTTATACTCAATTATTGGTCTAGTGAGGGAGGAGTATAGACAGGTAATAAACCTCCTCTTTTCTGGATGCAATCCCTTTACTTATGAGATGAACCAAGTAAGAGGCTTTTCTGACCACTACCGCTACATGATTGAATGTGAGATTGTTAACCTGAGTACCCAGGTCTCTCACCACTGGTTGTGTGTTTAGATGGTTGTAGTTGATGTGTTGATCAGTAGGGGCCATGTTTCTGTTGAATGGTATGATCCATTTTTTTGCGCTTAGCTTGAGGTCATGACGTTGGCAGCAGTCATTAGCAGCTGTGAGACCCTCTTGCAGTATGTTAACATAATTTAGGGAGTCAGTGACTGCCACCCAACTTGGTCGTCTGCAAACTTGGTCAGTCACAGGCATTTTGTCTTTGCCTGGACCTCTGAGAAGTAGATGCTAAATAGTAATGTTCCCAGGAGAGATCCCTGGGGAACTCCACTAGTGGCAGGTCTGCTATCAGAGGTGGAGTTGCCTATTTTGATCTTGCGGTCCTGTCCATTGAGCCAGTTGGTCATGCACCAGATGAGATTGGGATTTACGCCAAGTTGTGTTAGCTTTTTGATGATGCCTGAGTGGGTGATTGTGTCAAAGGCCATGGCCAAGTCAAGGTAAGCTGTATGTACTGACTTTCCCTCATTCAGGGCCTTGGTGACAGTCTCAAAGAAGTCAACCACGTTCAGCAGGTAAGATCTTCCCTTGACGAATTCGAACTGGGTGGAGTCAAGTGCTTGGCGACTGCCTATGTCCTTGTTTATGAGATCCATAATAAGCTCCATGCCTTTACAGATCAGACTTGTCAAGCTAATGGGATGATAGTTTTCAAGGTCAGTAGTGGCACCACCTTTGTGTAAGGGGATGACAATGGGAGTTATCCACTCTGCTGGAATGAAGCCTCTACTTAGGCTTTGGTTGAATAGGGTGCTCAGTGGCTAAGTCAGTTCTTGCTGGCGATGGTGCAAAATGCAACCTGGGATACTTTCAGGTCCCATGGAAGCTGTGCTCTTTGCCATGGATAGGGCCTTTAGCACTTGATCTATGGAGATGTAAAGTGCAGGACAAGTATTGGCAATGTCGAAAGGACTATTGGGGGGATAGGGGGTGAAGTTTGTGCTGAACCTATCTGCTAGCAGGTTGCTTAAGTCAATAGGATCAGTGTAAGTGATACTCTTAAGTACTAATTCAGAACAAACCTGGGCTTTCCCATGGAGGTTCCTGACATAACTGAAGAAGGCTTTGTGGTTTGCCTTTGTTTTGGAGGCTAGTTTCGATTCATAATTGGCTTTGGAGGTTTTCGCTAGTGATCTCATTTGCTTGTTGAGGCTAAGGAGGGAGTTTTTCCAATTTGGAATTTGTTCCTTTTTACCCTTGGACAACAGTTTCTTCCTTTTTTTGTAAAGCCTGTCTATAGTGGATGTCCACCAAACTGATTTGTGTTTTCTTGAGGAGGAGGTTTAAGTTCTGTTGGTTATGGCTTAGTCCATGCAGTTGCACAGGTGCTTGTATACTGCATTGTCATACTGTTCACTGTAGTTGTCTGCATCCTCTGAGGGGGGCTGTGGTGTGAACCTGCAGATACCCTCCCTTAGGAGGTTGTAGTCTGCTTTTGAGAAGTTTTTTTGCTTGACTATGGTGGTGGGGTGGGGAATGGGATAGAAACTTTGAACGAAACAGTCCAATGATCTGATCTCACCAGGGAAGAACATACTATGGCAGTGGTGCAGCTGTTGCCCATATTGGTAAGAACCAAGTCCAGAATGTTCTCTCTCTGTGGGGATGAGATGAGCTGGTCTAGTGCATTAGAATTGAAGAAGTCAAAGAATCGTTGAGTGAGTGCATTAGTGCAGGAATAGTTTACCCAGTCTATGGTGGGGTAGTTGGTCACCAAGGATCAGGGTGTTATGGGTTACCTTGATGGAGTCAAGTAGATCCAAGTAAGATGAGTGGGTGTCCTGAGTCATGGAGGGGGGATCTATAGCTGGCTGAAACTTGGATGGGTGTCTTGCCAACTGTTAGTTGCACCCAGAGGCATTACAGTTCATCGTGCTGGCAGACCAGTCTGGAGGTGTGCCTGTCCTTAATGAAGATAGATTCTCCACCACCCTTAGTCTTTCTGACCTCATTTTTGGGTCGGAATGTGTGAAACTAAGTATAGTTTTGATGCTATAAAAGGGGTGAGAGAGGGGTAATTTGGAATTATGTTGTTGTGATCTGAAGGTGAAAGTGAGGTTGGATAGTGTAACAACAGAGTATGGTAAAATATGTTATGGACAAAAATAGATAGTAGAAGCAGAGATAGTAAGCAAAGTAGTAGCATGATGTAGGTATAGTAAAGAAGGGTAGTTTGTAGTAGTTAGTAGAAATGTAGTTGACGATTGAGGGGTCCAAGGTAGAAGCCTTAGGAAGGACATTCAGTACTTGTGTGAGGTTACCCTCTTGGTGTCCAGACACTCACTGAATTGTGATGCTTTAGATATGTCATGTATAGCAGCTCCCATGAGGTCTGTTACTTGTAGACATGCCTGACTGAGGAGTCAGCCCCTGTCAGACCATGTTAAAACATAACTCATTAATGCACCTCTGGGCAAGGAATTTTTCTTTGGACCCCCAGCAGTGTGTGTTTTCAGAGATTGTATGAAAAGGGGGAAACTGTAAAGTTAAGTAACTCTATATCCCTATCCCAAAGTTACAATAGGAATTGTATCATTAAGTCGTGGCCATTTCCTCTCAAGAAAGAAGAGTCTGAGTCTCCTAAAGGAAAACAAAGCAAGTACCAAAGGAAGTGGCAAAATGACAGTTTACCGAGACCTAAGGACAGGGAGGTAAGGACTTAGCAGTGAGAAGCTGTGACTATCCAAAATGCCTCACTACCCTCTCCCCACCAAATTGTCAAAGGTTTGAGAGATCAAGGGACATGGGGTAGAAATATAGCAAAGCAGCACATAAACATAGGATTATAGCAGTCATTTTAGGTAGAAAGGCCTTCAACTACAAATTGAGCTGTGCTCCAGAACGTTTCAGAAGGACGTGTGGAGGACCAATGCCTTTTCTTTGACAGGCTTTTTCCTTTATACCTTTCTTCCATTACTCTTATTCCCCAGGGTATTACAAATAATAAGGGAAGATAAAAGGATGCAGAAGGAAAGAAAGAAAGATAAAAAGAGAATAAAATGGGAGGGCTGACAAATTTAAAGATCATGGCCTGGAAGATAAATGACTTTTTGACAAGAATGGAGAGAGAGAAAGGATCATAGGATATATAAGAACAGTGGTCTCGATATTGACTGTTACGGGAAACTCATCTGGACAGGGATGAACACACATTTTGAAAAGTGAGGTACTGTGTAGCATCCCCCTCCTTGATGGGCAATAGGAAATGAAAAGGAGTGGTAATGTTAATTCAAAGAGCATTCCCATTTCCAATTTAAAGCAAAATAGAGGCCATGAAAGAAAGGTATGTAGGGATTAAAGGGTAACTGGAAGGAATAGAAATTACAATATTGACAGTGTACGTACCTCCATTTTCCCACATAAAGGAACTGAGGAGTATGTTGGCACTGCAAGTGAGCATTTCAAGAGAACATGACAATCTGTACAGGAACATGTCAAATCGGCAAAGCTAGTTTCCCTGAGTATAAAATGTGCTAATGTTTTTCAGCAAAAATAAATTAGTCGACAGGTGGAGTTTGCCTTTTTCCCTACTGTCATGCGATCTCTGAGTTGGTGTGTATACATATGGGGGAGGTGGCAGGAGCCCCCCCCCCCCCAAGCAAAAAATGTTTTCCCATGTTCACAGAAAGTTTCAGCGAGAAGTTTTACTTTTTGCCGTCACTGAAACTAACTTTGGTGAGTTGACATGATTCCATCTGTGTAGGGAATTGGGACATAGCCATAAACAGAGGAGGAGCAGCAAGGGGAGCTAACAAGATGACAAGAGAGAGCAAAGTTTCAGAGAGACATATTCCAATCAGTAGGATGTTGGCTACAGTGGTTGACAGTCTCCTCACAGCAAGAGGTTCTTTGGTACAATTCTCGGCCAGAGCGCCTTCTTTGTGGAGTTTGCATGTCCTCCCTGCAGGTGAGTGAGTTTTAAAGACATGAAGTAGGTGTGTGTTTGTGTGTGCGCACCTTTTGTGAAGGTTGGGAGCCAGGCTTGGCAACTCAACATTGTAAAAACCCCACTGCCAATCAATCTGTGAACCGGTGATCCACTGTTGTGACCCCTGACTGGAGAAACCAAAAGACATTCCAATCAGTAGGATGATGAGATGCATGGCAGATGGGGGAAGAGAGAGATTACATACTACTCAGCCAATTGTGAAGAACAGAAGCTTAAAAAATGAATAGACAGAAGCAGTATAACAAGAGAATATCCGCAATGGGTGAAAGACAAGTACATCACATTTAACTCTTTCATATCAGTCTATGATCGAAATAAGGCTGGAGGGGTAGAAGGAAGGGGAATTGAAATAACATTGGAGAGTGACAGCAAATATATTAGAAAATAGCAGGGAGACAAAATAATTTGAAAGAATGTTAGACTGAGCATTGGGAAAATATCCCGAGGGGACATCGGAAGAATGAGTCAGAATGAAATATGATGATAAGGAGGACCTTCAGCAGTGACAGAAAGAAAGGGGAAATGATAGATTGGCAGAAACAGTGTCCCTAAAGAAAGAGAGAGAATTAATGGAGTAACAAAAAGACAAAAAGAATAAGTAAGAGGAGAAAATGGAAAGGGGAAACCAGGAGAAAACCACAAGCTTGGAAAGATGAGAGAATATGGACTAGAAAGATTGTGGCAGAAAATCAATTTTATAAAATGAACATAAAGTCCAATAAAGTTGCTGCAGATCATCTGAGAAGTAGTAGGTAGAGAGGGTGATCTAGGAGATGGGGGATGAGATTTCAAGTAGAAGAAAGAAGCAGCTCACATAAATACTGAAAATATTGCAGACATTCTATCAGGAGTTGTATAAAGCAGAAAAAATAGAGGAATCTAGAATAATGGAGGAATAATGGAGGAATGGGGAGTGGGATTGGCCAGAGCTCTTAGGAATGAATGATCCAGAAGCAGAGATACTGTTGATGGAAATTAAGGCAGAGAGAGCAACTATTTGGGGTAGGTTGGCTAAGGGGAGGTCACCAGAAAGTGATGGCGTACCTATAGAGTTCTGGGGAATAAAGAGAGGCAGTAATCAAGAGATTAGCACAGCTGTTTAATACAAGAAAAAGAGAGCAGTTTCAGTCCTGGAAAGAAATAGTAAAATGAATGATATTGGAGGAAGGGAAAATCCCCTAAAACTGGCAGCATATAGGCCAATGTCCATATTAAATCATGATTAGAAGTGTTTTATGTTGATGTAGGCTGAAAGAACAGGGAAAGTTTTGCCGAACTTAATTAATGGGGACCAGACAGGTTTTATAGTAGGTAGAAGAATTGTTTGTAACCCGAGAAGAACCCTGTTAATTCAAGATGTGTAAATTATGGATAGTTAGTAGCAACTTGACTAGATTCAGAAAGTCTTTTGATAGGGTAGAATGGAAATAATAGATTTATGGAAAGTATGGGATGCCAGAGAGTTGGTACAGTTAGTAGAGAGAGTATATGTGTGGGTTAGACTAAAAAAATTAATATAAGGGCCAAATTGTCAGAACAATTCACTAAAAAGGCATTAGACACGGCTGCTCACTGTCTCCTCTTTTTGCACATTATCTAGATCTATTAGCAGAAACAGAGTCTCAGTAATTAAAGGATATAAATGGGAGAGGTGTGTGAAAGCAATAGCATTGCATGAAGGTGGTGTGCTGATTACAGTGGGTAACTCTAAAGAAGATGGTGGAAGGTTTTGGTATATACTAGAAAGAGTTGTCAGGAAGTCGAGATGTAAAACAAATCAATGCAAGGTGGAAGTAACAATAAATCAGAATAGGAGAGGGGTAGAACACCCTCTGGAAAGGATGATGGGGAAAAGATAAAGTACCTAGGGATAAAGATAGGGCAATCTCAGGATGAAGCTCAAAGGAGAACATATGAAAGAATTTTGGAGAACGTAAAGAACAGCTGAGAAAATGAATGCCTTATCATTAGAGCTAGATCAAAAGATGCAGATCCTGCAGATGTGCATAATCCCCCAGTTTTTGTATGCAAAACATGCCTTTTGGGAAATCCTTGATGCAGGTTTCTTTAAAAGGGGGGGGGGGGGCAGATAAGTAGAGAGTTCATAATGGGAGAGGAACCGTAGAATAGCATGGTTAAAATTGGCATTGTCCACTGACAAAGGATTAGGATGTCTGAACTTAAAAGGGAATCTGCAAGCTTGTTCGGTAGTAAATATTTTAATAATGGTGGATAATAGGGTATGAGGCAATATGGAAACAAATGATGAAACAGAAGGAATAGGAATTGCAAAGGAGGAAAGATATGGTGGTAATGCTGGAGACCCCAACAGAGAACCTGGTTCTCTCATAGACAGACAGATGCAAAAGACGAGAAGGAAGATATGGAAAAGAGGGGAGGAGAAGATACGAGAGAGAGGGAATAACTTCCATAGGAAGAGCAAAAGAAAGTGTGGAAACGAAAACAAGAGTATGAAGGTGGAAAATAAATAAATCAGAATAGGAGAGGGGTAGAACACCCTCTGGAAAGGATGATGGGGAAAAGATAAAGTACCTAGGGATAAAGATAGGGCAATCTCAGGATGAAGCTCAAAGGAGAACATATGAAAGAATTTTGGAGAACGTAAAGAACAGCTGAGAAAATGAATGCCTTATCATTAGAGCTAGATCAAAAGATGCAGATCCTGCAGATGTGCATAATCCCCCAGTTTTTGTATGCAAAACATGCCTTTTGGGAAATCCTTGATGCAGGTTTCTTTAAAAGGGGGGGGGGGGCAGATAAGTAGAGAGTTCATAATGGGAGAGGAACCGTAGAATAGCATGGTTAAAATTGGCATTGTCCACTGACAAAGGATTAGGATGTCTGAACTTAAAAGGGAATCTGCAAGCTTGTTCGGTAGTAAATATTTTAATAATGGTGGATAATAGGGTATGAGGCAATATGGAAACAAATGATGAAACAGAAGGAATAGGAATTGCAAAGGAGGAAAGATATGGTGGTAATGCTGGAGACCCCAACAGAGAACCTGGTTCTCTCATAGACAGACAGATGCAAAAGACGAGAAGGAAGATATGGAAAAGGGAGGAGAAGATACGAGAGAGAGAGGGAATAACTTCCATAGGAAGAGCAAAAGAAAGTGTGGAAACGAAAACAAGAGTATGAAGGTGGACAAAGAAACAGAATCAAATAGTGTATTGGGACCAGATTCAAAAAAGAGGAATGATTAAAATGGGTGTATATTAAGTTATCGAATCTTTAAAAGTTCGAACGTCATATGGTCGAACCCATATGATCGAACTTTTAAAAGTTCGAAAAGCTAAAAAAATAGAAAAAAAACTACTTTATCGTATTAAGCAGGGGGGCAAGCCACCCCCCCCACCCCCGCTCTTTAAATATACCAACTCCGAGATTGCACTACAGTGCAGGAAAGGGAATCATATGGGTTCATATGGGGATCATATGGGGTCGACCATACGACGTTTGAACTTTTAAAGATTCGATAATGTAATATATACCTGATTTAAAATATGGGAAAAACTTCAGTGGGAGTAAGAGTTCGACAAGCTCCTAGAATTGGAATACCAAGGAATGAAAAATGAGAGAAGGGGGGAATCAACACAAACTCCATAATTGACATAAGAAAATGGAGGGGGAGAAGTTGAGAAGGAAGGAGAATGGGAGGTATGTTGAAAGTAGAGAAGATTATTTGGATACAGCATAAGAAGATATTCTACAGGAAATGAAGAATTGGATAGAACTATGAAGAGAGAATAATTCTCCCTAGTTGATGTGTGGCTATTTCCCTGAAATTTGGAATCTTTGCATGGAAGTGCCTTCTTAAGTAATTTTATAATTCAGCAAGACATGCAAGAATGTTCCCTAGCAATAAGTAGGGCATGCTGGAGATGAGAGAGAGGCAATAAGGTGAATGCACATATTAGGGACTGAGGAACTGGTGGAATACAAAAGGGAAGTAGAGCAGTTGAGAAGATAAAGGGTTGGGGAGGTAGTACTAACAAACTTTTTATTTTAGGATTTGCAGAGGGAATTCAAGAGGAAGTAAAAGAAGGAATAAATGTAGTAGATAACTTTAGAGAAGGTGTAACTAAGAGATGGAGACAAAAAGAACCAAAGGGGAGGACCTCTGGATGTTGACGAGAAAACTAATGGAAGACTACGAGAGGGATGTACTGCCCAAAGGAAGAGAAATTTAGAAGGTGGGAGGGCTGACTGGAGTAAGAACAGGATCAAGAGAAATAAACATGTGCTCTGACAAGGGATGGAAGAGAGACAAGGTAATTAAATTATTGTAAATAGCTAAAGGGAACTGTAATTATAGGAAGTGCATCAGTGGATTACAAAAAAAGTTTAGTATGAAACACAGAGGGGTGGAGTGAAAACTCCTAATGGAGAGATGGCAGTAAGATTATTGGGGCCATTGGAATCTGTCACGTGTAAAAAGAAATAGGGTATTAAATACCGCTGATTATAAGTAACCCTACGTTCCATCAGTAGAGGATACTTCTGCACCATGCATAAGGATTTCTTTGAATGTATATTGCATAAATGGATATGTAAATGTTATAAATAAATAAAACCACAACAAAAAGCAAATAAGGGACGATGGACCACATATGATTTTGAATGCACCATACTGGCACAGACAACACTTGGTTTTCATCCTGCTGTCACTCACTGGGGAGAATTGCAACATTTCTGTTGTATGTGAACTAACTTTCCCAGATGAAGGGGTCTGTCATTCACCCCAGCTTGAAAACACTAAACTTGACAGGATGAATGATTTGAGCTTAGTTCCTTGTCATTATTTTTTCTTTTCTGAAGATGTGATTTCCATTCTCAAAGAAGCTTCGAAATTGAATTAATAGCCAACAAGGTGTTGTCTATGCATTGGTATTCTCAAAGAAGCTAGAAAAATGTGCACCAGCAAGGGTGGTGGGAAAGGTTTTCAATGTGATATAAAAAATAAAAGCATATTACATGGAGCGGCCACATTAACCCTAGTCCTGGGATGCATGTCTTACTTGTACAAAGAGAGTTTGTCGAACTCTTCAGTTAAGGTACATGCTTCTGCTTTCTCTGCATGCCTGCCCATGTCCAGTTCTGCTTACTGTTGTTTATAGGTAAGCACTAGGTTAGTGTCCCTTGTAGGCTGTTTTAAGCCAAGTCAATTTCCCTTCAAAGGTGAGAATCAAACCCTGTAGTCCCTCACCAGTATGAATAGCATGGGGCTCAGAGTTGAACCCTGATGCACCTCCATTCACACTGGGAACCAGTCCGTGAGACTGAGCATTGTTCATACTGGTGTCATTGGGTCCGTGTACACAGCCTGCGCTAATTCAGCTAATATTTCTAGTGCTTAGAACCACCACAGGGCTGCTCAAATCAGCTTACTTGGGATCTTGGCATATCCATTTTCATTCTAGAAATGCCCATTTGGACTTTCTCATAATTTCTGGCTTCTACTTAATTATCTGTCTCACTGTAAACTTTGAGTCAGTTGTGCTACATCTGATCCAGATCTGAACCACTAATCTCCCTTCTGCTTAATACTGCTTTGGATTATCAATCACTCTTTCTAGAACTTTCGTGCAGTTTGACAGAAGTTGGATTCCTCTGTACTGCCATGGTTGGGGTTGCCCCCTTTGGTCTTGTACACTGGCACTAGTACTCTTTATTCTTCAGTCATCTGACATGCACCTTTTCTCCAAAATGCTGAGAGTACCCTCAGGAGCCATTTCTTCCCCATCACACCTAAAAGTTTGACTATATCTGCTGTAACCTCAACCTAGACTGCTGCTTTCCTGATTCCCATCAAAATACTCACTTGAAAAACGACCCATTTTACTTGCATTGACTTGTGCCAGGCATATCTCTGAAATTACAAGCCTTTAAGTACAAGGATTCTTTCTTATCTTACAAAGACAGAATCACCCTTAGGGCTAATCCAGCCTTTATGCCCAAAGTTGTTAGAGATTTCTCCTATTCAGGCCATCCATTTTGCAGTCATTTTCACTAATCCACAAAAGGGTAAAATAAATCATGCATTCCCTTTGTCCACAGGCAGCTTTACAGGGCCAAAGTTCCTAACCGGGTGGACCAACATCTGGTGTCATTTGTGGAAGGCAAGGAAAGGAGACCGGTGGGAAAGTAGACTACTTCCAGTGGATAGTCAGTTGCATCTCATTTTGTTAGTTCCTCCACAAAGACAAATTCTCAGTGCAATGAAGGCCTTCTCTAGAAAAGCAAAGGCAACAGTCCTTCCTAAAAGTGGCTCCAACTTCATCCATCCTGGAAGCAGTAACGTGGTCTTCTTTTCACACCTTCATAATGCATTATAACCTTGGGGTTATCTCTGGAGTCAGAGAGAGTTTTGCATCTGCCAGCCTGCACAGCCTTATTTCCCTGGTATTGACCACTTGCCAACCACCCTCCCCCTCATCTCTTAGCTTTGGGGGATTTCCCAGTACTTAGTACTGCAACAGTGACTATGATTCACAGTACAATTATGGTAAGTAATTAACATAATTGTAGATGTTCAAATAGATCACTGTTTAAATATCGTGTCCCTTCATCCTTACTACTTTTGTTTTCCTCCTACCTGGGGGTTAGGGTGGTGGTATGCCCACTCAGCTCCTCCATTTCAGCTCTAACCTTCTAATCCTAGTCAGAGGAGTTAGTAGGGTTGGTTGTGCTTCTCCTAGGAACAGTTGCAACCCCAAAATCTCTGGCAGTACAACAGACCTGAATATGACTCAAATGGAGAGCTTCTTTATATCACTGACATCGAGCTGGGAGGGTATACACTGGTTTGGGGGATGGTGAAATACTCTGGTGTTCAGAAAGACCTTGGGTTCCTGCATGCAGGAGGTGCTCAAGATTGTACTGCAACAGTGATCTACTTGAGTATGTACAAGTATGGTAAGTACCTGACACAAGTGTACTCTGTTCCTGCATCTTTGGTGTATATACTCTGCTGACCGTAACTAATACATGTAATTCTTTGTGATTTGTTCACTTTCAGATTGTACTTCTGGAGATGAAGCGAAGTCCTCTAGAATGTTAGAGACACTTTATTAAAAGACTTTCTAAGTATACTTTCCAAAAAATACTGTTACACAGTATGCTAGATTTTTTTTTCTTTTGTTTTCTGCAAAACCTTGCTTGATGATTTCTCTGTTTGCATCTAATTGATCCATTCATTCTCTGAGAGCAGAAGCACAGCTTTCTTGGGCTAGATGAGAGCTCTATGGCCCATTCATTTCTGCTGGACTTAACCCCTCAGCCCAGCTAATCCTCAATGGCAAGAGTGGGATGGTAGGGAGTGGGCCAGCCTGCGAGTCCTGTGGAATGGCCTTCCTGTCCCTTGTGGAGCACCATCTACCCTTAGTGTTTCTCTCTCTGCTCTTCTGCCTCCAGCTGGGAATGTAACTTTACATGCTGATTCCCTTCCTTAATTGCTTGGGCACCATGACAGTGCATACTCACTGGCTGATGCTTCAAAAGTGTGTCATCCAGTGCTGCTTCTATTTGTCACATAATTGAGAAACCAGAGATGCCTTTTCCCCTTCCCCAGAAGTTTTATGAATTGACTGAGCCGGGTCTGTCAGGCACCTAAGCTGCTAATTGAACTCTGGGCATCTGGGCCATTGTCAAGGCTTGATCCCTTTATGCTGCCAGAGCTAGCTCATTGCGTGGGGGGGGGGTATCCTTTTGTGCATCTCAAAGTACTCCTGACCAGTAAACAGGTGGTCCTTTCTCTTCTAGGATCACAGCTTCTGTATCATTGTGACTTGTGTCTCCTTGCAACGTGGGTCTTACTTGCATCATAATATTTTAATGCTGGAGCAATGATAAGTAGTGACTGCAACATTTCAGATCTCTTCAGGTTATTTCTTCCACTAACACCTCTTTGGAGACATAGCTACTTCAGACATGTTAGATACATATCTCGTTCCTAGAAAATTCTGCAGTGGATGTTAGTCATCTGGCTTTAACATTTACACAGTTTCTTGGAATTTGTTTCTGGCTGAGGTATCAGACCAGCTGATGTTAGAATGTGAACCATGTGTTTTGTAACTTTTGATTTTACGTATGGTGTTCAACTTGAAATTATGCTTTATCTGTTATGCAGTTTCATTGGTCTCTTGCCACACTCTTCTCATGTCTGGACAACAGCAATAAATCAGTTATGTCTACAGCATCCTTTTGGATTTCATTTGTTCAACAGCTGTTTGTAATACCTCTAGCACTGATGAAATGCCCCAACAAAATTCTAAGGAATATGTACCTTTGTCAAGTATTAAATGTACAGTATTTGGAGCTCTGTTCACCTATCATTATAGGCCAGAAATCCTGATTTACATCTAACACTGAAAAGAAATTAGTATTTGGTATCCGTAAGACCAGTGCTTCAATTTTGATGCATTGGGGTAATGCTGTTTTTTTAGGCATTCTGCTCAGTTCTTGTTTATCAGTATATAATGTGAATCATGTCTTTTTTTTTTTTTTTTTTTTTTGTATTAGTAACGATCTCATTTGGTCATTCTGTTGTCTTTGATTGTTTCTCAATTGCCATTTTCAGTTTTTGTTGCTTTACTACTTGATTTCCTTTCCTGACAGGATTCTAAAGCCTGTGGATGTATCAGTGTAGTCATGTAAGATATCACCAGTTTGGCTTTAAACAGGTTAATTGGCTTATTTAAATGATAGCTGTAGTATATGGTCTTTGTACCTACTGATATTTAGATTCTTATAAGTTGTCCTGACAGTGGGGCAGTTCATAAAGCCAGAATCAACTGTACGTCAGTTTGTGTACAGATAGTTAGCCCCAAGCACCATGGAAGTGCGTCAGCCACAGACCTTAACTTCTGACAGTTCTGTAGATTTCTTGATGTTCAGTTGCTGTATACTGTGGGGCAGCCATACATGCAGCATCCCTACTCTCACTTCCCTTTCCAGCATGTATCCTGTCTGCCATACTGTGGAATCTCTTTGTCATTCTTTTTTAATGTACTCATGCACACCTTTTACACAGAAAGACATTGGGTGATAACATGCACCTTATCTAGGAGTTTGATAATAGTGCATCTCAAAAACTTCGAAACATATTATTATCGCTCATGAACCTGAACACTATAAACTTAGTACATTGCATTGCTCTGTTCCTTGCCCTTTACACCAGCTGTCTGGACCTCTTAGAATTTACGGTTGCTATGCAGAATTGTTTTTGACCATAGTCCAGTAGCTGTTACTAGGCATGGTGAGTAACTGTGAGCTAAAGTTGTTGTAGATGACAGTGTGGTGGATGTATGTTTCAGAAAGTAGTGCAGGAGTGATCTTCTGCTCTGCACTCATGATGAGAAACAAGTTTTCAAAGCTTGAGCCTGTGTTGCCATGACTGCAGAGTAGGCTACATTAGGATATTCATTAAAATATGGGATCTGGTGCAGATGACGTTACCATTGGCTTTAGTTATATTATGCCTGTATTTCAGCATATACATTGCGGTTGTCATGGTAATGTACAATACTGTATGCTCTCATACTGTAACACCTTTACAGCTGTTCAGTTTTTACCTTTTAACTGCATCTGCAAGGTCTCTTTTCTGATGTAGGTGCTTAGCCATGGTCTGCTGAGCACATCTGTGTTAGAGATGCGTTTATTTTAATGTTTGGATTCATCTCAGTGGTTAACACAGGGTTAGTTTACTGGTATTGACCAAGTCTAAAGTCCGTACCAAGGCTGCATTGAAGTAAACAAAGAAATTTCATAAATTCCTTGTTAAATTGTTGGGTCAACATGGAAAGCTGCAAGAAAGAGGTGCAGAGGCTGTAGAACTGCCTGCTTACTTTTGAGGGTTTTTTTTTCTGTAATTGAGAATATTACAGCTGTGAGTTTTGGAAGGTAAGGCTTTTAAGATGCACATCGTTTTACATTGGAGAACTGGTTACCTACATTTGATCGACAGCCCATTTGACTGAAACCCATTTGATCGAACTTTCATTTGACTGACAACTAGTACTTCAGTACACCTTAAGGCAAATAACAGGGATTTGCCCCCCAATGTTGTGCGACCCTGGAGTTGGTATATATAGTTAGGGGGGTGGGGTGGGGGGTGCAGTCTCCCCACCTATTTTAGATGAAATTCTGTACTTTTTATGTCATTTTCTTCTTTTAAACGATACTAGATGGGGGGCTTTGCCCCCCACACCCCCAATGTGGGGGGCTGCACCCCTCAACTATATAAACCAACTCCAGGGTCGCACAACATTGGGGAAGGGGCAAATCCCTGTTACTTGCCTTAAAGTGTACTGAAGTACTAGTTGTCAGTCAAATGAAAGTTCGATCAAATGGGTTTCAGTCAAATGAAATTTCGATTAAGTGAAGGTGACCCATCGGAGAACAAACTATATACATACACGTTATCTGAAATATTTGAAGACAGTATGAAAAATGTTGCTTGAAAGGCATCTAACATTATAAGTGGCATACTTTTGTTGTGCTGTAAAAGATGCTTTTTGCTGAGCAGGGAGAGTTTAAGTGAAGGTAGAATGCTCTGGTTTATTAAATTAGGAATAACTTGCCTCTTCATACTGTAATTCTTAACTCCCTGAAAGTGTGGGTGAAGCTTAATAGGTTGTAATTTGATCTGACATTTTTATTACTCATATGAAAAATGATGGAGGAAGGGGGGGGGTCAATTTATACCATTGGCCAAAGAACACACTGTGAAGGAGACTTTTTTGCATTGTGTCCTCATTTACTACCCCCTTGTTCATAGGTTGGTCCTTGTCCTCTGTATGTTTTCAAAGTGTGTTCTAGAAATGTATTGGTATCCAGTGCGAAGTAGTTTCTTGTGAATTTGACCTGCTCAAGTGGAATTAATGTTTTTGTTTGTGAGTTTGCTGGTTAAAATATGTATGAATTTTGATATTTTGATTTTTATCTATAAAACTATCCTTAGAACTGAAACACTTTAACTTAGTGGCCAAAACAAAGCCATTGCATGGAGACGAGCTTAGAGCAATTAGTTTGCACATTAACCAGCACTACTGTCAAATCTTAGCACCACTTAACTTAATCTAGTGCCAAACGAAGGAAATTGCTGTGTAACCCATTCCCCAACCTTCAGTAGCCAACCCAAATAGAGGTCCAGACAACTTGGGTGTGCAATTTCCATCTATCTCTATAGTCAGTGTGATATATATGTGCATCCTGAGACAATGCGGCAATTGTCTCATGCTCATAGACCACCATTTTATCCTTAAAAAAAATCAAATGCAGCATGCAGGAGATGTGGATAATAGTTTCACTGAAGACAAAAATCTTGTGTATAAACAAAGTTGTGAAGAACACACACTACATCCACTACACAGTGTTCAGCACACACACAGACCAACCTATGCTGTGGCACTAAAAAGTGATCTTCCAAAACCTCAAAGAGCTCCTAAGCCTAGAAACGGCAGCGCCACTCCTCAGCAATCTCCAAAGCACTCACCAAAAGCAACACAAAGTACCACACACACATGCTTACGTTTATTGGAGCCTCAAGAGCAGCACCCATAAAACAAGCAAACACATTACCCAGGACTCTTGTCTTGGGGGACTCAATTGTACAACATGCAGATATTCCCTACTCACTAGATTGAACAAGAAGATAACAGTTGCTTATCTGGAGTCAGGATCCGCCAAATTACGCACACATTTATGTGACTGCATCACAGGTACCAGTAAGATTTTGTCATAGTCCATGTAGACATTAACGACTTGAGATGTACTTCTCTGAAATATATGAAGTAAGACATTGTTGAGCTCTCTGAAAGTATCTCAGGCAGGTTATGTGCCTTGCATTGAGCAGCATTTTACCTTCATCAAGGATGATGCCACAGTATGAACAAAAGATGATTGACTTCAATAATTGGCATAATTTCTGGTCTCTTTCCAAGAGAATTAAATAATTGTCAGTATGGGAAGACATGATTTACAGACCACATTACTTTGCTAAGGATAATCTGCACCTGTCTCCCTTATTTTTCCTAATATTGGCTAAAATATTATCAACCCCCTTATAGCCTGTTTTAGGCAATGTCAATTTGACAAACTTGTCAACATAACAAACCCCAAAGAAACCTAAAAGGTTTTACTGTTCAGTGCTAGGAGCCTAATCAAGAAACTTTGCACTCTACCAGCTCTCCTCACCATGGGGAATATAGACATCTGTGCCATTGCCAAGACATGGGTTAAATCCACATAAGTACTGCAGCAGCACAAGGCTTTTGTGCATTCCACACATTTAGACCATCAGCTGCACAGATGGGGACAAAATGTGGAGGAGTGTCACTCTTGTGCTAGCAACAAGCATAACGCCACCTTAGATAAATAAGACTATGCCCATGGAATTTATATACATTCAAATCCTAGCACGCTGTAGGTCACTCTATGTCCCTAGAATCCCATAAGTCATATCTAGACCTACTGGAGAAGCTCACCATTAAACCAAATATCCTATTCATGGGAGACATTAACTAGCTGTCTGTAGACTGGGAAATGTACACTGCCTCAATCTCACGGGCACAATGATTCCTAGTCTTTATTAACACAAATGCCCTTGACCAGATAATCTGCACACCCACCACAGGTTCAAACAGACTGGACCTGGTTCTCACCAATATGGGAGAGCACTGCACTCACTATCATGTCCTCACTTGTGAAGTCGGACCACAAAGCTGTCTCTTTCAAAATAAAAAATCAGCTCAGTAACACCAGCAAACCCTGTAAGTTAGAAACTATTCCAAAACAAACTACATACTATTAAGTGATAGTATGTCAAAATTCATTGCCACTTCCAATTTTGAGTTTACAGCAGCTTGTGCCAAGTTGTTCACAGAGACCCTGTACAACTATGTAGATGGCTATATAGAGGCTGCTGTATCTACTAGAAGTAAGCCAAAAACAAACCACACTGGTGGAATCCTCACCTTAATATGATGTATAGCAAAAGGGGAAAAAAAGCCACAGCTAAAATCAGGAAGAGCAACTCCCATAATGAAAGGATCTCTCTAAACTAAACAGGAAAGTAAAATGACTACTGAAGTCCATCAAGGCCAGTTATGAGTTTAAGATGGCTTCATAGACTAAAGAAATTCACAAAGTCTTATACAGCCATGTCTGAAACCTCGGAAGCAACACACATTGTGCCAGTACTGTCTAAGGCCAAAACCACAGCCTCAGTGGTCTCCAACAATATCCTAGGATGCCTCTTTTAAATAGCTTGAAACATGACCTTTTAGGACCACTTGCGTCACTTTTCAACTATAGCCTCAAAATAACTTTTGTACCACCAGAATTGAAGACTGCTGTGGTTATACTACTTACAAGGGTGGACCATCAACCTTCGCTGGAAACTACAGATCTATTCATTTGACTAGTCTAATATGCAAGGCCATGGAACAAATTATCCTGGAAACTATCAGCAAAGGCATAGGCATCCTTCAGACACTGTACACAACCAGGAGAATACGGTGCATATTGCCTATCTGGACCTTGCTAAGTCATTCCTTATAGTACCCCACAAACTCACCAAACTGATCATAAACCCCTACATGTCTCACTGGATTGTCAGCTGGCTTGGTGATCCCACTTCCACTTAGAGACCGGTCACCAGCAGGGTGTTACATAGCTCCTAGCTGGAACCACTCCTGTTTGCATCTACTTCTTGGAGGTAAAGGCTAATGTTAAAGGCATGTGGCTGACTAAGTTCACAGATGACTGCGGACTGGAAGCTATCCTAGATTTCCTCATGACACAAACATCTTAGAGGACTTAACAGAGACAAATGACTGGGGCCCAAGTCACAAACTTAGCAGTAAGAAATGCAGTATAGTGCCTTTTGGGAAAACTGCTACTGTAGCTAATTACTCCATCGTTAAGACACCCCCAAGAGCTGACCTGATAGTCCATGATCTGGGAATATATGTAAACAGTAATCTGGCCTTTGACCGACATGTAGCCAAGGTAGTAAGAAAATCATCCATTCTGTCTCACCCAACTTATAAGTTAGGGCATAGCATCCAGGTCATAGTACCACTTTATATGGCCCTTATCAGACCATCATCTAGTATAGTTCCCTCTTCTGCATGTACCTGACCTGACATATGAAACATTTGGAAGATCCACAAAGGTTCCTTACCAGGAGAATCCAGGGTATAAACATATTGTCCTATATAGATCATTTTAAAGCCCTGTCTGTGTACTCTGTGTCCTACAGGCTACTGAGAGGCAGTTTATGCCTGGCATACAAGGCATCCTTGGATCTAGCACCGATGGACCTATTACACATCTGCAAAACAAACAGCATCAGAACCACTAGTTCCAAGGATTTAATTGTTGCTTGCAACATAAACAGAATATGCTGGTGAGTATCCCCATGCTCTGGAACAGGCTCCCCATCCATGTGGAGCAGAGTCATTCGCTGACCCTATTTAAGCACAACCTTGACCAGTGGATGGGAAATCAGAAATTCACGGCAGGTCTGGCCTCCATGTCTGTGTTATAGGTAGATGGTACTACCCAAACTAACATACATCCCCCTGTGTAACCTCTAGAAACTTCCTGACTAACATATTACCTCATAATAAACTTTCATGATACATAGGGATACAATTGGGTTACATTGCATGACTAGGCTTATTAAGGCCTTGGTGGACATTAGCCTAATTATCTAATGTAAAACTCAAATTGGATCTGTGACTAATGGAAGGAAACTCCTTTAAAGTAATCTTACAATCTTACGTAGCTAAGTAGTTTTATATGTTCACTTATGTATTTTTTTAATGTAGCTGTCTGATATGTGTGGTAGACTTTTTCCCAGTTTATTTTGTAAGGTCAAGTTTAAGTTTTGATATTTCTGAATTCGAGGCACAGGCAGTGCTGCCTTCTAGTTACATGTTTAATACCAAGATCTAAAACAATGGCCATTGTGGCACTACTGTCTATAGTAATATAGCCTAGTGATGTAGGTGAAAGAGAGGGGGAATACTTGATGATAATTGTTGGGGTATTTTGATATTCAGCAGGAAAGTAATATCATGTACATAAAGTACAACACAAAAATGTTTTAAACGTAGACATGAAAGGCTCTGTGACTTTGTTTCCTCACCCATGGACAGTTTCCTGCACTCATTAGGTAGCTGACTGTATCAAGTCGTGGCTTCTTGGTTTGTGTAATGTTTTCATACTCTGCTTCTTGTACCTGTTTTTGTGAAGGTTAATGCCCCAGTCCTGATTCCACTGGTTTGTTTGCTTTTGTAGGTTTAGTGTTTCAAATGATCTAATGTACGATGCACTGCGAGATCTCCAGGACATTGATGCACAACACATTCCTGTGCATGCATTAAATAAGGTAAGAAAAACAGAAGCATTTGTTCTAGCATCTTTGTCAAAACTGTAGGGTATAGATAGTGATCTAGTGTTTTACTTGCTGCAGTGCCATAGGTTTACAGTGCAGTAATTTAGTGGATGCTGTGTAAACGTAAGGAACGGAAGATGAAAAGATTACTAAGATTCTCTTTCATTCAAGTAAAAGTAAAACTGACATTTTAGCCTTTAGAGGGAATGTTAAAAAAAAAATGCAAAAAGCTACATCAAATATAGGTATAGAAGGACCACAGGCAGTGATAAATCATGCTAGCAATTATTTTCAGAGTAGTTCATTATTTAACCCATATATGTACAGTATTGAACTACATTGTTTGAGAGACTGCTGTCTGCCATGGTGCTGGCTTAGTAGCTGATTCATATCTGCCTGAAATGCAAAGTTCCAACCCTAAGGTAGAGTAATCATTATGTTGACAAACTAAGAAATGTTGTGCAGGGAGACTTGTGTATCTTTCTTTCTTTACTATTCCTGCAGTTGCTTTTCAGCATTACAGTGGTCTTTTTCTTGGACTCTCTAATGTAAGCAAGATCACACTGGCTAAGTATGTGATTTCACAAAAGTAGATCATATACTGCAGTGTCCTTACCATTAGTTTTGTTAACCGGCTCTAAAGTAGGAGTGCAGGTGCCGAAGTACCCACAGAATAAATTATTTCCCCTTCATATGGGAAGCAGTGTATATCTACGTAATGTTATAGAAGGAAGTGAAAACTGTCTGTGGCTTAACTTTCCTGTAATTGATCTTCTACAGGTCAGTGGGACAAAAGATGTAGGAATGCAGAAATTTATCCTGCATATCTCTGTGTTCCAGCAACATTTGACAATGTGAATGTACTTGTAAGATCATTATAATTTATGATCTAATAAAATTGATTAGAAGCCTTCTAAAGGAGGAGGGCAATGTTTAGCCAACAGAGTAAGCCAGCAAGCAGAAGAGTACTCTGCTTCTTATTCTGACAGTAATAAAGTCTACAGAGACACTTTGCCAGTGAAAACTCTTGTATTATTCCAAAGAAAAAGGTTGAGTTTCAAAAAAAAAAAAAAAACTGCAGCTAATTAGCTAATTAATTAGAAGAATCGGGAGTAATTTGGATTGGGCTTGGGGGCTTATTTTGGGAGATGGAGAAGATCAGAAAGAAGACCAGCAACATTGTGAAGTTAATGATTAAATGAGAGACTGAAAAATTGTTCCATTTCGATATAGGATTAGACATGTAAAATACGAGTTTGCAAGAAAAAGCAGCAGAGAAAGGCTAGAATTTTGATTGTCAACCTGGAGGGCAAACTGTAAAGCATATACCCCACTTTTTCATTAGTGTTTGGAAGGACACTGAAGGTACTGAAAAAGTAACTGTAAGTACAACAGTTAACATATTTGTATAAAAATGTTATGATATAAAATTGCATGTTATTTTGTAAATCGTTTTTGTAGGGTGCATTCAGGAGTATTTTAAATGCGAGTAGGAGTATTATAAGTGACTGCTTATTGTATGCTAAATATATTAGAACTAGAAAAAAATTATTTTTTGAAATATGTCCAGGCTTTACATTGTGACAAGGTAAGAGAGACTGAAAAGAAAGAAGGAAGTTCAAGTTAATATAATGTTGTGATCCTGGGCTGCTTGGGGGTAGGAGATGTAAAAAATCTGTTTATCTCATATGTAAAATAAATATAATTCCTCTGTCTGCATAGGGCTAGGTATCTAGACTAATGTCCTTGTTTTAAATTGTAGACGAGGGCTTTTTTTAAGCAAATGGGCTTGAATAATAAAACAAAATGATGAAAGCCATGGGAAATTGTGTTTTTCCCGTATTTCCCAAGCCATTAACTGTTTTCCCATTAGCAAATGCTCTCAGTTGGGAGGTGAAATTTACAAAGATTCTTTCATGAATTTGCAGAGTTATTAGCTGTTTTTTATTCATTACAGATTGCTTTTGCTTGGAAACTATTTGTCTGCAGGTACAGGTAATCATAAGAACTGTGACCTCTCTATGCTGTTTGAAATACATATAGTGGAATTAACTTTTAAAGTTACATTGGCAAGCAGTTTAGTTTAGTGAAAAATAAATGAAGTTTGAAACTGTGGTAAGTGAATACATTTTATAAGTAATTGCCTATGTAGTCGCCATGATGCAGTGCACAGTTAAGTGTATGTATTTAAAGGTAGCCAGTATACTATTTTCATAGGGCTGAAAGTCAATGATTACTGAAAGTATGCAATCATTTTTTTTTTACATCTGGGAGTGCATAAGCATTAGGAAAAGAACAAATAATCTGGCTGAGAGAATCCATGCTGTGGTATAATTTTTAACATGGGTAACCTAAGTTTAGAATAGGTAAAGCCTGTTGGTGCGACTGTATATCTGCAGCAGCTGCTCCTGTCTGGACGGGTGAATTCTATTTTTTGAAAAACTTGTATTTTTTGTGTTTGTAAGTTAAGAGGATGGGGTCTTATCTGATACTTTTAGTTTTGTTGTTTTGAGTGTTTTCTTTTAAGGAAACGGTCTTCAAAAGAATGTGAATTAGGTTGAAATAGATATCAGTCTACCCAGTAATTAGTTTGTGCATGTAAGTTAAAAATTGGATATACTACTCCAAAAGAGACGTCAAATGTAATAGGTGGGAGTAAATAGCTTTCTGTCATAATGGCTACTCTGTCCATATTATAATAGAATCCTTACAGGCACAGAGTATTGAATTATATTACGAAAGGTAGGGTGCGAATAGCAATGCTGCAGGAGATGTACTTGGGTGAGGATTTCAAGGTGGAAATTCTGAAGAATGTCAGGGACAAAGGAAAGTGGAAGTGATGGTGATAATTACTCGAGGGTCTCCAGTAGAGGTCGAGGAATAAAAAAATGCATTAATGGTTGATTGGTGGTGGTAAGGCATTATTAGTGGAGGAGGAGGAGGATTATGATGGCACGTATTAATATTCCAACAAAAAATGCTATTATCAAGCTTGAGACTTTTGAGAGAAATCGACTTTCAGCAGGGAATATTATTTATGGATTAAGACTACAACTTGATTTGCAGTACTGAGAATATATCAGTGAAATCTACAAGGTAAAATACAACAAAAGAAAGTAAATTTCTGAATAAATATATGAATATTTGGTATGGAAGATGTGAAATTCAGTAATATGAACTAGGACAGATTTTGCATATTCCCCAAGGTACAATATTTAGGATAGAGTGGGTAACAGTTATATTTCATGGGAGTGTATGTATTTATGTGAAAGCTTTGACACGCATCCAGTAACAACTTTAGATAATTAATGATAAAAACTAATACAGCCATGTAGGTGGTGAAGTAAAAGAGACACTGGTGCTTTCCTTACTTACCTGTTAAAAGAATTTAAGGAATGGGTTGTAGAAAATAAGAATTATTAGGGAAGATAGAAATTTCTTCAGAAGAGATAGCTGGTGAATGGGATAAAAGAGTTAAAGAAGGTAGAAGTAAAACAGACATGTGAAAGAAGTACTATGAATTATTTGGAGGGGTTGAAAAGCGATAAAGCACTGCAGAATAAGGAGGAATCTCACAAAACTAGAAGAGTTTACAGCAGTGTGCTAAAGGGAAATAAGGAAGTATCTGGATAATATGCACGAATTTGGAAAGGTTGGTGTTCAGGAACTATATTTGAGAACTCCAAAGCACAAAATCTTTTAGCATAACAACTTGGGCAACAGAAAGTAGAATGGGCTGTCACCAAATTAGCTAGCCTTTGACAGAAAAATAACTAGAGATTGTATAGCAGTATTAGAGATATTTCAGAAAGTTTATGAAAATTTGTGTAAAGCAGAAGAATGTGGAAGTCAGGAAAAGACACTAATTGAAATGTTTATGAAAGACTTAATGCCAAGGTTAGAGGAAGATGAGGCTCAACAGCTAAGACAGGAAGAAATGAGATAAAAATGGTGTTATATAATCAGCCAACAGGGAAGTCTCCAGGAACTCTTGTTTGTTGGTCTTGGTGTAGAGAAAGAATTCAGTAGAGTCAGCAGGGATTTCATTAGTAGGGCCATTTGCATTCCTTGATGGGGTAATAGTGTTTATTAGGAGAATATCTGACGGATCACATGCAAGAATTAAGGTGGGAAGGTTTATCTCAGACAGGCTGTGTTTTAACAAGGCAGGGGTGACCTCTTCCCCTGTTTGCTTTATATTTAGAGGCATTTGAAAAAAAAATAAGGTACTCTCAAATTCAGATATAAATGGTATGGTTCTGAAGAAAAGTTAGCTTTACTTGCAGATGGTAGTATTTTGTACTTGAAAAATCCAGAAAATTATATATTGATGTTGTGGAACATTTTAAGAGACTTTCATGTTTTCTGGGGATATAAAATTAATGAAGATAAAACAAAGGCTGTAACAGTAAACTCTGTACTCACATGTGAGTTGGTTCAATAGTAGTACCCATGTAAATGAACAAATAGCAGAAAATAGTGACTTAAGACAATAATAATTCATTGTGTTTGTCAATGTGTAATTTAAGACCTGGTGGTTGATCTGCTTTTAATTTTATCTGCCACAAGGTCTCTATAATTTTTAAATCACCAGCCCTTAAAATCATGTACAAGCTTCCAAAAAATTGTAAAAAAAAATAGAAGTTTATTGCAGACAATAGAATGTTTAAATAATGCACTTTTGAGATCTTTTAATCTTAATGTTGTATAAATTTTGGACAGACTGTGCATAGAGCAATATATACAACACCAGGAATTACAAGTAAAAAATATCCCAACCTCCTCCAATCTTCTATCTGTAGTGATAGAAATAAAGAAGGAACCTGTAATATATACCTATATTTCCTTGCATTATGACAGCTTTTTACAGTGTTTGTTTTAATGGATGACACTTTGTTATGTTCAAGCATTTTCTAGTACCCATGTGTTTGGGGACATGACAACATTAAGTATTTAGGTGTATCGATTAAAAGTTATTGTTATTGCAGATAGGGGTATTTGGGAAATGGGCAATGTAGTACTGTAAACACTGACAGATTGAAAGCCCTTGATTATGGTTAAGTAAGATGCAAGCAGTGAAAATGCTTTTAGTCCCTTTAATTTTATATACAAATGAAACATGATTTTATCAACCACAATAAAGTTAAGGATGATAACGAGTTGAAGAAATTTGTTTGGAAGTTGAAGAGGTCAAGAGTTAAATGTGATATGTTTCCCCATAGAATCAGGTGGTTTAGGATTAATTGATTTGGAGAGATACTTTAGAGCTAAGCAGTTAAGGCTGATATGCATAACACAAGCAGAAGGTTATAAAGCAAAGTGAATAGATTTGATGATTAAACAGGGAAGAACTCTGAGAAATAAGGAGAGAGAGTAGGATTTTGGATGCAGGTCCTTAAGGAGAATAACAACCTTACAAAATATGTTTGTAACATTGCTGAAAGTGTTGTACTAACTAAGACAGCATGGGAATGATGAAAGAAGATTTTGCCAGTAGGGATGATTGCTAGTAGGGGGTATTGCAAATGGGTAATGGGGTGCTAGAATTTACAGAAGAAAATTGGGAAAGGAACCAAGGTATTGGAAGCAAATGAGCAACACAGAATTTAACTTTCGCCAAAAATAAATAAATAAACAAGGTAGTCTGTTCTCTGGTACACCACCACGCCTGCTGGTACAGCATCGATTTGTATGGGTCTGCTGAAATTGTGCTCAACTGATGTGCCATGTAATTCTCCAGGGATGTTTCCAGGCAGAAAATCTTGCTGCAAGTTAGAGAATGCCTTCCCTAACAAGGATTGATATCAGAGTGTAGGGAAAGAAAGGGATAAGGGAGTGTTAAGTGAAAGACCAGCTCTAGTACAGTTTTTAGTTGAGTCTAGAACAGAAGCTGCTGTTAGTGATCCACCATAGGAGACCCAAAATTTTGCATAACTGTAGAAATCAGTAAGTGGATATTAGAAAAATTTGAGGAGAGATTGGAAATGCAGGAGCAGTGGAAGGACATTTCCACGCACACACACACGTATATATATATATATATATATATATATATATATATATATATATATGTGTGTGTGTGTGTGTGTGTGTTATATGTGTGTGTTTATGTACGTGTGTGTGTGTGTATGTGTGTGTATATATATATATATATATATATATATATATATATATATATAAAATGTGTGTGTATGTATATATGTGTGTATATATATATATATATATATATATATATATATATATATAAAATTAATGTGTGTGTATATGAAGAGCAATGTATATACAAGTATGTAACAGTTCAGAAGGTTTAGAGTTTTTGTTTGGAAGTATTGGCATAGGTATTTTTTAAAACCACAAGCAGACTTCAGAGAACTTTTCTCAAGTAGATAAATGCATACCTCTCAACTGTTCAGATTTTTCCCTCGCATTTTGGTCTGTTCTTCATAAAATGAGTGGTAAACCATTGTGGATTGAAGTCCGTAATGACAGACGCTTGAGGTTCATACTTTATTTCCTTCAGAAAATGTACACAAACACAAAACTTGTTTTATCAACTTTCTAAATTTATAAGAGCAATATTTAAAATTTGTCTCTGATTTTGGACCTTTGTCCCCCCCCCCCCCCCCCAATTTATTGCTTTGTCCAGATTTATTGCACTTGGAGGTTGAACGGTATGATGGGAAAGAGGGAGTAATTGGGAATGTGTTTTTGGCAGATTTAAAATGTCCCTACTGAGTACTTTGTTAGAAGTGTTCAGGAAGCAAATAGTTGAAACTAAGGAAATGATTGATGTGAAGTTGTCCTATTTCGCCTTTATTCTTAACAGATGTGTTCAGAGCCAATGTTTGGCTCCAATTCGGCCATTTTTTTACAAGCTTGAGGTCTTCAAGTAGCCCGAGTCTAATCCCCTATCCCATGATGCCCTAGTGTGTTCCTCAGATCTCGTTTGCCATGGAAACGGATTGAGCTTTGTTTGACTAGCTCAGGCTAAGTGACTATTCTTTTCTTACTTTTTTCTTGTTTAAAGCTGATTTTTCAATCACTATGTCTTGTCTGCAGCAGAATTAAGTGTTAGAGGATTAAATAGATACTGTAAGCGTTAATACTGTTACCCATTTATCATTGTAATTCCTTTTGCTCAACTTCTTTTGTCCCCTTGGGAGGTTGACCATGCCATCCTCTGCTGTGACAGTCTCACAGTCATGCCAGTTAAGCTATTTGGTATATGGAGAACAGAAGTGGTGCAGATAACTGGGAAAAGAGCTGTAGTTCACTGTTGCTATATTTTTAAGCCAGTCAAGGGTTGGGTATTCAGGTGGGAGTGGCATAACATGATGGCACTCAGGAAGGATTTTTTTTACACCTTAAGCAACCTTCAGTAGAAGCAGGCATGCAGTGATGTCAGCTTGTATTAAGTGCACATCCATGTACACGCAAGGATTCGCATTTAATATGCTATACTGCCTTACCTCTCAACCTCTTAGAAGTAATGGAGAGACAAAGGCCCAAAAATAGGGACAGATTTGAAATATTGCTCTTTTAAACTCAGAAAGTTACTGGAATAAAAGTTCTCGTCTTTTCCAAAGATATGAAGTCTGAAACTCAAATGTCTATCATTATGTCACGGATTCAGTTCGTATGGATTTGCCAGAAGACTACACGTTTTGTGGGGATCACACTAAAAATATGAGGCAAAAATATGGACATTTGAGAGGTATGGATACTGCATTGCAAGGACAAGTTTTTTTAATCTTTGTTTACTTGCTTTGGTCCAGTGCTTACTTGAGAATGAAATGAGTAGTAAAAAAAAAAAAAAAAAAAAAATGCAGTTATGTCTTGTCACCTTGCTCCCTTTTTTGTGCGCACTGCAGATGTACATGTCCTTATGTTTTGCCAGAGTTTATGCATACAGTCATAGTCCGGACATATTGCGGGTTATTTGCAGCAGTTTATTCTCCAAGCTAACTCTTCAGTAGATCAGGCCTTCCTTGAACTCCCACCAAACTTTATACTATAGGGAGTTAAGCATTTGTTTTCTGTATGTTCCCTCAGCCATTTTCCTTTTGTATGCACTCAAGTGAGTTGTTTCATTATCCTTCGCACCCCCGCCACCTACACACGCACACACAGACACACACTGCTCATAATATTTCTCAGCCTTATACTTTTTGTATCACTCTTAACTCCATTCAGATGTCTTCATTTCTGTCATGTTGAGTGACTTCCAGTGTGTATGTACCATTCATTAAGCTGATAAAAAAAAAATCAAGTCCGTTTTGAATTGAATGCATGTCATTTTATAAATGGATTTCAGCCCTCTGGCTCCCATTGCTGTAAAACATAATCATGTGCCAGAAATTTTAATATAAAATATTTTTATAACTGTGTTTCTGCATTTTGTCTTTTGTAGCATTCAATTGTTCATTGCTGGTAGTGGGATTAATTATGTTAGCAAGCCTATGTAGAATGCCCAGCAGCGTCAAATGCATATGGTTAAATAGCCTACGGTTGTGTAAACTGAGATGAGAAGATGAATTATTTATTAAAAATAATTTTATATCATTGTGGGGCATGTGGTAGACATAATATAGGAACCAGATTTAGATGTTTTTTAAGTCTGGTTTTCATGGTCTGGTTGACAAGTTTGGTTTTATGTGTTTTGTTTTTGTTTGCTGCTTTGGGCAGCCACGGTGGTGCAGTGGTTAGCGTTGCTGCCTCACAGCAAGAGGTTCTCCGGTTCGATCCTCGGCTGGGGTGCCTTCTGTGCAGTCTCTGCATGTCCTCCTTATCGCGTGGGTTTTCTCAAGGTGCTCTGTTTTCCTCCCACATCCCAAAGACATGCTGTAGGTGGATTGGACACTTTAAATTGACCCTAGGTGTGAGTGTGTGTGCCTTCTGTGGAAGGTTGGGCGCCGGGCTGGCAACATGACACTGTAAAAAACTCCACTGCCAATCATGAGCAGCCATGTGATCTGCTGTGGTGACCCCTAACCGGGAAAAGCCGAAAGAAGAAGATTGAGAATAGCTTGGTAGTAGTTCTATCGTGTACTTTTTCTGTTTTTTTTTCCAGTTAAAATTTAAGAAATTAAAGTTTAAAAAATAGAATCCCTCTGTCTTTTTAGGCCTTTTGTTTGGCCTACCCTTACCTTTCTCGTCTCCTAGTTGAGTTTTTTTGATAGTGTTTTTTGGCTTTAAGCATTATTAAAGTGTGACAGTTAAATTACATTTGTTTGTAAGTGTTTAATAGTTGTAGTGGATTGTTATACTGAATAGCCCGTTTAATTTAGAGGGCTCCTTTTCTTGCTGTTTAGTGCTTCAGATATTTAAAGTAATATACACTGTTTAGTTCTGTTATAGAAGTCCGTTTAAGTTAGAGGACTTCTTTTCTTCAGCTTTGTTAGTGTTAGTTTGAGGGTTCTGTGTGTGTGCATTTTTACCTTCTTTACTTAGTAAATTTTAGTAGTAATATAGTTACCTTTATAACCTCGGTTAAGTTAGAGAGGTTTATAACTGGCTTTTCCTTTTGATATACTTGCTGTTACAATGTCAAAACAGGCACAAGAGTCGAAACCTTCCGGTTTCAAAAAATGCCCAAAGTGTGGACAAAGATGTCCTTGACTGACTGACACTGTGTGTCTGTTGTTTAGGTGCAAGTCATTTACATGACCCTTGTGCTATTTGTCATTTCTTTAGTGCTAGAGTCCTCCTTGAGAGGAAAAATAAATTGATTTTAAAGGGACTGGTAAAGTCTAGCTATGCTGAAGCCATAGAGAAAGGTCAAAGGTCCCAGCCAGAGGCCAAGTCCCCTTCATCTGACAAAACTTAAGTCCTCTAAAAGATCTTCTACTTCGGAGGAGTCAGAGCTGGCTAAAAAGATACCTAGAATGTCTCTGGTATCTAAAGAGATCGGATCAGAAAGACAGTCAACCTCGGCTCCAATGGTTTCAGAGCCATTCATTTTAACAGTACGATGCCTGTACCCTGCATTGGAACTGGTATTCCCCACGTTACGGTCACTACTACTGCAAATGTCAGCTTCTCCAGCCCCATCTTCCAGATCCTCTAGGAGCCTATCCGATTTGGATATGGATTGTGTGGTGCAGAGATTGTTAAAGACACTGGAGTTAGCCAAACTTTTATTGGAACCGAACCTCAGGGCTTTGGAACCAACTGTACCTTCCCCTTCTATCTCGATTCCTCCTCCGACCTGACCAGTGGTTTCAGATCCAGAACGGGTGGAACCGATGGTGAAGGGATTGTCAGAACCGAGACCTGCATCAGGACTTTTGGCCTCGACTGCTCTGACTACCTTGGTGCCGTCCGGGGAGTCTAGGAGCTGACACTTGCCAGCCAGCTCCGGGGAGAGGAGTGGCGCCGATATTTTGTTGGATCCGACCTTTGGCTCGAAAACCAGTCCTGAATCTTCTACACAAAAAAGTTCAAGCCAAAGAGGTTCTAAAGGTGCTGGGCACAATGGCAGCTGCTATTACAGTAATTCCCCTGGCACGCATACATATGAGGATCCTGCAGTGGCTTATTTTTTTCACAGTGGTCAATGCAGACACTTCTGATGTCTCACAAGATTATTCTGACGCAAGCTTGCAAAAGAGATCTGCTTTAGTAGCTTCAATCAGACCAGGTGACAATAGGCAAAACATTTGTTCACCCTGCTCTGCTAGCCACAGTGACCACGGACTCTTCCCAGATAGGGTGGGGGGGGGCATTATCTAGGAAGAACAGCCCAAGGCACATGGCAAGGACATGAGGTTCACTTGCACATTAGTGTTCTAGAATTGAGAGTGGTGCTTCTAGCATTGCAGGCATTCCAAGACACTCTGCCTGTAGGAACGATTACAATTCAAACAGACAATGTCAGTGAATATGGTACATAAACAAGGAGGAACCAAATCATATTCCCTTTGTCGAGAGGCCCTCAGAGTTTATCAGTGGGCAATGTCCTCCCAACGCTTTCTAATAGCAACCCACATCCCAGGGAGATCCAACGTGATTGTGGACAAACTCGGCAGAGAAATACTGATGCCTCACGAGTGGTTCCTCAAACAAGAGGTAGCAGAGAACATTTACTGCAAATGGGGCCAGCCTTGCTGCAATCATTTTCCACGTCCACAAACACAAAATGTAGCAACTATTTTGCCATAATTCGCCCTCTGGGGAAGTCCCCGAGGGATGCATTGATGCACTATTGGCCCCCGGGACTCCTATATGCTTTCCCCCCCGCCTTCCCATTAATAACCAGAGTCATACAGAAAGCCAGCATATTGGGAAGGACCTCAATTCTGATAGCCCCTTACTGGCCTTGTCAAATTTGGTTCCCCTGCCTACAACCTCATCTTCAGGAGGAACCTTGGATCCTGGACCCAGTGTTGGATCTTCTGATCCATTCTTCAGGATTTCCTCACCCATCCTTAAAAACCCTCAAGTTGACAGCTTGGCTGCTCCAATACCAAACATAGCCAGGTTACAAAGTCTTTCATCTGCCACACACATTTTGATAGCTTCTCATAAGACATCAACAAGAAGACTGTATCTTAGCAAATGGAAAAGTTTTTCTAGTTGGGCTTTAGAAAATAAAATTGACCCTTACTCCGCACCCCTTTCTTCTATATTAGAATTTCTAACAAAGCTTTTTGAAGAGGGTTTTACAGCTGCTACCATCAGGGTACAATTAGCAGCATTGTCAAATTTTCATCTAGGCAAAAAATGGACCAAACTTTGTCACATAGATTATATGTAAACCTTTTCTTAAGGGCACTTGTCTTTTAAGGCCACCAATAAAATCCCCACTCCCACCATGGAACCTCATCTTCGTCCTATCCATGATAATTCTTCCACTGTTTTGAACCTGCATCTTCATGCCAGTTAAAAGTTTTAACTTGGAAAACTATTCTGTTAGTGGTCATCACTTCAGCTAGAAGGGTGTCAGAGCTGCAAGCATTTTCAATCAAACCCCCATACCTCTCGTTTCACAACGACAGAGATGTTCTTCATCTCACATTGCTGCAGTCCTTACACTTGGGTAGTCCGCTGTCCTCGGTTGGCCCGAATATCAAAGTATAAGGCTGACGTCGGTCAAGGCGCATTTGACTGACATAAGAACGTCAGGGTACAAATGCGCATGACCGACGTCATATCCCCAGTCTTTTTTGCCGCATGGTCCGATGCAGAAGCAGCATTGCAAGTGCCGGTTGGCGTTCTGAGATTTTTCGATTTCGAAGTTTCAGACCGAGTTCAAAGTTGGCTAAGTACCCCGTTGGGGAATATTTTAGTTTTTTCTTGCCTCAGTGATTTACCGGATGTCAGAAAAAGTAAATAATTGCATTTCTTGTGGGGAAACAGATACCGCATAGAGATTATCATACTTTGTGTATTCCTTGCTTAGGGCCTGAGCACGACGTGGTTGGCTGTCGCTCTTGTGCTAGATTCAATAAACGCACTATAAAGAGAAGGTTGGATTGTGCCAGGTTAGTCTTTGGGAAGCGGTGCAATTATAAAATGCCGTTGGATGCTCCGCCCGCTTCTTCGAAGAAGCGCAAGGACAAAGCAGTTAAGCCTAGGCTAGAAGAACCGTCTGTTCCGGACGCCGGTTCTTTAGAGGTGTCGGTGGAGCCGGTGGCTCCACCGGAGGTTTCTTTGGGTTCCCAGGGAGAGACTTTATTATTGCAAGATGTGGCCTCTCAGGAGGCAGGTCAGGCTGAAGGGGCTTCTCAGGTTACTATACTCCCCTCCCTTCCTAGGGTGGCTAGGCCCTCTCCTTCTGTTTCAAAGGCTTCTCCCAGAGGCAGGCCAGGTTCAGCTTCAGTTGGTGTCACCCCTAGTTCTTCTGGAACTGTGCCCAAGAAGCATATGCTTAAAATGGCAGAAGATTTGATTTCTTTGATTAGGGTTCTTTGCCCCTCCTGATAAGAGACCTAGGGTGGAGCCTGAGCCTGGAAGTTTTGAGCAGGCTTGGATGTTTCAGAGTCTTGGCTGAAGACTTGCAGGAGTATTCTCCTTATTCTGATTCTGATGTGGATGATTCTACTCCTTCTGCTTCTCCTCCTGAGGATTTTTCTTTTCAGAAACTCTTCATTCTATGAGGGAGCATTTTAAGTGGGAAGGTCAGGACTTCTCTGATTCCAGGAAAAGGCTTAGAGAATTTTGTTTCTACCCCAGCATAGGCCTTTGGCTATACCTCCTGTTTTAGATGTGGTGGAAGATGTTTTTGCAGAGGCTTCTCTTAATCCTGATTCTTTGCCTCCTGCTCCTGTTAAACCGGATAGATATTACAGGGTGCCTGAAGCTCATAAGTATCTTTTAAGAGTCCTAGGGCAGACCCAGAAACTGTTAGTCAGGGGCCTAAAGGTGTTAAGGCTTCTGTTGTCAAGAATCCGGTTCCCTCAGACAAAGAGGCCAAGGCTTTGGATAGATGGGGAAAGAAAGTTTATACTTCTTCCACTCTAGCTATGAGGGCTTTGAATTGCCAGTTTCACATGTTAAAATACCAAAACTATCTCCTTTCACAATTGAAGTCTAAGGTTGATGCTCTGGCGGAAGGTATTGATTGTAAAGAGTTGCAAGATTTAGTACATGTTTCTGAACAGGTGGGTAAGCATTCTTTGCAATGTGGTTTTGATGCTGTACAGGCCTCGTCTAGGGTGGCTGCCACTGGGTCAGTTCTTCGCAGGCACGCCTGGCTGAGGGATCAGAATTTATCTAACCATGTTAAATCTCGGATTTTAGATGCTCCTTTACAATCTGACGTGTTGTTTGGTTCTCCTGTTGAGACAGTCTTAAAGAAAATGGAAGACAAGGCTAAGTCTATGCAGACTGTTAAAGATTTTTTGCAGGTTCAGCCTCCAAAGTTTAGTAGAAATTGGCCTACTAAGGGGTGGATGTATCCTTCTTATGATTCCCAGTCTAGGGGTAGATCTAGACGTGGCAGGGGCAGAGCTCAGGGTTCTTTCAGGCCTAGAACAGGGAGTTCTCCTGCACAGTCTTCAGGTGAGGGCAGGGGTCAGTCCTTTCGTAAACAGACCCAATGACCTATCTTTTCAGCTGCCAGAACCTTCTCGTCTGGCAGCACCTTTGGGAGGAAGGTTGGCACTTTTCAAAGAAAATTGGAGTTTAATTACCCAAGACAGATGGGTATTGGATATCATACACCACGGTTACAGGTTTTATTTCCATACCTTGCCTCCTTTCAAAGGCATGCCAGACGTTCCTCCTCAACAAAGAATAGAGGCTCACAAGCAAATTTCTCTGTTACTCCAAATAGGGGCCATACAGCCGGTTCCTATGCCAGAAGTGGGCCTAGGATTTTATTCTCGCCTGTTCCTAGTACCAAAGAAGGGGAACATGTGGAGACCAATTTTGGATTTATCTACCCTCAACACTTATCTGGACATTCCCAAGTTCAAAATGTTGACGTTACAGCAGCTTTTACCTCTGCTGGGCAAAGATCATTGGATGGTAACTTTGGATCTCAAGGAGGCTTACCTTCATGTTCCTATCAGACTAAGTTGCAGGAAGTATCTGCGTTTTCGAGCTGGGACTTCTCACTATCAGTTCTCTGCATTGCCCTTTGGCTTATCTACTAAGCTCAGAGTGTTCACGAAAGTTCTGGCTCCAGTGATAGCTTTCTTCAGGCTAAAAGGAATTCAGATCTATCCTTATTTGGACGACTGCCTGATTCTGGCTCAAGGAAGGGAAGAGCTTCTTCATCATTTGGAATATGTGATAGCAGTGCTAAGATGCCTGGGGTATTCTGTGAACGAAATAAAGTCCAGTCTAGTACCCTCTCAGGACATGTGCTTTCTGGGTGTGAGACTGAATACAGCATCCCAGATGGCCTTTTAACCCCGGACAAACAAAAGAATCTATCCCTTTACTTCCATCAACTATCTCATCAGTCCGGGCTGACTGCAAGGACAGTCCTTCAAGCCTTAGGGTTCATGGCATCTTGTATTCTGGTGCTTCCCAATGCCAAACTGCATATGAGGAAGCTGCAATGGTATCTCAAAAATGTATGGACACAGCACTGCCAGGATCTGGACACTGTCATTCAAATAATACCTTGCATTCAAAAGGAATTTTTGTGGTGGGCTCAGGAATGTCACCTAAACAAGGGACTCTCTGTGACCCGGCCAGAGGCGAGTCAGATTTTAACGACAGATGCCTCAGACAAAGCTTGGGGAGCTCATCTAAATGGAAAGTGGATACAAGACAAGTGGCCTGCCAGACTACAACATCTACATATCAACCTGAAGGAGATGTTAGCAGTCCAGTTTGCATTAATAGCTTTCAAGGAGTTACTTCTTCCAGGGCAGGTGTTGATTCTAACAGACAACACAACTGTCATGTGGTACATCAACAAGCAAGGGGAACATTCTTATCCTCTATGCAGGCAAGCAATGATTTTGTGGGAGACTGCTCTGTTTACAGCTCAATCTTCAGGCAAGGTTTCTGCCAGGAGCACAGAACTCCTTAGCAGATGTGTTGAGCAGACGAATTATGGATCCCCACGAGTGGAAATTGGATCCTCATGTATTTCAGAAATTGACAGTGTCATGGGGAACTCCAGACATAGATCTGTTCGCTTCTCCACTAAACCATCAGCTGCCAAAGTTTTGCACAAAAAGGTTTCATCCCACAGCTTGGAGAGTGGATGCTCTTTCTTTCAATTGGAGCAATCTTCATGTGTATGCCTTTCCACCTCTGCCTCTCCTCCCAAAGGTACTTCTAAAGGTCAGACAGGACAAGCCAAGGATGATTTTAATAGCTCCAGATTGGCCTCGACAGCACTGGTACCCATTACTGTAAAGTCTAGTACAGAAGCCTCCATGGCCTTTGCCTTCGATTCCACACCTGTTGTCACAGGAGGACAGCCATTTGCTCAATGTCAAGCTTCAATCTCTGCACCTAACAGCCTGGCATATTCTGTTTTGAACCATAGTGGCCCTCCACTTCCTCAGCAAGTTTTGAATGTTATTTTGGAAGCTAGAAGGCCTAGTACACGGAAAGTGTACGCAGATAAATGGAAGCGATTTTTATTTTGGAGTGCAGCAAAAGATTGTGATGTTTCTGGGCCTAATTTGAATGTGGCTCTTCAATATCTTACTGAGTTACTGGACAAAGGTTTGTCTTTCTCTTCTATTGAGGTTCATGCTGCAGCAATTTCGGCTCACTATGATTGTGACCCACCATTGTTTTCTCATCCTTTGTTCAAGCAATTTCTTACAGGGGCAAAGAATATAAGACCCCCACGAAAAGCTCCTGCTCCTGCTTGGGATCTCAATTTTGTGTTGGAGAAACTCACTCTACAACCTTTTGAGCCTGCAGCTACGTCTGAGTTGAAATATTTATCATGGAAGACTGCTTTTTTGTTGGCCATTACCTCTGCAAGAAGGGTTTCTGAATTGCAGGCCCTTATGGCGGTTGAGCCTTTCTTGATTTTCCATAAGGATAGGGTATCATTACGTACTAATCCTTCCTTTATGCCTAAGGTGGTTTCTAGTGTGGCTTTAAACCAAATTATTCATTTGCCTACTTTTTATGCAAATCCCCAAAATAAAGGGGAAAAGATTTTGCACACTTTAGATGTACACAGGCAGTTGCGTTATTATTTGGACAGAACTAAAGGGTTCAGGCAGTCTCAGCAGTTGTTTGTTTCTTTTGCTTTGAGTTCTCAGGGCAAGCCTGTGTCAAAACAAACTATTTCTAAGTGGATTGGGTTTTGCATTGCTTTCTGTTATTCCCATCATGGCAAGGAGATTCCAGCTGGGATTAGGCCTCATTCCACTAGGGCTACTGCCACTTGACAGCTTTTTGAGGGAGTGGCAACCAAGGATATTTTGGAGGCAGCTACTTGGAGTTCAGTGCATACTTTCTCTAGGCATTATCACCTGCCACTTTACTCTAAATCCAGGGCTGGTTTTGCCACTGCTGTTTTGCAGGGCATTTTGGCAGCTCCTGCTTCCTTGTAGTTTAGCCATCCTCCCTTACCTCTGCTTTGGGATTCTACCCAAGTGTAAGGACTGCAGCAATGTGAGATGAAGAACATAGTACAGTTTTGTACCTACCATAAATGTAGATGTTCGAAGATCCACATTGCTGCAGTCCAATTTACCGCCCTCCTTCCCCTCTGCAGTTCGAGGTGGTTGTGTGGGTTGGGTTGTACATATTATGTATATTGTATATGTTGTATATATATTTAATGCAAGGGTGGTTGGTTGGTTGTTTGCTGTCTTTTGGTTTTGACCTTTATTTTTAGGGTCTTCTGACATCTGGGGCAAGAAAAGACTGAGGATATGACGTCGGTCATGCGCATTTGTACCCTGACGTTCTGATGTCAGTCAAATGCGCCTTGACCGACGTCAGCCTTATACTTTGATATTCGGGCCGACCGAGGACAGCGGACTACCCAAGTGTAAGGACTGCAGCAATGAGGATCTTCGAACATCTACATTTATGGTAGGTACAAAACTGTACTTTTTCCTGTGAACAAATCCATCCTTCCTAACTAAAGTCTGTTCAGAATCCAATTTAAATCAAACTATAGAGTTGCCAGTCTTTTTTCCCCAAGTATGGCAGTAAGGCAGAATACATGCTACACCAATTTGATGTCCACAGACAATTACGTTTCTATTTGCATAGAACAAAAGAATTCAGAAAATCTGATCAGCTTTTTGTATCATTCGCAGAAGCTAAAAAGAGTACAGCTGTAGCAAAAACCACCTTGTCCAGATGGCTATCACTGTATTTCCTTTACTTATAACTCAGGCAATAAGAAATTACCAGACTAAGTAAAGGCTCACTCAACTAGAGCCATTGCTGCTGCTTCAGCCTTTAGTGCCAAAGTTCCTATAGGTACCGTTTATGCAGCAGGAACTTGGGCAACACCTCATACAGTCATTACTCGTTAAAAAGTGGATATGGCCTCTAAGGGCAGGGCTTCCTTTGGGTCCACTGTGCTGAAGAATATACTCCCTTGAGCCACCCAGGATTACTTATGTTAAGGACGCTGTCCCACCATTAAGAATGAAGACGAGATAGGACAACTTCACATAAAGAAGTTGTTGTTACCATAACATTCCATGTGAGTTCTCCATCTCGCCATTCATTCTTACGTCCCTCCCTCCAACCCCCAGCCTGTGGATTACTAGGGGATCTGGACTTAGTAATAATTGGGCTTTGACTTTGACCTTTTTCAGGTTTTTCTTATAGTATGAGAACCTTTATACAACTTTTAATACACACGCAAATAAGACCCGAGGAACACACTAGGGCATCATGGGATAGGGGATTAGCCTCGTGCTAGTTGAAGACATCGAGCTTGTAAAAAACGGCAGAGTCTGAGCTGAGGATCGGCTCTGAACCCATCAGTTAAGGATGAATGACTAGATGGACAGCTCAAATGGAACATTATAGTGAGAACATAACTTTTTTGGGGCTGGCACACAAGATCTGAATTGCCTAGACATTGTAAGGCCTTACCAAGTTTAATGCTGTTAGCTGTAAAAAAAAAAAAAAAAAAAAAAAGGCATTTACTAGAAAATGGAAATCGAAATGTAAATGTGCTGTAATTGCAGTATTGAATGTTGTGAAGAAGATAAAAACAATTGGATGTGTGATCTTTGAAAAAAAAAGAGCGAGCAAATTACATAGAAATAAACTGAATTTGTGGTAATAGTACATCAAAATAATGGTCAGGAAGAGTGAGGTTTATGGGAAGGTAGGAGTTGTGAAATTTGTTTAATGTTGGAATGAATGATTTTTAAAAAGAAAGCATATTTTTTATTTTGTGTGATCGTGCAAATTTCAGTATGGTTTGTTTTCTTTTAATGTACATGCACCTGTGTCATTTTATAAATTGTGATTTAATAAAGATGTTGAAAAAATCCAGACCAGTGGAACATGTCAAACTAGTGCTATCCTGTGTCAAGAGAAGTAGACTGGTGGTTGAGAAAGATCCAAAGAAACCAGGACAATGCCCTTCAGGTAAACTATTCCCAATCAGCCCCAACCACACGTGCTGTATCAGACTTGGAAAGTGCAAACCTTTGATTTGAAGGTGCGGAGCACCTCGAGTCCACTGGAAAGAAAAATGCACATAAATCATAAGGAAGTATTGGTGGTAGTTTATGTACAGCGAGTGTTCTGATCAGTCTGGATGCCAGAGACATTTAAGGTCTAATCATAGGCAGTACTCCAGTGAATGTGGCACATAATCAGATGGTCGGAAAACACTCTCATTACCTAGGCAGGCTTGGTAATGTCACTGCAGTTCAAAGTTCTCCTGAGCGGAAGATTACATCACTTCCCCAGAGAATTATGTCACACATCAGTTGAGCAGAATTTCATCAGAAATTGATGCTGTACCAGCAGGTGTGGTATACCAGTGAATAGACAAATTTGCTTTTCTTATCAATAGATAGTTAAATTATGAGTTGGAGCACTTCAGCTGTTTATTGCATGTGGTACATTCAGGTCCAAGTTGAGAGACCGCATGTACAAATCGTTGAAGTTACCACCACAGTGTTATCTGCAACACAAGTAAGCATCACAGTTGTCAGTATTATATACAGTTGCTAACCTCCCCTTGCAACTGGCTGACATACCAACCATGGAGTTAAATGTGGCATTGTGTTTGGCCAGTGCAAGCATAACAGTTTGCAGGCTTGCTTGATTTTAGCATTATGATTTTGCTGGAAGTTGCAAGACATTGTTCACTGTCACCCCATTTAAAAGGCACCTACCTTTTAAGTGAAAACCAAGCTCAAAAATAGAGCAGGGAAGTCAGACCTTCAACACTGTAGACATAAAATTTTCCACTCTTCAATGCACTTTTTTTCAGGAATCAGCGGTATGCTATGAAGTTACAGTTGCAGAAAAGCCAGCAGCGGGTATGCTTCTATTATGGTTATAGGAGTCTGCATGGACACAGTGGCATCCAGAACAGAAACTGACAGTGAGGCAAATGTGGTCTGCAGACTCCAATCTGAGGGCTAGTCAGAGAAACCCTGAGGGTTTGCAGGATTTGTCCCACTCTGGAGGCAGGGTTCTAGTGTTCTTCCACTTGCATTTGTAGTTGGCCATTTCACAGGACAAGTTGATAATAGCCATCATATTTAGAGGTTGCACAGTCCCTTCTCTTTCCAAGCCCTGGAAATAGTCACTTCCACTTCAAGGTGGTTTCATCCTTTTGGAAGGCTACTTCCCAACTTGTGATAAAAAAGAGCAGTCAAAGAGGTCCCACAAGACCAGAAAGGGTCCAAATATTATATGTTTTTGTTTTTGAAGAAGAGGATCTCATCTCAGTTCTAGATATGCAGTCTAAATCTGGTTGTACCAAAGCACAATTTCAAGATAATCTTGCTGCAGTCATTTCTCCTGTGCCTGTTGGAAGAAGGGTTGCACTATTTGGACCTCTGTGACATCTGCCTCACTATAAAGATAGCCAAGGTGTCCAAGAGATTTCTTTGCTTCCAAGTCTGATCCAGTCACACCTGTTTTGGGCTTTTCCATTTGAGGACACTGTCCAATGTGACAGCAGGAAACTAAGATTTTTCTAAGTTTAGTGGCTTCCTCTTTGGCAGTCATTAATTGGAGCAAGAAAGGAAGGCTTCATTTCCAGAACTTGGAAATAACTGTGAACATTGCTGAGTTGCCAAAACAAGTTGTGCTATTGCACCCACACCAAAGAAACCTCCAAACCACGTGGTGTTTAGAGGTAAATATAATTTTATCTCTACGCTATATTGTGGTTTGGAGATTTCTCCAGTTGTTCATTAGCATCTTGTAAGGTGTTAAAGGCTCTTCTTAAGGATATTTTTGTGCTTTGGAACCCCCTCCCACCCAAATTGTGGAACCTCTATCCCTTTGGGTTCTCTCTTCCATGTTTGCAAAGCTGAAATTACTTCCCTTTTAACCAGCTTCTAAGGCAGACCTTAAATTTTTAATGTGGAAAATGTTCTTGATAGTTGTCGCTTCTGCCAGAAGCAATTCAGAATTGCCTGTCTTTAGTGTTGAATCTCCACATTTGATTATGCAAGTAGCCAAGGATCTGTAATTCCCTGGCATTCCTCATGCAGTGTTCTCACCATTATAAATTGAATATTGGCAGTCCATCAGTCTCATAGACTCAACAGTGCTTTTGGCTGACAGCTACCATTTCTCTTTGTGTTCATGCTACCTTGGAAGAGATTCTCTATAATATAAAGTGAGTTATTCCCCTGTGATCTTCTTTTTTTATTCTAGTTATTTTCTGGTCTACACCTGTTGTAGTGTGCACACTTGCCGGGACGATTTTTCACCTGGGTTCCTGCCCCCCTTCCTATACTAATATTGGTTTGCTTTTGTCCCTTTAAGCCTGCAGCCTCAGCGAGTTATTTCATAATTTTTGTCAGTTTTATTTCTAACCTATTGCATACTATTTTTATGCAGTCTGCCAGCTCACATTTAGTACGAAAGTAGTGCCTTAGTTTAATTTGTAGTCTGCTTCCTTCTTTTGTGCAGATGGGCTTTGTACTAAACTATTTATTCTGAAGCTCACAATTCCTTCTTTCTCCCCTTAGTGGCCTATTTTTTACTGCAGTCTGATTTGGGTTTTATCCTGTTCAAATTCTCCATCCCACTGATTGTTTCTGAAGTCTGCTGATATTGTCTCTGTCTTGGTCGGTCCTTCCTGCTTCATTCGCCCTTGCTGCAATTGGGCTCACCTCTGCTCCCCTACCCTATTCCCGTTCCCACCCACCCCTGCATCATTTACATTTATAGCTAGCCAACTTTATCCCATTCTTCTCAAACTGTAACTTCATCTGTACTTCAGCCAGTTAGGCTTTTTCCTTATCCCTTCCTTTTTAACACCTCCCACCTCTCTTCACACTCTCTCCAGACTTGCCGGTCATTCGTATCACTACCATTCCCCCTCCCCTCAGTCATACTCTTCCCATTCACTTATATACTCCTTATATCCCACTATGTTTCTTCCTCGCTTCTCTTCCCTTCCTCTTTTACTCCTATCCTACATCATCTCCTATCATATTTAGCTTGACCTACTCTCCAACCTCCTCTTGCTATTACATGCAACTAGATTTCCACTACTTCTCTCGTATCACCCTCGCTCTTCTATAGCACTGCCATCACCATTCCCAAAATTAAATCCTGTCCCTGAATCTCTTCTCCCAGTAGGTTCAGACATAAATTTCACTCTCTCTACCATCCAAAAAACTTTTCTGCTCTATCCTTGCAACACCTAATAACTTTCAGGTGACATTCACCTTAATCCTGGACTGAACTCAAATCTACCTACTCCTATGTCAGCCTCTCAATCACTTCTGCAGATACCTAACCATACCACTAAGCATTTATCCTTATACTCTGTCAACATTTGGAGTATTCTTAACAAGGTAAGTGAATTTCAAACTTAGTGCAGTACTCCCCCAATGTAATTACTATCTCAGAAACATGGCTGAAACCATACAACACTGACAATGAATTTCTTCCCCCAGGATACAACATTCTACATCTTGATAGAACTAATAAAAAAGAGGAGGCGTTGCCATAATTCACTCAGACCTTTTTACTCTGTCCCGTCTACCTAACCCTCCCCCTCATTCCTCTAACTCCCCAACCACCAGTATAAACTTATACAGCTTCACTCGGCTCATCTTTTCTCCCACCTATCATCATAAACCTGCCAGTTATAGTTCTATTCTTGAATACATTTTTGTCTCCAATCCCAACAACTGTCACCACTCTGAGTCTCTACCAGACTCCATTAGTGACCACTCTCCAATACAAGTCCTAAGATACTCTCCCCACTTTTCTAGATCACACATTCAGTAATTCTCTCTTCTCAATTGACTGGTCCTTCTTAACTCGCAAATCTCTTTATGAAAGCTGTTTAACAATTTAACTGAATATTTCTAAATGCACTTAACTCTCTTGCCCCTCCTAGAACTATGAGAGTCAAATCTCAATGCCCTCCTTGGCTCATTAACTCTACTCACGCGCTCATGTATAACAGAGACTCTGCCTGGAAACTTTAGATTAAGACCAAATCTCCCACCCACTACCAGAAATACAGAGAACTCCGTAACCTGCCAAAAAATCACATAAACACTGATAAAGCAACTTCTACCGTAAACCCCTAACTATGCAACCCAGAAACCCCAGAAATTTCTGCAACACTGTCAATCAAATTCTCCACCCAGGGGAATCCTTTAGCTCCTAACCTCTGCCCAAATAATTCACCTCAGGAAACTGCATCCATTTTTAACTCTTACTTCATTGATACTGTCCGTGGACTTCTGCAGACTTCTCAACCAACCATTCCCTCACTTCCCACCACCCTTCCACTTCATCACAACCCCTTCTCACTAAAACCAAGTTCCTACTAGCTACATTACAAAATCTCCTTCTCAAGCTTAAGCAATGTTCCCCATCTGCTGGCAGCCTGCCATCTCGCTCTCTTAAGGCTGCTGCAAACTCGGTACCATAGAACATTTCCATCCTCATAAACCGTTCTTTAAGTGAATTCATTGTCCCTTCCCTCTGGAAACAATTCATCATACCAATCCATAAAGATGGAAACTCTTCTGAGCTCTCAAACTTCCAGCCTATAGCTATACTTTCTCTACTTGCTAAAGTCCTAAAAAGTTTTTGTAAATAAATCATGGCCCGTCTCGCAGAAGAAAAGCTGCTCACCCCAACTCAACATGGTTTCCACTCCCACCTCAGTACCACTGCAGCACTTATTTCCTTGACCCACTCCATCTCCCTAGCCAGAGGTGGTAATAAACTAGCATCTTTCTTGACCTCTCCAAAGCCTTTGACACTGTCTCTCATCCAGTCCTCCTTTCCAAACTATCTCACCTCAACCTTTCTTCATCAACTATTTCTTGGTGTAATAGCTACCTCTGACAGGCTTCCTTTCTCCACATCGAAACTGGAGTCCTGCAAGGCTCAATACTAGGTCCCCTTCTCTTCAATATCTTCATTAACCAACTTTACACATCTTGTCCTCGGTCATCCCTCATACAGTATGCGGATGACTCCACAGTCATCTCTGTTGCTGACATATACCCCTCTGACCTGCTCACCCTGACACAGAAATCTTTCAAACTCACTGAAAAATTGATTAATAGCCAACTCGTACTGAACCCCAAAAGACAAAATGTCTACTCTTCCTCTATAAATCTCTCTCCCACCTTAAATCCACTTCTTCATTTCTTTCCTTAGTAACACTATCATCATAGCAGAAACCCACACTAAGCTTCTTTGTGTAATCATAGATGATCAACTTAAATTTTAAGTCACCGTACTACACTGTATCAAGAAAACCCACTGCAAGTTCAGCCTACTATATAGAAACAAAAGGTTCATCACAACTGAATTCAGAATCTCTCTTGCCCATGCTTACCTCCTCCGTAACCTTTTCTGCGGCTCACAAATATTACTTAACTTATAGTCCTTAATCCTTTCCAAACTTGTAACTGCCTACAACAAAATTGATAGATTTGCTGCCAGTCTGCCTTCTAAATATCACCACTGTCATGCTGTTAGGACACTCAACTGGTTTGAGTTTCCCCACCAACTTCTCCTTACTCAACTACTCATCATCCATTCTGTCCTGTACAAGGCCTTTTCCTGTCCTAACATCTCCTCTACTGTCTCTCTACACTCCCCCTGAGAACCCTCAGAAGCTCAGACCAATATCTCCTACAGATTCACAAACCCTGAAAATCCATTGGCCACAATCTGTACAGCTGTAATCCTGCCCTTTCATGGAACAAGCTTCCCATGACCCTAAGAAATATGTCCCGGGACTCAGTTTTCAAAAAAAAACTTTCAAAAACTACTTGTATAAAAAAAAAAAAAAAAACACAATGTCCTTTCAGAACAGCCCTTCTTTCATGCGAAATGGAGCTACAGAAATGAATTTAAATTTGTAGTAAATATGCCTGTTATGTTAGTGTTACTTCCGAGAGAGATGAGTATTTGCTGTGGTTTTTGTATGTGTATAAACAGTTGTATTTCAATTTGGGCAATACAAAAGCTGCCAGGAAAGATGACCATTTTTTATAGTATATGATGTGTGTAAAGTTGCACTGTCTGGTTGACTTTATAACTGTGTTACATAAGCTTTTTTTTAGCCAAACTTAAAGCATTTTCTGCCAGAGAGTGGCTATATCTGAAGCTTTTTTTTGAAATGTAGGTATTCATGCAGCTGCAACCTAGACTATTGTGCCAGCATTTGCATGACACAATGAGCTGGACATATTCTTTTTCTGTAGGTCAGCAATCATAAGTACTCTCTCATAATGCCACCCAAGAAGATGAATTGGAGACTTAAGATACAAAAGAAATGTACTTAACATAATGATAGCCATTCTTTTTCCATGTTCACTCACTTCAGCATCCTGTCTCATCTTTCCTCATCCTTAGCAGTAGGAACTGAGGTAGTCTAAGGGAGTTATTTGCAGCATGTCTACGCTTCTTGTTCAGGATTGCACTCAGATGATTTGGTGAAAGGAAGGTGTCACAGTGTATGAGAGAAAGGGGGGCTAAAACGTGCAAAAAAAAAAAAATAGATACCAAGCTGACTTCTGCCTAATCCCGCTGTTTGATGTTGATTAACATGGATCATGAAGAAAATATCATTACGTATGTAATTTTTGTTTAATCAAACAGGTTCTAAAACAAAATGTGAAGCGGGATTGCACCATAAGTTGTCAGAATTCTCTAAATTGTCTGGGTGTTTGGTGTTGATATGCAAAGCTTTCTAGAGTTTTAGGTGCAAGAGTCAAGCTTTACAGTGTAAGATATAAGGTGTCTGTTAGTAGTCATATCCATCTTCTCCAAATAATTTCTGCAGTCACTAGTTATAGGATGGTCAGGGGGTGTATTTAGGACTTTGCAGCAGAGGACGGGGATGATGTGCTCTGAGTGAGGCATTGATCGACCTTGTTAGAAAAGACTTAATATAAACCATTATTCATTAGGATTCTCCTGTTCATTTTAACCTCACCATTCTCTAGTCTGTCAGTCCATATGTCAAGTTTCTTGAGTTGCAAGATGGGAAATCCTCACAGAGATGTGCTGCTGAACATACATAACAGTGATGCTTCCTCCACTAGGTGGCTCTTCTGCTGCTATTTGTCTCTCTTCTTCCCATTAGGGAAGCTGTAACTAACACTGACTGTGTATTAAGATAATTTTGTTTATGATATTGGTGCTCAGACTCCTATTTTTAGAGAATTAGAATTAATTACTATAGAATCAAGGTATAAAGTGGGGAAACAAAAGGGAGCACACTGTATAGCAGGTATTTCATAATGGGCCAACCTTACTGTTTGATGAGTACTCACTGAATTGAGGATTCAACTCGTCAGTTTTAATTCGCCGATTGGAAACTTGATAAACAGACTTTACCAAAGAAAGTAAGTGCTGTACATACTGGCAGTGATTCACTGTCTTTGGTATTCTGTTTTCTCTGTGGTTGGATGATTGTGGAGTCTATATATTTAATGAAAGGGGATATGAACCCCCCCCCCCCCCCATTCAAGATGCAGTGATCTTGCCCTTTCCAGAAGTATGCTTTTTTTTATTTTATTCACTAGTTTGTGTTTCCAGTAAGTTGAAATGTGGGGGTAATCCTTATTGAGCTGGGATTCAGCAAAATGTAGGAAAACCATAATTGTCAGATTCAGAAGAGAAATTTTCAGAATATACGTACGTGTCAGTGTATGAAGTTGTGTTGGTACTTAACTGTTCCAGATCTTCCTTGTTAGTATCACCAGCACACACACAAAAAAAAAAAAGTAAACGGTTGTCTTTCTAAAAACGAGTTTTAATAAAAGAAGAAACTCATGTTTAATTTTCATTTAAATTTGGAAACACCAATTGCATTTTTTTTCCCTTGTGCCAGATTAAATATGGAGATACAGCTACCTCAGAAGGTGTTCTTTTTGCCACCTACTCTGCACTGATTGGAGAGAGCCAGGCTGGTGGTCAGCACAGAACAAGATTAAAACAAATCCTTGACTGGTGCGATGACAACTTTGACGGAGTTGTATCCTTTCAGCTGCAGTCTTTTAAACACAAAGGATGTTTAATGTTTGTTTGAGCTACACTTTGTATTTTCTTTTTCTCTGCCCCCCCCCCCAAAAAAAAATGCAGTGTCAATTTTGTCACTCAGAACACAGACGCTATTTTTGATGAAGTAAGATTTTGTAATGTTTTGCTTTTCTCTGACTTCCTTAGCTTGGATTTCTGTTCAGTGCTGTGATAGTGATGTCCGTTTGTATTCCATTACAACTTTCTTCTTTGTTTTTAACATGTAGTCACACTTTTTTTTTTTATTCAGGATCATATTTGTCATGTTTTGGTGGAATTGCCTGTTGTTCATCAGGAAAATATTACAATTTAAATAAAGTTTAATTATTGAAGGAGTGAAGGGTCTTCTGTGGCTCAGCTGGAAATGAGGTATGTAGGGTGGAAGAGCAGGCATGATTTGCTGAAAGGAACTATTTATATTAAGCAATGAACTGTAAGGTCATAATTTAGTTAAAGTCTTTTGATTAAGAGAGCATTTAGGAAAAAAATTCTAGTTTAGTGAGGTGCATGGATGTTCTTTTATGAAAATCTGCTCCTCTGCATATTCTTTCACTTGCTAGGATCTGTATTCGATGAAAGGATGGTGGATAACAGAGATACCGTGGTTTTGATGGAACTTGTAGTAAATAAACTGTACAGATTACGGATCACTGTAGTTAGTTGATTACCATTTAAAGGTTTGCATCATATTTATAGTATTTTTCTTTTTTATTAGTTATAAAATGTGTATCTATTTTTATACATTCTGTGAGATAGCATGCATTGAGTCACACAGATAATTTTTAAATTAACCTTTACTCTGTACGTTGCATACCCCATGGGCTGTTTAAATGAAATATCTTTGTGATTCTGCTTCACTGCACGCAGCATTTTATTCAAGGGGCTTTACACCTTGTACTGCATGAATGCATAAAGTCATTGCTGCTGTGAACTTGTGTATCACTGACTGTACCATATAAATCTGTGTCTGGCTGTGTAAATCATTCTGTCTGATAGCTCTAGTGCTCTGCTTCTCCATATCCGCACTTTTAATTTACTGACTTGCCCATTAGTTCACACACTGATCTTAGGTTGCTGAAGTGACGCAACTTGTTGAAATATTAAGTTTTACTTCTTTTATAAGCACAACAGAGTGGCTTCATTTTATCCCCAAAATTAAGCAGCAGTTAGATGTTGGATGTAAACTTGGCATTTCTCAAGCCAGGTAGTCTGAATGAACTTTCAAAAGTGATGTTACCCTGGACGTTGGTATCCAGTTTGTGATAAATGTACTATTTGTGCATTGCTTTTCAGTCTAGTGATTTTCGTATTGGCAGAGCTATTGAGGTTCTGAGCACACTGAGGAAATTATCCGTATAGTCTGAATGCACTGGGAACTGCATTCCCAAACAGATTAATCTGTTTGTCTGCCTTATATGCGTCATTATGATGTTAGACATGCCTCAAGCTTGCACAGCAGCTAGCTTTGCTTGTTTTTCTGCCTTATGTGGGTTATTTTGGTATTAAACATGCTAAAGCTTGCACAGGTGTTGCAGCTTTGTTTGCTTCTGTCCGTTGTAAAGCATGTATCTGATGTTGTTAATCTTCGTTCATTCCTTACTGATGAGTTATCGGTTCTCTCCTTGGAACAGAGCCGGCCAAATATCAAGCTCGCGTCACCCAAAACCTCTCGAGCCAAGGTCCTACTCAGAATGATCTGCTCCCTCTTACCTCAGATCTTGTTTGCCGCATTGCTGTACAACCCTGTCAAGCCACTCTCTAAGCTAAGTGTCTAATTTTTTGAAAGTTTTATACATTGTTCTTACTTTAAAGATTTTCAAATAGTTTTTACTAATATTTTCCTACCCTATCATATACTTTAGACTCTCTCCCTTTAGTCTTTTTACCTTTTTACCCTTTTTCTCACCTTTGAGGTAATTCTTTATTACCATTGTTGGTAATCCTTCCTTTTCTCTTCTTACCCTTTTGGATAGCCTTTCCTCTTCTTTTTGGTACTGTTCTCCCCATCATCATGTCGGATAAGAAAAGTAACAGTGGTTTTAAGCAGTGTAAGGATTGCAGTTGTAAGTTACTGCTTTCCAATGGCCATGACTTGTGTCTACTGTCAATGTCTCCCACCTTACTGCGGATCCCTGGTGTGGGATTTGTAAAAAGTTTTCAACCAGGACTCTTAACGAGAGGAAGAATAAATTAATATTGAAAGATCTTCTCAAATCTCCTTTCTCTGAGGCTATTTCTGGGTCGGAGGGTTCACCCCCCTCCTGTTAAACCCCGTAAGAGGCGTTCTTCCTCTTCCTCATCAAGGTCGCTCCCTTCTTCTCCCTCTGGAGATCGTAGGGAGTCTACTCACAAGAAGGTGAAATTGATTACTACTTCAGCGCTGCCACCTGTGACCCTGTCGGCTCCAGGCTCGGCACCGCCCCAAATGATTCTGGCTCCAGCCATGTCTTACTTATCGACAACGGCACCGGAGTTCCTGGTGCAGACAACTAAGGCTCCGACAGTTCCGTCGCAGCCCTTACCGGCACCGGCCATGCAGGTACAGTTCTCTTCGGCTCAGAGTATGACTTTTCTGTACTCCACGGCACAGACATTTTTGGCACAGACATGTTCTTCGTTGCAGTCCTTCTCGGTACTATCCTTATTACTGGTGAAGACACTTTCTTCAACGGCACCGTACCTATTGGGGCAGACTTTTGTCTATACGGTGCAGACACCTTCAACTTCTATGGCGCTGACGTTGTTGGCACAGACTACTTCCACACCATTTTTTTCGATGCAGATGTTCTCGGTTCCTGGCTCTGCACCTCTTGAATTAGCAAGGACCAAGTATTATCCTTCCTTGAATCCGTTCGCTGTTAGTCAATATAGTCCTTTTCTAGAAAGGCCAGAATCACCATCCGCTTTCTTTGAGGTCAACCAAGAGCCTTTCTGAGCAAGATGTGTTGCGGCTTGTTGACCAGTTGCTTGTGGCCAGAGGTCTTTCCCACCTGTCAATGTCCACATTCCCTCTTTCAGTTGAACGTATATTTCCTCAAACTCCCAACGTACACTCCTCCTTCGACTTCTACCCAAATTTCGAAGCCTGTTACTCAGACAGCAGCTTCCCTTCTTCAGACTCCAATAGTGGATCTCACTTTGGAACCGGAGTCGTCCTTGTGGCCCTCTGTGTACTGGGCATCGGGCTCTTCTCAGGCCAGTGGCTGTGCCGTGGGGGAGGGCATTCCTGGTTCCACACCGAATTTTTTTCTATGGCATCCTCCAGGGATCCTCTCTCTCTCAAGGTTCACGGTCCTCCAGGTCTGGGGGTGGGCTCGTCAGGGCAGGTTGTGACCCCAGTTCTGAGGTTGTCATGCTCTTTTGGGCTCCCATCTCTCCTTGGGCGGGCCGGCCTTCCAGGCCATGGAGAGGGCGCATGCCTCCGCTGGCATACCCACCACATCTGAGTCCTCTCCCCTCTCTGTGCCGCAACTGTCACAAGCCACAAACACTGGGCACAAGCCCGCAGGTTTCTCCTCCTCAGGAGACCCCCTCTTTGCAGTCTTCCCCAGAACCTCCGCAAAGCATTGTGAAAAGGAAGCACAAAGACTCCACTGAGGAGTCGACTGAAGATATGGATTTTGATGATGGGGAAGGGTACCCACGGTCACCTTCTGATGAGGTGTCCTTTGGTGACATCCTCGAGATCCTTAGAAGGGTGACAGGAAGTCCTGTAATCCTCCTCCTCCTGAGTAATCCATATTCCTGCAGGCCTTTCATTCCCGGCCCCCTACCTCCTGGGTCACCCCGCCGGCTTATGAGCTTGTCCAGCTCATCCAGCACGCATGGAAGGCTCCTGACACCTTGGAAGCGATACCAAGGAGACCAGATAAAATAATATTGCCCCCAGTTGAGCACCCACATTCGTCACAAGGTCTTCCAGTAGATGCTGTGGTGGTGGCGGCTGCAACTAAGAAGGATTTGGCAGAAGTGAGCCAATCTTTTCATCTGCCGAACAAGGAGTCCCGGATGAATGACAAGGGAAGCATGTGTTTGCTATATCGACCTTCGCCGTAAGGTGTCTGAACTATTTGGCACACTTTACCAGGCTTCAGAGGGATCTTATCAACCAGCTCTCTGAAACCTTGGCAGGAGCTGTTTCTGACTAGGTCTGTGACGATGTGGCTTCTCAGCCACCCTAGAGTCCATTTCCAACTCTTCCATGCGTCTTATTTCTCATGCAATGGAAGTAGCGGCTAGAGCGGTAGGCACAGGTATAGTCACCAGACAACATGCCTGGGTGTAGCTTTGTGACTTTGCAGACTCCTTTAAGGCTTCCTTCATGAGTGCCTCCATCGAGGCTGCTTCTTTGTTTGGCCCTAAAGTGAAAGATACGCTGGCAAGGTGCGAACAAGATGGCAAGACCCTGTCTGCCATTGGTGTCAGACACTCCACTCCTCAACGATTCTACTCCAGAAATCAGAGGAGTGGGAAGATGTGGCACAAGAAATCACAGGGATTTTTGCGGGATGCACGTGCAGAGTTCTCCCCTATTGGTAAAGGGGGAAACTCCAATGGAAGGTGTGCCTTTTGGGGCAGAGGAGGTCCACGAAACCGGGGTTCCAGAGATTCCTTTTCTGGCCACCCCTATCGGCGCTCCTGAAGCATTGCCTGACTGCTCACCTCTGGAAGCAGTCAGGGGTCAATTTTCCTTGTACCCTGCTACCTGGCAGAATATAACCACTGACTCTTAGGTACAACGGATAATATTCGGAGGCTATCGCATCCCCTTCCATCTTTGTCCAATCTCATCCAGAGTATTACCCGATGTTCCACCCAGTCTAAGGGCAGCAGCACAAGAAATCCAAAAGCTGCTACAAAAAAGTCATCCAGATGGTCCCCCCAGACCAGATAGGATCCGTTTTTTACTCAAGGTTCTATTTAGTGCCAAAAAAGACAGGGGATTGGAGACCAATTCTGATCTCAGCACACTGAACAAATTTGAAAAAACAGAGAAATTCCAGATGGTCACGGTTCAGTCTTTCCTTCCTCTTCTGGAAGACGATGATTGGATGTGCTCTGAGATCTTCAAGATGCGTATTACCACATAAAAATGGACAAATGCTCAAGAAGATACCTCCGCTTCCATTAGGAGCCGTTCATTACCAATTTTGAGCTCTGCCCTTTGGTCTCTCTACAGCCCCCAGAGTGTTCAAATGCAGCCCCCAGAGTGTTCAAATGCATGGAAGTGATTTTTGCTCACTTGAGACGTAAAGGATTCCAGGCGTTTCCATATCTAGACGACTGGCTCCTCACCGCCCCCACCAAGCGTCTACTGGAAGAAGCCCTGTACTACTCTCTCCTCACAGCACAAAGCCTGGAAATCACTATAAACAGGGAGAAATCCAACAAGACCTCAGCTCAGTCTTTGGAATTTATAGGGGGTACTGTTGGACACAAGAAATTGCACAGCATCCCTTCCGGACTACAGGCTTCAAAGAGTAAAGCAACAGGTTCAACCGCTGCTGTCACCACAAATCTCTCGCTCAATCTATACTCCAACTCTTGGGGCCAATGGCAACCTCGATCACCATTGTTCCTCTAGCCAGATTCCACATGAGCCTCCTTCAGTGGCTACTTCTCACTCAGTGGTACCCTCTACAACATCCTTTGTCTCTTCAAATAAGTATAACTCAGAGATGCAAGCAAGATTTTCTCTGGTGACAGTCTCAAAATCCCTAACTGTGGTCTCTCCCCTTTAGCCCCCATCAACCGATAGCTACGGTGACCACGGACACCTCCCTGATTGGGGGGGGGGGACTGTGTCAGGGAAACTCGGTCCAGGGCACCTGGTCGGAGACAGAGGCCATTTTGCATATCAATGTCTTGGAACTGAGGGTGGTGCTACTAGCATTGTAACCATTTAATTCCATCCTTCTGTCAGGGACTATTGCGATCCAATCAGACATGTCAGTGGTCTGGTACATCAACAAACAAGGGGGCACCAGATCCTACCCATTATGCCGAGAGGCCTTGAGAGTATGGCAATGGACGATGGCTTCCAACTGCTTTCTGATTGCAACGCACATTCCCGGGAGCTCCAACGTGATAGCAGACAAATTGACCAGGTGCATTCTGCAACCTCATGAGTCGTCCCTCATTCCTATGATAGTGGCAAGAATCTTCAGCCCCTAGGGCCACTCTTGCTGCTACCTATTTGCCTCCCCAACCAACTGCAAGTGCAGCAACTATTTTGCCCTAATCCCCACCTTGGGGACATTCACCAAGAGACACTCTAGTCTACGCTTGGCCGTCAGGTCTACTTTATGGTTATCCTCCTCTTCCCTTCATCTCCCAATTTCTAATGAAAGCATGACAGTTGAAGAGCAAAGTAATCCTCATTGCTCCATATTGGCCTCAACAAGTCTGGTTTCCCTTCCTCTGCCCTCACCTGCTAGATCAAATGTGGATCCTCAATCCATCCCCAGCGTTGATCTCCCATCTGCAGGTTCTGACTCAACCCACTCTAACAACCCTGAAACTGACAGCTTGTTTTTTCCAGTTCCAGTGAAACCAGGCATGAAAACCTATCATCCCCTGTGCACAATATTCTTATTGCATCTCATAAATTGTCCACCAGACTAATATATCTTAATAAATGGAAAAGGTTCTCTTTATGGGCAGCGAGTAAACAGTTAGACCCCTTGTCAGCACCAGTTTCGATGGTTATGGATTACGTATCACATCTTTTCCACTCTGGGGTGTCCGGCTCTATCTGTGTGCATTTAGCTGCCATCTCAAATTTCCACATTGGTTTTCAGGATGCTTCGCTTATGTCACATAGACTCTAAAACTTTCTTAAAGGGGGTTCTCCACTTAAAAACCTCCCTTTAGAGAACCAGTACAACCTTGGGATTTGGCCTTGGTTCTGCAAGCTCGAACAGCTCCCCCGTTTGAACCTGCGTCTTCATGCGATGTAAAGTATCTCTTGGAAAACTTTGTTTCTGATTGCACTCACATCGGCCAGACGCTTGTCAGAACTTCAAGCCTTATGTATCAAACCTCCCTATCTTATCTTCCATAAGGGTAGGGTATCGCTGAGAACTAATTCTATCTTTTTACCAAAAGTGATGTCAGCGGTCTATCAACCAATCTATTAACCTTCCAGTATTCTTTTCTAATCACTCTAACAAGGGAGAGTACTGCCTGCACTGTCTGGATGTTCATAGGCAAATATGATTTTATTTGGACAGAACAAAATCTACCCGTAAATCAGACCAACTATTCCTGGCTTTTTCTAGACCAAGATGAGGTCATCCTGTTTCAGAAGTTACATTGGCTTCATGGTTGAGAAATTGTATTACCTTTATCTACAACAAAAACAAGGTCACCTTGCCTCACAGAGTGAAAGGACGATGTTAAGTTGTCTATCTCGCCTTCATTCTTGCTGGATGGGTTCGGAGCCGATCCTCTGCTCTGACTCTGCCTTTTACTAAAGCTCGAGAGCTATTTACCGGCTCGAGGCCTCCCCTTATCCCACAATGCTAGGCGTCGGATATCCAGATCTCGTTTGCCGCTTCAGCTACGAGGTTGCTTTTTTTACCGGCTCCAGGTCGTATAATTCTTTTACTATTTTACTGTCAGAGTTGTTATTTTTAGGTTTTCTTATATATTAGTTTTATTAGATCGTGTTTCCCCTTTAGACCCACTTAGGATCTCCTTTTTTCCTGTTAGTGTTTTTCTCCCCCCCCCCCCCCTTTGGGGTAGTGGTTTTATATATATATATATATATATATATATATATATATATATATATATATATATATATATAATTTTGTGTTAAGTTTTTTGTTATTTATAACTATTGTAGTTGTAGAGGTGTATAGTATTGTTAGTTCTAGTGCGTGTGTCTGTGTTTAGTGTTTTAAGCACTAGTTTAACTTCCCTTGGTATCTGTTCTATCATGTCTAAGGATACCAAGGTTTCAAGAAGTGTGACTCGTGCTGTCAGAAGATGTCTCTGACAGATGGTCACACTTGTGTTTTTTGTTTGGGCCCCCTACACCTGCAGGATTCTTGTTCGGTCTGTCATGCTTTCAGTCCGAGAGTCCTGCAGGAGCGTAGGAATAAACTCATTTTGAGAGGCTTGTTAAAGCCTGAAGGATCCCCGGCTAAGCCTTTGTCGGGAAATCCTTAAAGCCCGCCAAACTGTCGGCTCCCTGTTCGCAGCCGACGCTGAGCGGTGCTTCTGCCTCCTCCTCGGTTCCGGCTGGAACCAACACTTCGAGACATCAGTCGGCTCCGACTTTATCGGAGCCTTCTCTGAGCCGAAAGCGTTTGAGATCCCCCTCCTTAGAGTCCGTTCGCTTGGCTCCCAGGTCCCCATTACTACAATCAGAGCGGAGTCATAGATCCCATTCCTCTCGGTTCTCCAGGCTATCTGACCATGACTTAGGGTGGTCAGTAGGCTCCATAAGTCGCAGGCACTGGCCAAAATGTTGACTAGCCCTTCTCAACAGACTGTGGCTATCCCTGTTCCTTCAACAGTTCCTCCTCCGACTCTACTACCGTGTTCAGAGCCGGAGCTTGTTGGGGCTCGAATCGTTGGAACGTCGAAGCCGATGCCCCACCCTTCGGCTCCTTCGTCAGCTCCGATCTTTTCATTGGTTCCGTCCTTGGAGGGATCCAGGCGCCGAGACTCCCTCGTCTGCTCCGAGGGGGCGAATGGCATCGGACCATTGTCCGACCCCGTTCTCCCTCTCGGGGCCTCGGCGCAGGTGCGCTCGGCCCCGACATTGGCCTCGGAGCCATCCCTCTCTGTGCTGGGAGGGGTTCACGTCTCTTTGGAGCGGGGACCCTCTTCTCTGCCTGATAGGGGCACCTTTGAGGTCATGAGCGTGCTGACTCTGGTGTTGGCTCCGCAATCGACCCCTTTGGCTCCTCCCCCTATGGTGCCTGCATCGGTCTCTGTCCATCCTCCTGACCCCAAGCATGGAGAATAAGCGCTCCAGGTAGCCCCATTGGGTATATTTTCCTCTTCCAAAGCCTCCCCTGATCTCTCAGAGGAGCCCCCTCGGAAGAGAAAATGTAAGAGGAAGCATGTTGACTCCCCCGAGTCAGTCACCTCTGACACCGACTTGGATGATTTGGATGGGTCTCCAAGGTCCCCCTCTAAGGATGTCTCCTTTTCAGACATCCTTGAGATCCTTAAGCAGAGGGGGAACTGGACCGCCCTCAACCCTTCCGAAGACGAGTCGGTGTATCTGAACGCATTTGGTTCTCGCCCTTACACCTCCTGGGTGTCTCCGCCTTTCGACCCGATCATGGAAGTAGTGGCTCGGAAGACGTGGACGGCCCCGGACACAGTGGAACAACTCCCCGCAGGCCCACAAAATTCATTACAGCCCCGTCCGACAGTTTCTTACTAAGGGTGTCCCTGTTGATGCCATGGTGGTTGCAGCAGCCACTAAGAAGGAGTTGGCTGACCCTTCAGTGTCTGTCCATCCACCTAACAAAGAATCTAGGACAATGGACAGGTACGGGAAGCGGATGTTCTCTTAAGCGACCTTTTTCCATGCGATCGATGAACTATCTGTGCCATTTCACCCACCTTCAGAGAGATCTCCTCAAGGAATTGAGTGATACCCCTCAGGATCCATCTGCTAAGGGGTCTCAGGATAAGATTAACTCCCAGCTGGCGACCCTTAATTCTATAGTCAACTCCTCCATGCGGCTCATTTCTTATGCAGCTGATGGAGTGAGTAGAGCCGCAGGCACAGGCGTGGCTTTGAGAAGACATACCTGGATGCGGTTATGTAACTTTGCTGACCCCTTTAAGGCGTCCTTCACCAATACCCCCCTTTGATGGTTCGGCTTTGTACGGACCACAGGTGAAGGATACCCTTACCAGGTGTGAGCAGGAAGGCAAGACTCTCTCTGCCGTGGGAGTCCGTTTTTCTACTCCTTCTAGACCATACCCTAAGGGTCAGAAGAGTGGGAAAATGTAGTTTCGCAAACCCAAGGATTCGTGCCTGACACACGTGGCGAGTTTCCCTCCAGGGGCAGAGTAGGGAACAGACGCCGCCCGAGGGGCAGAGGAGGTCCGCAAAATCAGGGTAGCGGGGAATCTTTTCATGACAAACCCGTTCAGCACCCCTGAGGGGCTGCCCAACTGTCCACTCTGGGAGGCAGTCGGGGGAAGATTGTCACTGTACCCAGAAGCCTGGTGACTCCTCACACAAGACAAATGGGTACAGTCTAGCATATCCGAGGGTTACAAACTCCCCTTTGTCCACAACCCTATGCAAACCAACAGGTCCCTTCCAGATGTTCCACCCGGTCTAAGGGAACAAGCAGTACTAGAAATTTCAAAACTGCTAAAAAAAAGAGCAATCCAACCAGTCCCAGCAGACCAGCAAGGATCCGGGATTTACTCCAAGTTCTTTTTGGTACCAAAGAAAACAGGGGACTGGAGACCTATTTTGGATCTCAGCAAGTTAAACAAATCTGTTCAAAGTGCGAAGTTCCGGATGGTCACGCTTCAGTCCATTCTGCCCTTTTTGGGTCAGTACATTTGGATGTGCTCCATAGACCTTCAGGATGCGTACTACCATAATCAGAATGAACAGATGCTCCAGGAGGTTTCTCCGCTTCTGGCTGGGAGCCAGTCACTATCAATTCAGAGCCCTGCCCTTTGGTCTCACCACAGCCCCCAGGATGTTCACCAAACGCATGGCAGTGGTTATGGCTCACCTGAGACAGCGAGGATTCCAGGTGTTTCCATATCTAGACGACTGGCTCCTAACTGCTTCCACCAGGCATCAGCTAATCCGAGCCAGGGATTATACCATCCAAACTTGCTCAGAGCTAGGTATCTCCATAAACTTTGAAAAGTCTGTGTTGTCACCTTGTCAATCTATAACCTTTATAGGCGCCATATTAAACACAAAAGAACTGTCGGCAAAACTTCCATTAGAAAGGGTATTAGTCATTTGCCGACATGTTCAAACGTTACTACAATGCAAGAGAATCCAGGCCAGATTTGTGCTGAAAACCTTGGGTCTCATGGCAGCAGCAATCACATTACTTCCCCTGGCTCGTTTTCACTTGCGGATTCTTCAGTGGATGCTTTTTACCCAATGGTCATTTCAATAGCTTCCGATGTCTCACAACATAATAATCACCCAGTTATGCAAAGACCACCTTTCTTGGTGGATGGTCTCCCCTCAAGTTTTTCAGGGCAGACGGTTTGTACTTCCTCCTCTCGTTGCCATGGTGACAACGGATGCCTCCCTGATCGGGTGTGGGGGGGGCATTTTCAGGGCAGGACTGTCCAGGGCACTTGACAACCCCTAGAGTACCATCTGCACATAAACGTCTTGGAGATGAGAGCAGTACTTTTAGCGTTGCAAGCTCTTCAGGACTCTCTACCTACCGGGACTATTGCAGTTCAGACGGACAATATGTCGGTAGTGTGGTACATCAACAAGCAGGGCGGAACCAGGTCCTATCCCTTATGCCGAGAAGCACTCAGACTCTGGCAGTGGGCGATCTCCTCTCAATGGTTTCTGATAGCAACGCACATCCCCGGGAAGTCCAACGTCATAGCGGACATGCTAAGCAGAGCAATCCCTATGTCTCACGAGTGGTCTTTCAATCAGTTAGTAGCGGACAAAATTTTCCGCAGATAGGGTCAACCTTGCTGCGATCTTTTTGCAACACCTCTCAACAGCAAGTGCATCGACTTCTTCACTCTCTTCCCCCTCCCAGACCATCCCCCCAGAGACGCTCTAGTTCACGATTGGCCCTGGGGTCTGCTCTATGCATTCCCTCCTTTTCCCTTAATTCCAAAACTGATTCAGAAAGCGACCGCTTTGAGATCCAGGATGATCCTCATTGCTCCTTACTGGCCTCGACAAATTTGGTTCCCATTCCTGCATCGTCACCTGCTGGAGCAGCCCTGGAATCTGGACCCAGTACCAGACCTCTTGATCCTTCAGTCGGGCGGGCTGCACCAATCTCTTCACTCTCTCAACCTCACAGCTTGGTTGCTCCACTTCCAACCTTAGCCAGACTTCCACATGTTTCTCAGCCAGTGCGCAAAATCATACTTTCTTTGCACAAACCTTCTACTAGGAAGACTTATGCTAGTAAGTGGAAATGTTTTTCCTTCTGGGCAGAGGCTAGGTAGAAAAACCCCTTTACAGCCCCTGTCCATAATGTTTTAGATTTTTTGCGGAACTTTTTTGAGCAGGTTCCTCAGCTGCCACCATTATGGTCCAATTGGCTGCTATTGCAAATTTTCACGTTAGCCTATCAGAGTCCAGTATCATGTCCCACAAACTTTGTAAGGCCTTTCTTAAAGGGACTATGTTACTTAGACCCCTGGTTAAAGATCCCCCCCCTCCGTGGGATTTAAACTTGATATTAACTTCATTGATTCTCCCTCCTTTTGAATCTGCAGCTTCTTGTTCCTTAAAGTTACTCTCCTGGAAGACTCTCTTCTTAGTAGCCATCACCTCGGCCAGAAGAGTATCGGAACTTCAAGCCCTGTGTGTTCAGCCTCCATATATTACTTTTCACAAAGATAGAGTTTCACTCAGGACTAATCCTTCCTTTTTGCCTAAAATACCCTCAGAAACAAATCTCAATCAGGCTATTGATCTTCCTGTCTTTTTTCCTAATTATTCAAACAGAGCTGAACAAAAGTTACACTATTTGGACGTTCACAGGCAGTTACGTTTTTATTTGGATAGGACCAAACAGTCAAGAAAATCAGATCAACTTTTCCTATCCTATGCTGAGGGGAAGCAGGGCCTGCCAGTTTCTAAGGTAACCTTGTCCAGGTGGCTGGCCTCTATTATTACCTTGATCTACCAACTGAGACATAAAGAACTTCCGTCAAAACCAAAAGCTCATTCCACTAGAGCATTGGCTACGTTGGTAGCTTTTCAGGCTAGACTTCCAATGGAATCTATTTGTGTTGCAGCAACATGGACCACTCCTCATACCTTCATTTCGCATTACAAGTTTATTTATTTATTTATTTTATTTTACATTTGTTGACCAGGCTAGTCTAACTGGATAAATGTCCATTTTCAGTAGAGGCCCTGGGAGAAAAGCTCCAAGCATGAATACTAACAAAGTTAACAATATATAACAAAGACATATATAATAACAGTACAGAGGTACAAGTGACTAAAGACTTTATGTTAAAAGATTAAACTAAGTAAAAAATAACAAGTACACTAAGCACAAGCTGGGTATGGGCAAACAGAGTCAGGTCCTTACATTTATTCTATTACTAGGAGAAAAAAAGAGAAATCAGTAGATTTGGAGGTATAGGTTAGGGGAGAGGGGAAGGAGTATGAGCAGGAGGGGAAAAGCTTAAGTCTGGGTTAGCACAAGGACAAAGCCACTGAGTTTTAAGATGTTCTTTAATATGCTTTTTGAATAGAGAAGTAGAAGCTAGAGTAGAAAGTTCAGGAGGGAGCTGATTCCAGTTTTTACCTATAGTGTTTGAGAAAAGTGAGTCACCAGCTTTGTTGTTAGATTTAACTGATGAGACCAGGAGTTTATTAGCAGAACGTAGTGTAGCTAGGTTTTTATATGGTGTAATCAGATTAGTGAGGATAGGGGTGTTATTGGGGTGGTGTAGGATCTTTTGAGTGATAAGTAACTGTTGACATAGTATATGGTTCTGCAATTCTAGCCATCCTAGTTGTTTAAGGTTAAGGCAATGATGAGTTTGAAGTGGAGAGCTTGTGATAAATCTAGCTATGCTATTATAATAGGTAGAAAGTTTTGAGATATTATTTTTAGATAGGTTTGTATATATAACTGAGATATAGAAAAGGGTAGAAATGAGGTGGGTTTGGGCAATAGTTTTCCTGGCTGTGGGGATAAGGAAGGGTTTAATTCTATAGAGGGTTCAAAGTTTTTTGTTAACAGTCTTTATGGTGGAGTTAATATGGTCATCATAGTTAAGACGGTTATCAATTGTAACACCTAGTAGGTGAGTGGTAGTATCAGGGGTTATGTTTGTAGCATTGTTAGAGGTAATAGAGAAGAATGGAGTGGCTGATTTATGAGATGATGTAAAAAGCAGTAGTTTTGTTTTTTTGGGATTAAGCAGGAGGCAATGTTGCATAAACCAGTTTTCTACATTTTGGAAAACAGTTTGGGTTAGGGACTGGAGGAAGGCTGTGTTCTTAGCAGTACAGATTAAGGTGGAGTCATCTGCATATTGGATGCAGGTGCCTTGAGGTATGTTCATATGGAGGTTGTTGATAAATACGGAAAAAAGAAGGGGACCTAAGATAGAGCCTTGTGGGACTCCAATATTTACTGGAAGTAATGAAGACAGTTTGTTGTCCCAAAGTACTGCTTGCTGTCTGTTTAGAAAACAACTAAACCATTGTAATGCTAATGGATCAAGAGAATGATACTTTAGTTTATGTGGAAGAAAGTTATGGTTAACCATATCAAAGGCTTTTGACAGGTCTATAAATAGCGCAGAGGAAAAGGAGTTAATGTTACGATTTTTATTTATAGAGTCAGTGAAGGATAGAAGGGCAGTTGTGCTGTGGAATGGTCTAAAGCCATGTTGGCAGTTGGCTAGTAGATTATTTTGTAGTAAGTGGTTGAGTAGTTGTTTGTGAATACATTTTTCCATTATCTTGGCTAATGGGGAGAGTAAGGCAATAGGTCTATAGTTAGAAAGCTTTATAGAAGATCCACCATTATGTAGAGGGATGATGTGGGATACTTTCCATGTGGTAGGGATTTTGCCTTCAGAGATAGTTCTGTTAATAAGGATAGATATGGGGTAGTCTATAGCTTTTTCGGCAATTTGTAGGTATTCAGATGGGAGATGGTCGGCAGAAGGGGTGCAAGGTTTCAGTTTTTTAAGTAGCTTGTAGATAAGAGATGTATATATGAAAGGTAGGAGGTGAAGTCTTGGAGGTATTAGGTGGGAAGGCAGTAGGTGGAGGAAGAGAATTGGCTAGGGATTGAATGGCTTCTGTAAAGTAGTTATTAAAGGCATCGGGGATCAGGTTGGAATTATTATGGTTGAAACCTAATGGGGCAGGAGTAGTAGAGTGACCTGGCTGAAGAAGTTTGTTTAACCCTGACCAAAATTTTTGTGGAGTTTGTTGAGTGGATTGTTGGAGGTGAAGGTAGAAGTCTTTTTTGTCTCTAACAGTGTCCTTCTTGGTGGCATTTCTTAATTGTTTAAAGAGGAGGTGATCAGATGGGCATTTGGTAGCCCTCCATTTAGCCCATATTTTGTTTCTAAGGAGCATTTTTTGCTTAGTTTGTTTAGTAAGCCATGGGGCAGATATGTTTTTTATTCTAGTGGAGTGGTAAGGTGCATGGTAGTCTAGTATTTGAAGAAAGTTAGTGTTGAAGTAGGTCACAGCCTCATCAAGTTCAAGATGGGTCAGTGGTGACCAGTCACATGCTTGCAATTCGTTAAGGAAACTATCTGGGTTAAAGAATTTTTTTGAGCGGGAAGTTTTGAGATTGAGTAGTTGGGATATGAAGCTTTTGTCTGATTATGTAAGTAAGCATATGGTCACTGACATTGTCGGGAAGGGTTCCTGGAGTATAGCCATATGGCCTCCAGAACTCGAGCTGATTTTGGTTCCACTGTGCTCAAGAGTCTGTTTTGATGAGCCACCCAGGACTAACGTGCTAGGGACACTGTCCCATCCAGCAAGAATGAAGGCGAGGTAGACAACTTAACATTAAGAAGTTGTGTACCTACCATAACGTTCCATGCTAGTTGTCTTCATCTCGCCTTCTTTCTTGCGTCCACCCTCCATCCCCCTAGCCCTGCTAGGACAGAGAAGAATCCCTTTTGAGGCCTTCTTCCTACAGTTGACTTTGTTTTTAGGTTTCATCCTACTCTGTTTGTAGCACTTTAGGTAAACCTTTGGTGGGAACTAGTGTGTTTTTTTTCTATGGTGTTAGCTTTTCCAAACGAGATCTGGATATCTGACGCCTAGCATTGTGGGATAAGGGGAGGCCTCGAGCCGGTAAATAGCTCTCGAGCTTTAGTAAAAGGCCGAGTCGGAGCCGATCCTCGGCTCCGAACCCATCCAGCAAGAAAGAAGGCGAGATGAAGACAACTAACATGGAACGTTATGGTAGGTACATAACTTCTTATTCTGCCAGGTCTATGGCAACTTCAGCAGCTTTCCATGCTAAGGCTTCCCTCAATGATATTTGCTCATCTGCAGCTTGGGCCAAACCTTGTACTTTTTTTCTTCATTACAAATTGGACTTGGCCTCGAGAGGTAGAGCTTCATTTGGCTCCATGGTGCTCAGGAATGTCCTTCTATGAGGGCCACCCAGGGATACAGGTAGCTGGGGACTCTGTCCCATCAGTAAGGAATGAATGAAGATTAACATCAGATAAAGAAGTTGTCTTACCATAACGTTCTATCTGGGTTGATCTTAATTCATTCATTACTTCCCACCCTCCGTCCCCCATCTGGAGGTTCCTGGTTGATCTCTTGTACTCCTTTATTGTAGATCTGTTATTACCAGAGGTAGCCTCTACTTTTATCTGTCAACTTGCAAACTTGATCTGGGGTAACAGGGAGCAGAGCTTTCTGTTTTTGGCTAACGCAAGCTTGATATTTGGCCTGTTCGGTTCCGAGGACGGAACCGATAAACCATCAGTAATGAATGAACGAAGATCAACAGAGATGGAACGTTATGGTAAGACATAACTTCTTTTTTGTCTTTTATTTTTAAATTTGTGTAAGTCAGAAAATTGTTGGCTTGGCTTGTTTTCCACAGGACTCGAGTTGCACATGTGGTACTAACTTCTCTTGCTCTGAATACATCCACAACTTTTGATGAGGTCATGTCTCTTTCACACTATTGCCTGATATTTGACGACCTACCATAAACTGATCTGTCCTTCGCCTTTTTCAGTCTATGGGTGGATTTTTAGTTCTGTACCATAAACACCTGTAGTTTCTGCAGCATCCTTTGCCCTTAAGAAAAACACTTTGAAAAATCAGATTCTTTCAGGGCTCAATAGCATCTACTTCATGCTGTTTTATTAATTTATTCTGCAAGAAAAGCAAAAGTATAATAACTAATAATTAAGTGCATGCAAGACTTTTTTTCTCAACAGCATGTACAAGTATAGAGCACTGTGTCTCTTCCAGCATATCAGGTATTCCATTCACATTGATTAAATGTAAATTTTGGAACAGGCTTTCCATTATTCTGCCAAATTGCCTTGCAGTAAGAAAATTCCTGGTTGCTGCATTTGGAAAATGTTGATAATTATGTTTCAGTTCTTTCATTCAAATAAGTTCTTGAAAACACGCACTTTAATTTCTACACGTATTTATCTTCACTCCGACACCAGGTATCATCTTGGATGTTTTAGTATCTGTAAGGTCTTTAATCAGAATGCCTTCTAGAATGAATGTATACCACATGAGTCGCTTCTCTGTAGAAGAATATTGCCATGTTTAAAACTGTATCTTTTATATGGATCTACTTCAAACAGCGAGAGACCACATTACCGAATGACCAGAATTCCTACGAATTTCACAGGGAAAGTATCCGTTTGGCCACCATCTAACAGCAAAACACACTGCACTACCTCAAACCCGCCCTGGTTGGGGGGCTGTGCCCCAACACCCCCCTAAGTATACTAACTCTGGGTTCACACTACAGTGGGGAAAAGGGCAAATTTTCCCTTGTTGGCCACCTGGTTACTTACCCAGTGAAATCCTTTGGCATTCTGGTCGCTCATAAGTGTCAGGTTTCAGCAATGTCATCTCAGTGAGTTTTGTCTTCAGTAATGTGGTCTTTCATTGTTTTGAAGTAGACCCCTTTTATATAATACAGCTGCCTTGAAGGAGTGAAGAACATTGACAGTATGTCATGTCAGTTAAGACATCATTGACTTAGCTTGTTAGAACCTGCTTAGCCAGCTTGAGAAAGGCAGCTGTAATTACAAATCTGAGCACACTGGCATGTTTGGGGCACGGTGGTAGATGAAATGATTATGATCCTGGCATGCTTGCTTTATGGGCAATGCCTGGGAAATAGGAGAATGGTAGTCAGTGGCATGTCATAGTCAGCATCACTTGATCTGCGTTGTATAACCATCTCTCCAGTGGAGAAATCTAGAAGTTGTCTGAATGTGACAAAGGAATGTTATTCCCTGTAGCTAGCTAAAGAGTGAGCTACAGAGAATGTTTGTGTTAGATCTGTTTGAATAGTGATAGACTGCCAACTTAAAGTATTGTGGACCTGTGAACACTAGATTTGAAGCAAATGTCTAAAGCAGTAGGTCGACTTTTAGTGATCGAACTATTAAAACACTGAATGTTCATAAAATAAATTCAAAAAAGAAAAACTAAAGGGTGTAGGCAGGGGGGCAAGCCCCCCTGCATCCCCCCCGCATCCCCCAAATATACCAACTTCGAGACCACACTATATTGCAGTAAATGGAAATCTCCCAGTAGTAGGGAGGTGCTGGGTAAAAATCAAACACTGACCCACAAAGGTGCATCAGCATTCTAAACTGGATGGCCCTCTTTACTACTATAATTATTGATGAATGGCATGATTACATTAATTTTTCTAGCTACACTGCATGCGTTTTTGCATTGGAGATTGTCGCCCTTACCTAGGTTTGCTAGTCCACATAGCGCATCAGTGGTTATTTGAGTTTGAGACTCCTGCACTAAACTGTAGGAAAGAACATTAAAAACTGTCTTAGTGGTGGATACATCAGTAAGTAGGTTTTCTTGGATTTTTAAGGCTTGTCCATTAAACCTCCTTATCTTGTTTTTCATTATCCAGTGTTTCATGCACAGTGTCCATCTAAATCAGTCTGAATGTGTATTTACCCATTCCCTCCAGTACAACTCTTTTTAATTGTATACCTTTAACTCCTTGTGGGTGTGGCTTGAGCCTTTAAAAAAATGAAGTTATCAGCTTACAGTAACAAATACATATGTCAAATATCAGTACAAAAGTGTTCGGCATCATTGTATGCTTCAAGATAGAATATTTTTATAACTTGTATGTAGCTTGGTTTTGGAATTAATGCAAATATGAATAAGCAATATTTGACGCAGTAGGAGGTAACTGCAGAAACACCTGGAGGCATCATCTGGCTGTAATAAGTTAAATGAACTATGTTTTGTATTAAGTGGACCTTACAGCATCCTTGCATTACTTAGAGAAGAGAATACCAATTTGGATATTCACAGTGATCATTTAAGTAGAGCACAATCAACTTGAAGTACCTCATAGTTGCTTGTTTCTTATACTCTAAAGAAGCGACCTAACCTTATCTCTGTGTTTCTCAGAGTATATGACGCTTGATATGAAAAGTAAAACGGACCAACAGCCTAGCCAGCTATCACTTAACCAGGGTGGTGGCATCTTATCCAGCATTCTTTAAGAACACTTCATTAAATGAGATTTCTACATACTTTCCCAAGGACCTATAACTACATGAATCCTTATGGTTCATAGGTTCATAGGTTCATACTAGGCTATCTGCCCGAGGGCATTTATTACACCCCTTTAGTATGGGGAACTATACCCATTATTTTGCTGTGCCTCTGTCGAGGCAGTGATACTGGTAATTCCTGGGGGTATATCTGCGATCTCCCATCCATTTCAAGATTCACATGTACCGGGATTGTTCCACAGCATAGGGGAGTCTTTGTGGTGATGAATCATCCCTCCAGCGTTTAAGTCTCCGCCCTTGTGGCTCTGATGGATCTAGATTTTTGAGGTGGAAGCATCTTATCAAATCTGTTTGATGACATGGCCTTGTATGTTAGGCAAAAGGCCTCTGAGCAAGCGGTAGCTGACTGAATAGAGCTGGAGTTCTTCTTCGGGCAGCATAGGGACAGATTTTTGAGACCCTTTATCCTTTTGGTGAGGAACTTTTGTGGCCTCTCCAGCTGCTGCAAGTGTCGGGTCAGATACATTCCCGAGGGGGGCATTACTCAATCATTGGTCTCTGATGTGAGAGCAAGGGAGACTATGACCTCCCCTGTGGGACACCACTTGTGACAGGCTTTAGTCTGACATGGCGCCAGCAACTCTGACCCTGTGGGTTCTGTCACTCCAGCCAGTTTTTAACCCCATCTTGTGATGTAAGGGTTAACATTTAAGCTGATGTCCATTATGATCAGGTAAGACTTGATTAAAACAGCTGTCCTAGCTGTGGGGGTTTAATTCCTCATTGGTTTACAAAGAGTCTTTGTTTTGCTTGGGATTGCCTTATCCATGCAGTCCTGCAGGTGCTGGTAGAAGGCATTTATAGATGATTCAGTGGCTTGAGTACTGTTTTCCTACCCTTGAGGGCCTTAAGGAGACCACACGTATGTTATCTCCTCTTGTGATGGAGACTAGTTGTTCCATGGCATTTGAGTTTACCAGTCTATATTAGGGTAATTGAAGTCACCTATGGATGGTCTCCGATGCATCGTGCGCTACACCTCAGTCTTGAGGTGTGGGTGTCCTTGATGAATATGGATACCCCCCCTCCTTTCTTGGTATTGTCCGGATTTTGGGGACTAGGCCTTCCTTTGTGTCTGTTGTCATGTAGAGAATCCTTTCTTCATTCCAGCTGGGAGGACAACCTAGGGGACTTTGTTTTGATGGTTGAAATGAATGGACAAGATCAGTTCAAATATAAATTTTTATTCTTACCATGATGAATAGATATGAATGATCTATGTCCATCTTAAGCATACTTTCTCAGTGCTTCCTCTTACCTGTTTGTGTGAGGTCTGTGGAGATTTAGTTTAATCTGTTTCATGGATCAAGATATTCAATTTGTATTTTGCTGTCTTGCAAGCTGCATTTTAGATATGGAGTCAGATGGAGATTTTAGAGTATTGTGAGGTTGTCAGGGAAGAATTGGAAATTTGTAAAAGTGTCCTTGCTGAGCTAACTTGAACCAGCAGCTAGGTCCTTGTAAGAGGATAGATGCAGATCACCCTAATCTGTTGCCCTGGTAGTTGCACAACTTTTTGTGTATAGTAAGTTTAGAGGCATCTGTGTTAAATGTACTGTACTGTGCATACTCAGTGTGTCTAATCAGTTTCTTCCATAATCTGTATTTCGATTTCAGATAATAATTTTTGCACATTATGTAATATTCTTTCTGAATGTGCTTTGCATTACTTTACGGTCAGTTTCTATTTTGGGGATATATGCATAGAATTTCTCACATCCATGCGGTATCACTTACAGTTCTTTCTGTTTTTACTAATTTCTTTTGTGCTTCTCTTGTGTGTTTTCACCAATAAGCATTTGATATGTTCTCTTGTTAGGGTTGTAGCTCCAGTAGCATTCTGTTTAACATCTACATACTGGAAAAAATGGCTTATTTGCACCATAGTATTTTGACATAGGTGCATCTATCACCAGTTTCTTCAGATTTTCCTAATGTTTTTCCTGTTCATAGTGCTGCTGTTGTACTACATTGTTTTCTTGCAACTTTTTTTTTAAAGGCATAGTTACCTTGGCAAATTAAGTACATGTTTTGCGAGATACTGCATCTTGCCTAGAAAATTGTCTAATGCCTTCTTGTGTTCTGGGTTTGGCATATTGGCACAATTTCTTTGACTTTTTTATCATGCTTTACTCTTTGTGATGGTAAGAGTATGACCCATCTATTTCTGATTTCAGCATTTTATTTCATGTGTTTTTCAGTTTACTATCCTTTGCTTCCCTCTAATTGCAACATTTTGTCAGGTATCCCTCTTTATTACTCTTATTTTGGTGCTTTTTTCCAGTTTTCTTCCTTGTTTTTGAAGGACAAGACGTTGCCATACTCTTACACAGACTTCTGCTGTTCCCCATGCCAGCTTCACAATATTTAAGCAACTATTTAAGTAATGTACCTGATATGGGCACATTGCGTCAACTGACAGTTATGCTGCATTTTCTGCGTCAACAATTGACATATTTTTCCCAAGGATTCTTTAAAGTAATGCAGTATTTTCATCCCCTTCAAATTGTTTCTTCCTCTTCTATTTCTAGTACTAGGACGAGCATTCCTTCTTCAGAAAACAAATATTGGAATCTGATTAGAAAGGATTGCATTATACTTTGGATTTCTGCCCCAACAACTTGTGACCCTGAGTCAGAGGATACCCTTTCTTCATGTTCCCCAAATGAGGAAATACATTTTCAAAACAAGACTTTTTTCAAACGGGAGGGTGAAAAGTGTCTTATTCCAAAAAGAGGAGGTATAAATTTCTCAGCCTGGACACCTCTAAACCTGTCTGTCCTTCCTATCTTGAGAGTATTCTCTGTTGCAGCTTTATCAACAGATTCTCAGACCTTTTCTCCCAAGAAACCTGATAGTGGTGTTTGGGACAATATAGAGCTTACATATATTTATAAGCACCCCTCTGCTCCCCCTGATGTTATTTCTTTAGATGGAGAGAGACATACCAGGACATTATGTTCTGCAAACATTACCCTGTTAAGGATAGCAGAACATTTGATTTGGCAAAACGTTTGCACTACTTTAGCTTTTAGACCCATACATTTCCTGACTTGTATGTCCATTTATGTATTGTTTATTTTTGCTAATATGCAGCAATGTTTTAGCAAACCTTCCTAATTCTGAGGTTAAATCCAGTGTTTGGAAATGAAAAATTGATCATCTCTGTTCACTGTACATACAATCAGATGCTGTTGATGCACTTTTCTAGGGCTGATTCTGCTGTGACAGCCATAAGAAAAATGCCTGGATAAGACTTCAGACTTGCCCAGTGGATGCAAAAGCACAACTGTTAAATGCCCCTTTAGAAAAGGAGTTTTTATTTTGAATTTCTCCGCTGAGGTTCTCAAAAAAACTGAAAGATTTAAGCTGAATGATGCAAGGGGTTAAGCTACTGTTCGCATCTTCCATCTGTAGGTATCAAAGAATCTACTCTTCTAATCCAGGGGTATTTTTGAAGGAGACATGTCAGTCGAACAACAGCACTTTTAGTGAGTGCTGAGTGAGTGAGGAAATTTGGGCAGATTTGCTGCTGTTCACTTAGTGAAGTTCTCTTATTGCCCCACTGTCTTGCAACCTCAGAGTAAGTATATTTAAGTTTGGGGGGGGGGGTGGAGGGGCCCTTGCCCCCTTGTAAAAAAATGTTATTCCCCAAGGCTTACCAAAAGTTTTGTCATTTTTTTTTCAATCTGTATGATTAATGTTGATAGACAGCTTTTTCTAAAATCCCATCAAATTGCCTCAGCAAAAAAACTTCAAAGCAGCAGTTTAAAAAGAAATAAGCAAAGTGATATTAAAAGAAAACTGATGGGTCTCAAGGATTCTCCTTCCAAAAAGAAAACTTATGACTGTCTTTGCCTTCTATTCATCCCACCATGGCCTTCCAAAAAATTGTAGGGAATCTTTCCTTTTGCTTTCCTACATGGCAGCAAATAACTGGAGATTTGTTAGAGCTAAGCATTATAGTGCATCGATGGAGACTTCATTGGGCATGGTCTCTTATTCCATCAGGAATTCTTCGGCCTCCAGTAGACCAGCATCATCTGTTGTCACAGATAATTTCAGAACTACTACTTCAGAGGATCATCAAGTCAGTCCTAGTGGATCAGTGTGTAAAAGGCTTTTATTTTAGACTCTCTCCTGGTTCACAGGAAAGCAAGCAATTGAAAGCCCATTTTTAGACCTTTCTAAATACCTTTTTTCACATCCCAAAATTAAAAATGTAGCCACTGTAGTACTTTTTATTCTCAAGCTTTCTTGGTCACGTTGGACCTGAAAGAAGATTACCTGCATATTCCCATTCATCTAAATACACACAGAGTTGTATCGATGAGACAATTCTGGTAGTATACCCGTATAAATAAATTATATAATGAGAACGAAATTGCGTATTGCTTATACAAGGTTTCAGTACCTTCCTTAAGAACACATTTAAGCAAGCTCGTAAAGAGCTGAAGGAACCATTAGGCAGCACAAGGATGAGTATGAATATAAAATAGCCACTGAAACCAACATCAACAACAAATCTCTGTCAGGAAGTTAGTACTTAACATCCATCATTGTTGGGAGCTAATTTACAGTAATACTGTACACTCTGACCCAAAGGAAATAGCTAATATCCCAGCTCACAAATTAAGTGCAAATTTTACTCTGCCCACAGACAGATAATCCACAGATTCCATAGTCCCATTCACCCTCCTTTAATTACTATGGAACAAGTTCTCAACCCTCTCGAATAGCTAAGAACACCTCGTCCATGGGCCATAATAATATACCAGGTTGTCTGGTTATAGGTAGCAAATATGGTTTATGTGAACCTGTTAGCTTTAATCAAAGACTCTCCACAGGTTATGTTCTTGAAGCCTGGAAAGCACCCTTGTAATGCCATTACACAGTGGTGGCCCAACCACAGACCAAGATAAATGTAGACTTGTTGGGCTCATTAGCCTTGTATGTACAACATTATGGAATGCATTACATCTGAGTTTATTAATCTGGACATTGAAAATCTCTTAAACCTGGACCTTCATTAATTTGGCTTTGTTAAAGGAAGTTCATGTCTCATTAACTTGATTAGTTTTTTGAATAAGTAGCTGAAGTAGTGGATAGCTGTTACACAGTACATGCAGCATGTTTGGACTTGGCCAAGACTTTTTGATACTATTTTCCATACAGGCATTATTGACAAACTTGTACATCTGAATTTATATCCTTGTATTGTGCGATGGATAACGGTTTGTCTAACAGAAATCAAGTGATTATAGTACTACATTTTAAAGCAAAAAAGTTCCCACTGGTGTACCAACAGAGATCATTATCAAACCCTTTTGTTTGACATCTGTTTCTCAGACCTTCAGGCCAGCGCTCCTTTCTTGTGGTTTTCCAGGTTTGCAGAGGACTGTAATTTGTGTGGTGGTGTTCAGTCTCCCACTGGCTCACAACTGCAAGGACAATGGTGTAAGTAAATGTGAAAAAATGATCTAGACTTGTTGATAATTCCGTATTATTTGACAATCATGTCTCCGCAGTAGTTTATTAAACCTGTCTGGCTCATCTAATTACCAAAGGTATCTCCACTTGACCCAAAAAGTCTCTGTTCCCCTTTATTTGTATTTAGTCAGACCCATAATTGAATGTAATGCAACTTTTAGCATTTATTTCTATAAACCCATCACACGAGACACCTCAGAAATTCATAACTAAAAGGATCAGTGGCCTTAAAAATCTTGGTTATAAGGAAGGATTGGCAGCTCTCACTGTCTTTAGTTTCTTGTTGAATCTTCCATTGCGATCTGTGTGAAGCTGTTTGAAACATGAAAGCTCCATCTGTCTTTGTTATCCTGTTTTTTTCACAAAGTAAATTGTGCCACAAGTACTTTTTTTAAAAGAACTAAATCTTCAGCAGATAAAGATTATGCATCTGTGTTATAAATTCATATCCCAAAATATTCATATCCTCCGGAACAAACGTCTACCATGTAAAGCAGATTTGCACCCTTGCCACCTTCAAAGTAAACCTAGATAATTGGATGGGCAGCCTATTGTTCTTCCCTGGTGCATCTTTCTTTCTTCCCTGGTGCATCTTTCTTTCCCCTCCTTGAGGCTAAAGGGAATTTTTCGATATTTTTTTTTCTTTTACTAGGTTTGTAATATCTGGCAGACTAATTGCTTAGTACTTGCCTGTGCGTCTGTTGCCTTTTTATATATCTATATATATATATATATATATATGTGTGTGTATATATACATATATATATGTATATATATATATATATATATATATATTTATATGTATATAAAGTTCTCTGCCTTGAGATTGCATTTTGTTTATTTATCCCATAGTTTTTCTGCTGTTCCACTGATAGCTTATTGCAGGCTGCAAGACATCACATTTTCCATTATCTGGACAATTGGTTGATCTTGGCATCTACCAGACAAAATACTGTGGGAGTATTACATTACTTATATTACAGGCCCTTATTTTTGTTCAGCCTTGTTTAATCATTCGCAAAGGTAGAGTGAGTCTCGGAGCCAACCCTTCCTTCATCCCAAAAGTGGTGTCCGTGTTTACTTTCATTTATATTATTAAACTCCCTGATGTTCTTAGTGTTTTACTGTTGCAGTCTTCACACTTGGGTTATCCTGCCAGGGGTAGCCCTCAGTCGGCCCGAATACTAGAGGCTTAGTATTTCTGCATTGGTTGCTGTCGCTTCAGTACTGACGTCAAGTCATCAGAGGAATAAAAACAGCCGATGCCATTACATCACTTTCTTGCCGAGGAGCCTGAAGCAGAAGCAGTTTGCACGAGTGCCGGTTGGCCGCTAGCTGAGTTTTAGTTTCCAAAATTGAATCATCTTGAAGTCTTCTAAAGCTAAATAGCATGGTGGGGATCCTTTTTTCTTGCTCTAACCGATGTCAGAAAAAGTTAACAATTGTCTCGACTGTGGAAAGCAAATACCACACTAAGATTTCCATTCTTACTGCGTCACCTGTTTAGGCCCAGACCATGACGTACCTCGCTGTCTATTTTGTGCTTTGTTCGACATCCGAACTATTTGTTGTCGGGCCCTTATTGCAGCTAAATACATTCATTCTCTATCTCTGCATTCTGAAATGGCTTTGGTAAGCCATCCAACTACCGGTCTTCCTAAAAAACGTAAGGATAAAGACAGACAGACTGCACAGGTCAAAAACTGCCGATGACGCTTCCATTAGACTAGTCACCAGTTCACCGGTACTCAGTGAGGCGCTTTCACAGCCCCTGATGCCTGCTTCGATGGATTCACAGGCTGCTACTGAGACCCATTCGGAGTCCGATATGCCGCGAGACTCTTCTTTGACTACGGAACCTGCCGATGTCTTTACCTTGGATGGGCCCAGAGCCGCTGTGCAGACACCAGCTTCTGAGGAAGCTCTTCGCACTACTAATATTCGACACAGACTACTTCTTTCGCATCTTTGGTTCTTTCTAAAACTACCGAGTTTCTAAGGCCAAGAGCACTACTAGATAGGGGCCAAGGGTACTAGCTGCTAGTACAAGGGTCTAGGGAACTACTAAAGGGAGGTG
>NC_056747.1:254975258-255085258 GCF_019279795.1 Protopterus annectens
CCTTTCCCCGGGAAAAAAACCTTGTTACTTCAGCAAATGGAGATTTGTTTTTTGGGCTCAAAATCGTAACATTGAACCTTTTTCAGCTCCCATTCATAATATCTTGGAGTTTCTAGTGCATCTTTTTGAAGAGGCAGCTAGTTCGTCTGTTCTATTAAAATACAGTTAGTGATTTCCAGTTTTCATGCTGGAATAGATGGTTGCTCTATAGCTTCCCATATGTTGAGCAAAGCCTTTTTAAATCATTCTACTCTTAAGGTCACCTTTTAAAGGTCCTACACAACCTTGGGACCTTAACCTTGTGCTGTAGTGAGACCTTAACCTTGTGCTGTAGTCTTACACTGTCCCCTTTTGAACCCTCAACTACATGTCAACTCAAATATCTTTCATGGAAGACAATTTTCTTAGTGTTCATTAACTCAGACAAAAGAATTTTTGAGATCCTAGCATTGTTTGAAACCTCTATACTTGATTTTTGTAAAGACAAGAGTTATTTTATGTACTAACCCAATTTTGTTTCTTTTTTTTTTTTTTTTACCAAAAGGTGGTGTCTGAATCCAATATAAATCATTATATGAAGTTACAAGTATTCTTTCCCAACTTTTCTAACAAAGGAGAATATATATTACACTTATTGGATGTTCTTAGACAGTTAAACTTTTACATACATAGGACAAAAAACATCAGAAACTCTGATCTATTATTAGTTTCATATGTGGAGTCAACATTGGATAAACCAGTTACCAAAGTTACTCTATCTGTGTGGATAAATTGTATTTCTTTTGTGTATAACAACTTGGACATTGCTCTGACCAAACCTGTTCAAGCCCACACCACCAGATCCATGGCAGCTTCCTTAGGTTTTCACTCCAGAGTGTCCATGGATGAAATTTGTGCAGCAGCTACTTTGGCTACTCCCCATACCTTTATAACTCACTACAAATTAGATCTGGTCTCCAGAGGAAGGACATATTTTGGTTCTGTGATGCTCAGGAACATCCTTCCTTGAGTCAGCCCTGGAAATCGGATAGCTGGGGACACTGTCCCAACAGTTGAGGACAAAGGAGAATTTGACAACATCATATAAAGAAGTTATGGACTCACCATAACGTTCCATCTATGTTGTCCTTTTTCATTCTTCAAATCCCCTCCCACTAACCCCCATCCTTAAGGCTTTTGGAAGAGTGAGTGCTTATGGGGAGAATATGTCCTTTTTTTTTTTTTAATATAAGCTCCAGTTTTAGCTTCTCCATAGTAATTTCCATATTTTACTTTCTAAGGCAGCAAACAAGATCTGAGAAGTTGAGGAAGAATGAACGTGGACAACACAGATGGAATGTTTTGGGGCCTACATACATTTTTTTGAGAGAAAAGTATCATTTGTCCTATACGAGTCCACTAAAAGGATCATTTGTCCTTTGTGGGTCTACTAAGAGGTAGAAAGGTGCTGTTAAAGAGTAGATCTCAAACACAGGATGTGCCTACATTAGTAGAATACATGAGGCAAGATCTGATTAGGTAAGGAAAAATCCTTAATTACTAAAGCTTAAAAGGGTCTATTACACATTAAAGTAATAGATACAGACTTTTTAAAAAGTATAGGAGACTTGTTTGTCTTTCGGCTTTTCCTGGTTAGGGGTCGCCACAGCGGAACTCCGGTCTGCCAATGATTGGCCGTAGGTTTTTATGGTGCCGAGTTGCCAGCTCGATGCCCAGCCTTCAACGAAGGCACGTCCATTCACGCGTATCTTTCAGAACGCTACTCGACAGTGGGGAGGACATGCAGACTCCACACAGAAGGCACTTCCCGCAATGTAGGAGACTACTCTCTAAAAAGAATGCAGTATGGAAGAATGGAAAGAAATGTGTTCTATCCCAAGACATGCTACTGAAACTAGAAAATTCAGAATCTTTGGCTTGAAATGCCTCTAGAAATATTTCTGTACACCTAGTAGAACAGAAAAAGTGTTGTTCTTGATAGATGATGAATATTGGAGATGCAGTACTGGGGAAAGGGTTACTTGGGAACATATTTTTTGAAATGTATAAAATTGCAGGATTATAAATTAGTTACATGAATGCATAAATGACTAAGTGGAGGAATTACAAGAATTAGTAAAAGAAATATTGAGCGGGTGATTATGAAACAAAACAGGTAATGCTGATTACGTTTACAGTTGACAGTAGCCACAAAAGGTATCAGAAAAGAAATGGAAAACTTGGTGTAATCCAACACTAAAGGAGGTCGAGGAAATAATGAAACAAATAAAAAAGGGAGTATAAAAAAGAATAGGAATCAAAATGTAAGCAAATAAAAAATAAATAAATGGGCCATCTGTTCCTCTGTATCAGATATAGTCCAAAAGCTGGCTCAGTTGCAAGTAGTTTGTGGAAATATGAGGGAAAGTGAAGTTTAGACAGTTTGAGTTATAATAGCTGTAGATGTAATGTTATAAAAGCATTATAATTTTAGTTTTGGATTAACAGGAAGCATCTATCCGCGGTGGTGGTGCTGCTGTAGCGTTGTCGCTTCACAGTAAGACGCTGCAGTTCGATTCTTAGCTAGAGCGTCTTCTGCGTGGAGACATGCGTGAATGGGCGTACCTTCGTTGAAGGTTGTGCGTCAGGGCTGGTAACTCGGCACGTAAAAATCAACTACCAATCATTAGCGGACCGTAGTTCCGCTGTGGCGACCCCTAACCGAGAAAAGCCGAAAGACACAAACAATTAACAGGAAGCATCTAAAGAATTAACTGTGAAGGAACAAAAAATGGAAATTGTAAACAAAGTGATTGGAATAATTCTGAAGGAAGGATTCTCTTTACATAACTTACTGTATTGTTAATCATACTGTAGCAGCCACCAGTGTAGTTGTAAGTACACCTTGCATGTTGATTGCGCTGTTTGTTTAAATAGTTTAATAACGTAAGAAAATAAAGATTTTCTTAACTGTAATGAGTAAAAGCAAAATGTTGTTTTTTTCTCCTTGAATCGGTCATCTCCCTTTTTTCTTCCCAGAACTGTAATCTAGGAAAGAGAATGTCTTAATTTTTTTCTTGTGGATGTGCATTGCCAGCCTAGGATTTACTTGGAGGGTGCATGAGATGAGAAAAGTGGATCTAGTCTTTGTCCCAGCTAAGGAAGGTCATTCAAAGGCCAGAGAAAATATATTCACAGATAGCTAGCTACATGATATATTGCCACTAGGCAGCCTGTTGACCACTTTTGTCAAAAGCTGCATTGCCAGGAGTGTCACTGCTTCTAGTCCTTTTAAAGAATGTTTCCATTGACTGTATGTATGCATGGTCTTGTGCTCATCAGTGCATAGTTTCACCATACATCTTGGGTATTCACTGCAAGAGTTTACCTACCTTTTGCCATTCCATGTTTTCAGGATTTGGCTTCTGGAATTTGTCTCTTGCCTTTCTGATTAAGGTTTCCCTGAGAAGTATCTGCATATTGTCAAAGTAAAATTTAATGTATTTGAGCACTTGCCATATTCACTGAGGAGGCTTTCTGTAGTGGGTTCTTATTCTTTTGCTGCTAGATGGCTGTTTGCCTGCTTTTGGTGTTGGAATGCCCATTAGATGTCAAAACTGTTTTAATTTTATATTCTCTGGTTATTTCCTTACGTTATGTCCTGCTGACTTGTGCTCCATTGCAGTAAGAAGCATCGAAATAAGAAAGTTACACTTACCCAGCATGTGATGATATGGGATATGCTGGTGGGGAGCACACGTCTCTGAATATGGGCACTAGAGAATAAAAGCACTGGTCTAATTTCTCCAAGTCTTTTGGGTTTCTAATACCATAATAGTATTTGTTTTGATATTTGGTATGTATTGTGTCTGTCTCATGTTCTGATTATTATCTACTGTGGAGCTTTTCTCCCCAAGCCTCCGCTATAAATGGACCTATGTCCAGTTGGACTATCTCAGTAAACAAATGTAAAATAAAATAAATAATAATACAAATGGACCCCATTCCTAAGTCAAAGTATGATCAAGAACTGCATTGAGGTGAAGGCTCTTATTAGAGAGATCCCAGCTGTTGCCCACTATAAAGGGCCATGTCAAAAGCCAGATGATTCATTGAATATGGACATATTCATCATATCCTGATAAAACAGCCACCATATTTCTTGAGGCTGCACATTATATGCTTCAGCTGTGGTAGTCATTTTAGATGAGACTGTACTTTTTCTACCCTTCTTGGTCTTCTCTCTCCACTAAAGCTTGAATGTTTGTTGTTTATCCCATTGAGCTGAAACCATTCTTAATGGGAAAGATGTTTGCGAGTATGCCCTAGGAGAGTCCCTCTTCACTTTAAAGTAAGATTTTACTTTTCAGAACAGGTTTTGGATATATTCCATATGGAAGAAACTTTGTCTGGAGTAAAGTTGTCTGAGTCTGCCTCCTCTACTGAGTTATTTTGTATAAATAGGCATTATACTCGTGTGTTGTGTTTAAAGGTTGACTTTAGCTTGTGTGTCTTATTTCAGCTGGCAAAGGAAGCCCTTTAATGCTACTTTTCACTATATTATAGTTTCATTTTTAAATGTCTTCTGTACACTTTTTTTGGAAACTTGTTCCCTTGGGTTTTGATTGCAAACTTTTTAACTTTCATATCTTTACTGAGCTTGGGATCATTGTTAACTACTGGCTGTACATAGTTACACATTTGCTCCAACTATACATAACTCACTTTTGGAGGTAAGCATCTGGTTATAGGATGGCCATGACCGTCGTATGGTAGGACAGTGCAAGGTATTTTTTTCATTAACGCAAGTAGCCTTCCATGCACCTGATATGCAGTGAACTGTCATTGGTATGTGCCTGTCCGCTGCCCTGTTTTAGACTGCTGTCAGATGCATTAATTAAGCTGCATCCCCTTCACTTGATATTATTTGCTTAATCTACATGATTTTGGCAAGTAACTGGTTGACCATTCACTCTCCATTCCCACTTCCCTAACCATATTTTCCATTAAGTGAAGTGACTGCTTAACTGCTGTTTGTGCAGCTACTCCTTTTACCACTGCAGGAAGTTTTTCTTGTGCATTTGTGTAATTAAGTATACCTATGTAAGGAGGATTGAGGGCTCAGTATTCATAGATGAGGCAGGGCTTGCCTCTCCCCCTTGGAAAATATTAGATGCCTTTTACTTGATAAGTTTGGTGGAGTTGTCAGTCATTTTAAACTGACTTTTTTCATTTACTAAGTTACGAACTCACTTTTCAGTGAATTCATCCTTGATTTGCACCAGAAAATAAGCACACAGTAGATGGATTTTGGCAGCACAGCTCACCCTCCCATAATCCTGCAGCATTATTTGTAAAGTGGTTTTAAGTTTACTGTGTCAAGGTCTCCAAATGAACTTGTAGCTGCTACAAGCTTGACATGACACTTTGAATGTTATTTCTAGTGCCAGTGACATTTTAGTTAGCATTGTTTCCAGGTACAAGCCCTATACATGGAACCAGTCTGTCTTTTCCCACTGAAAAAGTTGTTAAAAGTTATTAAAAGTTCAAAAAAAAAAATTGGAATCCTCCAAGGATGGTGTTGGCAGTTTTGCATTTCACCCCTCCTATTTATTGTCCTCCCGCCCACTTAAAAATTCCTTTCCAAGGTTTGCAGCTTGCACATTGTTGATGTTGTAAATTCTCCTCCCTGCTCTTCTTATCATAGTTAGCTGATCAGGCACTCCGTCTTTCCAAATTTTGCTCACATCTGATTTGGAAAGCAAAAGACTAGAAGAGTAGTTTCTCAGATAAGCTGATTTGTTTCACTCATGTTGCAGTCAGGCAAGCAAACAGCTTTAACACAGCATTCTGGACTTCAGTAAGAATGTGATAGCAGTTACAGGGAGTGTAATGATATTTGACATCTGTAGTTCATAGTTAAATACTAGGCTGTCAGTTTGCAGACTATTACAAGCCTAACTAGTAACCAGAGGGCAGAATCAAACCTTGTACATTGTATCTGTGAGTTAAATACCTTGACCATTATGTCAGCCTTTCACCAAAATTGGTGTGCTGTGTTGCCATAACATTTCCTGAACTAGTTCAGCTCTGCAATAGGGATTGACAGCAGATATGTGGTTCATAGGAAAGTACTAGGCAATCTATCTAAGACCATTTCAAGCATAGCCAAAAAAACCCTATTAAAAATTTCACATTTGCCTCAATGAGGGCAAGACAGTAGCAGCCAGGAGAGAGTTTGAGGCTACCCATCTAATTATCAAGATTTGCCTTGAAGGTGGCAAAGGTGCAACTCTACCTTACATATAGTGGAAGTTTGTTTCAGAGGTAAGGGATACGTTTGGATACGAGTCTATTACGCCAGTATGTCTTGTCATGTTTATCTGCTGATGAGGGTTTTTAGTTCCTTTGACAGAGTATTTGCTGTACCATTAGTTCTGCAAAGGAATAGGAGATCAAATAGGATTGGATCTTTCGTGACACGAACCGCTAGACGTAGATCTCCACAGAAGAATCTGTAGGAGACTGAGTACAGAGAAATTACCACCAGTCTGTCCTGATAACTTAAGTTTTTGAGGCCGTTTTTAGTTAAGAAGCTCTGAGATCTCTCAAGTTGTGTAATATGTTTAGATAAATACATGCCAAAAGTTGTGTTATATTCACTAATGGGTTGTGAATAAGGTATGAGTAAAGGGGAATTGAGATGACTTGTATGAGTAAAGGGGAATTGAGACGACATTGGATCTAACAGAGATGATGCTTGAAATTAGATGGGCCAGATAAGTCTTTACTACTGTGGAGACATGATGGTCAAATGATAAGGAATTAACAAGAATACCCAGATCCCTTACAACAGTGTCTGATTGGAGGGGTGCATCTCCTATATGGTAAGTAAAACTTTCTTGTTTTCCAAAATGAACTGTGCTACATTTTTTTCCATTTAATTTGAGACCATTGCCCCTGCAACAGTTGGTAACATGGTCAAAGCCATGTTGGAGCAGTAGTGAGTCAGTTGAAGATCGAATATCACCCTGTTTACAATTGTCTGCAAACTTGTTTAACCATAGGCCAGATTTGCTAACCTTAAGGTCTGAGAAATATATGCCAGGTAGGAGAAGGCCCAAAACTGAGCCCTGTGGTATACTGATAACTGCTTTACTTTCAGAAATGGCAGTTGTTGGTCTAACCACATGGGTTCTTTCAGACAACCCATTAGCTGTGTGTTGCGCAATATAAGACTGTGTTCAGATTTACAACTGTCAGTAATACTGATACATGGGGATTTGTGTCAAAGGCTGTAGGCATTGGATAACCACTATCCTCTGCATCATTTAATTTTTCAAAGAAATCAGGTTAAAAAGGCAGGACCTTACTTTAATAAAGCCGAATTGATGAGCGTCCAGCTATGAGAGATTTCAGTGTCCAGATTAATAAAGTCTGAAGTAATGCACTCCATAGCTTTAAATATGAGGCTAGTGAGACTAATGGTCTATAGGTACCAGCGTCTATGGTTGGACCACCCTTATGTAATGGCATTACGTAACTGTTTCCCAGGCTTCCGGAACATAAAGAATGGAGAGGCTTAGACTAAAGAGTTTAAGTAGGAGTTCAGAAAGGTCATATTTGGCACTGATAATCAGGAAAACTTAGTATGTTGTCAGGGCCCATGAGTGAAGTATTCTTGGTTTTGAAAGGACTGAGAGAAATTTGTTCCATAGTAATGAAAGGGGGCTGCCTGGGATTTGTGGAACCTGTGGTATAGCTGTAACTGTGGGTGGAGAAAAATTTGCACTAACTTTGTCAGCTAGGTTATCAGCTGTTTCCTTTGAGTCAGATTGTCTACTGTGGACAAGCTGTGAGCACTGTTATTGTGAAGTTAGTTCTTAACATAGTTAAAGAAAGATTTGCAGTTATCTTTGGTTGTAGTGCCTGTTTGAAGTGTATACTCAACTTTATGCTTCTTAATGGATCCTTAAGCTTTTTGTTTGCTTATGTGTGCTCTTAAGGTAAGTAGAATGAGACCTCTTCTAAGTGTTGACCAGTTTCTTTTTCCGTTATGTAATTTAAACTGGTATTCCACCACGTGTTTTTTTTTTAAAGTTTTCATTATATTTCCTCTGGTTAGGGACTGCCTTATCCCTACAACTGTTTAAGTGGAAGTAGAAGTCAGAGGCATGGGTGTAGCAGCTTTAGCAATAGGATCCTTGAGAGGAGGATTATAGGTGGTTAACTATTTGTGAAAGAGAGTTAGCATTTCTAACATCAGGGAAGCACTGGGCGTGCTGACCAGTGTCTAGATCAGCCAATGTATTGATAGTTGAAGTCCCCAGTGCAAAGGTCTTGGATTTGATGAGAATTTCAGCTAATGTGTTAAGATAACTATCGTCCTTAAGAACATACAGGGTGTTTTATAGCTAGCTTTGAAGTGGTAATTAGACTTCTTAAGGGGGATTAGGACTTCTAGAAGTTCACATGTAGTGTCCGAAGGATTCTGACTTGAGGTGACGTCCTTGACAAATTCGGATACTCCCCACAATTGCCAGTGTGTCTGAAGACATGATGAGCATTATACCTAGGACGAGAGGGAATGATTCCATTGCTCTAATGCCATGTTTCTTTGACTGTACATGTATGAATGTGTTCAAGTTACAGGAAAGCCTCAAGTGCAGGCATTTTTTTAAGACTCCTGGCATTGAGTAGAGCCACAGTAATGTGTTCCAAATTAGATTTACTAGATGTCCTTCAAGGATGCATCTGCAGTCATAACATATGGGTTGTCCTGCCTCAGACAGCCCTTCGGTCGGCCGGATTCCAAAGTCTGGGTCTGGCCTCGGCTGATGTCGCACTTTCCCCGACGTCATAGCTTCTGGGGTATAAAGGCATCAGCCGACGCCATTTTCCTCAGTCTTTCTTGCCAAGCAGTGCCCGAAGCAGAAGCTGTTTGCAAGTGCCGGTCGGTCAGATCCAGAGATTTCAGCTACCGAATACTTCGAAAAAAGCTAAGTACCCCGTTGGGGACAATTTCTTGCCTCAGCCGATGTCAGACAAAGTAAATAATTGTTTAACTTGTGGGAAACAAATACCTCATAAGGATTTCCATTCTTACTGCCTTCCCTGCTTAGGCCCAGACCACGACGTATCAGCTTGTTTAGCCTGTGCCTCCTTCAACCGACGGACTCTTAGACGTCGGTCGGAGTTTGCAGAAGAATTCTTCGGACCCGCTTTTGCTTATAAAATGCTGTCGGAGACTCCGACTACGCATTTGGCCAAAAAACACAGGGAAAAGGACCGACACTCGCGGCCCGCGGTTTCGGCTGAAACCATGGCTAGGCCTACCGCGAGTGTCTCGGTTTCGGCTGAAACCGAGCCCTCGGTTCTTCCTCCGACAGAAACCTTACTCCGACAACCAAGGCCAGAGAGGCCCCGGCTGAGTCTGCTTCAGAAATCCCTACCGAAGCTAGCGCTCAAGATTTGTCCGACACCATTCCATTGGACATTTCTACACCTGCACGTGGGGCAGCTAGGCCCCCAGCTTCTATGTCTATTAAGGCCTTCTCCAGGGCTAAAGCTGCCAAACTTTCAAAAGCTTTACCTGCCAAATCTACTTCTCAGAGGCCTTCCTCAAGTTCTCAGATTCTCAGTCTTGCTGAGGACCTTATATCCTTGATTAGGGGTTCCCAACCTCACCCAGACAGGGCCTCCCAACCTCCACCAGACAAAAGGCCTAGGTCTGAACCCTCTGAACCTGTCTCCTCTGATTACTCCACGGATGGATCTGATTTGTCAGACCATCAGGAAGGGGCCTATTCTCCTTACGAGGATTCAGATGCTGAAGATTCTATCCCTTCTGCCTCCCCTCCTGAAGAATTTTCCTTTGGGGAGACCTTGCACTCTGAGGGAACACTTTCAATGGCAGGGTCAGGATTTTTCAGATTCTAGAAAAAGGCTAAGGACTTTTTTACATTTGCCCCAGCATAGGCCCTTAGCCATACCACCAGTGCTAACTGTAATTGATGATGTGTATAATGATGTTAGTTCTGCACCTGATTCTCTTCCTCCGGCCCCTGCCAAACCTGACAGATATTACAGGGTCCCGGATTCTCACTTCCACCTGTACAAAGCCCATGCTGCAGATCCAGAAACTATTTCACAGGGCCCAAAAGGTGTTGCAGCTGCCACTGCCAAAAATCCCTTACCCTCTGAAAGAGAGTCTAGAGCATTAGAGAGATGGGGTAAAAAGGTTTATACATCTGCTACTCTTTCTGCCAGGGCTTTAAACTGTCAATTCCATATGATACAGTACCAAGAATATTTGTTAGATCAGCTGAATAAGAAGCTTTCTTCTCCTGAACCTTTAGACCGTAAATCCCTTCAGGATTTGGTACACAACTCTCAGCAGGTCAGTAATCATTTCTTAAAATGTGGCTATGATGCACTGGAGGCTTCATTTAGATCAGCTATGACTGGGGCAGTAATTGTAGGCATGCCTGGCTAAAGAGCAATCCCTGCCAGACCATGTCAAGGCTAAGCTCCTAGATGCTCCAATGGAGAAACAAAGTTTATTTGGCTCCCCTGCACAGGAGATTCTAAAGAAGGTGGAAGAAAAAGCAAAATCTGTGCAGACAGTAAAGGAATTTCTACAGGTCTATCCTCCGAGGTTCAGCAGAAACTGGCCTTCCAAGAATTGGTCCTTTCCAGACACCTCCAGAGCTCAAAGAGGCAGGAATAGACGCCCTCGAGGTAGAGGTCAATCAAAGGGTGCCTATAGGGGCCGTCAGTGGCAGCCTGCCAACCAGAGGAGTACTGCCACAGCTGCAACTACAACCACTAGCACAGGACAGACACAATGACTTGACTCTGATTCCACCTACCAGGGAACAACTGGAAGTTCCCTTGGGCGGAAAGATGGCTTTATTCTCAAAAAATTGGCATTGCATTACAAAGGACACATGGACATTGCAAACAATAGACAAAGGATACATGTTTCACTTCCACACTTTACCAAAAAGGAGCGGAATGCCAAACCTACCACCAAATCAGAAGCCAGAGGCTTTAAGACAAATCAAAAATTTACTTCAGATGAAAGCGATAGAAAGGGTACCATCTATGGAACAAGGTCAAGGATTTTACTCCAGACTATTCCTTGTACCAAGAAAAGAAAACCAATGGAGGCCTGTTCTCGACTTGTCCGCACTGAACACATATCTCATTGTACCAAAATTTAAAATGCTGACCCTACAGCAACTTCTTCCCATGTCGGGCAAGGAGTCTTGGCTGGTGACTCTAGATCTCAAGGAGGCATACCTGCACGTCCCTATCCGACCAGATTGCAGAAGACACCTCAGATTTCTTGCAGGATCAGAGCATTATCAATTCTCAGCATTACCCTTTGGCTTATCTACTGCGCCCAGAGTATTCACGAAATGCCTGGCATCAGTAATTGCACATTGCAGACTTCAGGGAATTCAAATCTACCCATACCTGGACGACTGCCTAATACAAGAGGACAACAAGACAAAATTGATAAAGGATTTGGCCTATGTCATACACCTACTACAGGCCTTGGGATACACCGTCAACATCCAAAAGTCAAGACTAGTGCCATCCCAAAGGATAACCTTTTTGGGTGCAGATCTGGACACAATAACTCGGATGGCTTTTCTCACAGAAGAAAAACAAAAACAACTTCCAGATTATTTCATGACTTTGACAAGACAAACTCAGCTTACTGCAAGGAAAGTCCTGCAGGCCCTGGGTTTCATGGCATCCTGCATAATCTTGATCCCACATGCCAGGCTGCATATGAGAAAATTACAATGGTACCTAAGGAATGTATGGTCTCAACACAGACACAGTCTAGAAACCATGATACCAATCATTCCATGCCTTCAAAAGGAATTCCTGTGGTGGGCTCAGGCCTGCCAGTCCAACAGAGGGTTGCCTTTCAAGAAACCAAAACCAAGGCAGACCATCACCACGGACGCCTCAGACCTAGGATGGGGAGCACACATGGAGGACAAATGTATCCAAGGCCTATGGTCTCAAGGACAGCTAAACTTGCACATAAACCAAAAGGAGATGCTGGCAGTGAAGCATGCAATCGAGGCATTCAAACCATTCCTCCAGCAAGGACATCTGCTGATAAGGACAGACAACACCACGGTCATGTGGTACATAAACAGGGAGGCACGCATTCCTACCCTCTATGCTGGATGGCAATGGATCTATGTAACCTAGGCCTGAATCTCAATATCCAGCTGCAGGCCATATTTGTACCAGGAAAAGAGAATTCACTAGCAGACAGCTTAAGCAGGACTACCACGGATGCTCACGAATGGATGCTGCATCCAGACATCTTCAAACTCATAACAAAGAAATGGGGATTGCCAGAGATAGATCTGTTCGCCTCCCCTCTCAACCACCAACTGAAGAAATTCTGCTCAAGGACATACCACCCGCAAGCCTGAAGGGTGGACTCTCTCTCTTTCAGCTGGAATGCCATAATAGTGTATGCATTCCCACCTCTCCCATTGATGTACAAAGTTCTTCTGAAGATCAGGGAGGAACAGCCAAAGGTGATACTAATAGCTCCGGACTGGCCAAGACAACACTGGTATCCTCTACTGAAAAACATGTCTCAGGCGAACTCATGGCCTCTACTCCTGTGGCCTCTTCTTCTAACGCAGAACATTTTCAAGACCCTGCATCCAAACTTGAAAACTCTGCAACTTAACTGCCTGGAAAATTGCTTAAAACCAAACCCAACTGTCTTATCTCAGAGGGTCAAGGACATTATCCTGGAGGCTCACAGACCCTCCACAAGGAAGGCATACTCAGCTAAATGGAAGAGAGTCCTCATTTGGAGAACATCAAAGGGCACAGATGTTACAGTGGCAAACCTAGCACACATCCTAGAATACTTAGCAGAATTGTTCCACAATGGCCTGTCTTACTCTTCCATTAAGATTCATGCTTCAGCAATTTCAGCAGAATACAATATGGATCCTCCTATCTTCTCTCACCCTCTACTCAGACAATTTCTGAGAGGGATCAAAAATGTTAAACCTCCAAGGAGACCCCCTCTACCTGCATGGGATCTCAATTTTGTGCTGGAAAAATTAACACTACCTCCTTTTGAACCAGCAGCATCAGCAGACTTACAGTTTTTATCTTGGAAAACTGCTTTCCTACTGGCAATCACTTCAGCAAGAAGAGTATCCGAGCTACAGGTATTAATGGCAGTGCAGCCTTTCCTTATTTTTCACCAGGATAGAGTGTCTCTGAGAACCAATCCAACTTTCATGCCAAAGGTGGTATCCAGGGTATCCTTGAACCAAGCCATTCATTTGCCTACGTTCTTCCCTAACCCACAGAACAAAGGAGAGAAACTCTTGCACACCTTGGATATACACAGACAACTACGCTACTATCTGGACAGAACTAAAATCAGCAGAAAAACTGACCAACTTTTTGTAGCCTATGCAACTGGGGTGCAAGGAAAAGCAATTTCCAAACAGACAATTTCAAAATGGATAGGAAATTGCATTCGCTTTTGCTACTCTTTTCATGGAAAGACAGCTCCTGAACATATCAGGCCTCATTCCACAAGGGCCACAGCCACCACTACAGCTTTCTTACGAGGGGTGGCTACCAAGGACATTTTAGAAGCTGCTACTTGGAGCTCGGTGCATACATTTGCCAAGCATTATAATCTACCTTTATACTCCAGATCCCGAGCAGGCTTTGCAACTGCAGTTTTACAGGGGATCTTAACTACACCATCCTTATCTTAGTACCTCCTCCCCCAGTTTGGCTATGGTATTCTACCCATATGTTATGACTGCAGATGCATCCTTGAAGGACATAGTCCAGTTTTGTACCTACCATAAATGTAGATGTCCGATAGGTATGCATCTGCAGTCAGGATTACCCACCCTCCTTCCCCTCTGTGGTATTCCTAGGGTGCTTACCCCTCTTTCAGCTAACTGGGGGAATCTGTTACGGTGTATTTGTTTGTTTGTATATATGTATATATTTTTTGCTACTGTTTGGAACATTCAACATTTATCCAAATTTAGCCTTCCTAGAGGGCACCTGGCATCTGGGGCAAGAAACACTGAGGAAAATGGCGTCGGCTGATGCCTTTATACCCCAGAAGCTATGACGTCGGGGAAAGTGCGACATCAGCCGAGGCCAGACCCAGACTTTGGAATCCGGCCGACCGAAGGGCTGCCTGAGGCAGGACAACCCATATGTTATGACTGCAGATGCATACCTATCGGACATCTACATTTATGGTAGGTACAAAACTGTACTTTTGTAATGGGCATCAGAAAGAAGAAGAAAATGATCTTGTCTTTGAATCTCAGCACTGTTCTGGTTGACACCAAAGTACCACTCAAGACCAGTGTCTTTCACTCCTCAGGCACATATATAGCAAGCTCTTATCATATCCTTCTGGACAGAGTGAATAAGGTAATTCACCCCACGTGGACCACTGTCGAGTCATAATCATATTTTTTAGGATGGAGGGATCTGAGAACCCATGTTACATCCCAGATCCTGGCTACAGAAAGACAGCTGTCACCCTGTTCTTATCCAGCCTATGAACATAGTGTCCGTATGGCTTACAGTAGAGTTGCTTATTATTAAAACATTATCATGGTTTAATGCAGTCTCAGTGGACCATAAAGGCTTGGAGACTGCACTCTTGTGACTTAGAGGTATGTGTCTTAGGTGCTGTTAGTTGGCATGCGTAATCTTGAAGACTTTAAGGAGGCTAGCCCAAATTCTTATCTGCTCCGTAGCACTGTCTAAGTGAGTTGCTTAGTTGCCACAGTGTAGGTAAATGAAGGTGGAAAGATTCAAGCCCTGCACACTTGCCACAAGAAGCATCTCATTAACAAGTCAGAGCTTTAGTCCTCTGCCCCAACTGCCAAGACATTTCATCCTTTTACTAACACTTACTCAGGTGCACTTTCAACATGATTGGCAGGTATAGCTTCTTCATTTTTTTGAACTCATTGCTCGATTAAGTCCTCTCTGTCCTTCTCACAACACTAGGTTATTTACTGAAGTCAAATTCACATATAGTAATGGGGTTTCTTTGTTGAGAAGGAAAATGAATGTAGTAATCTACTTTCTGAGGGATCCTCACCATATATGATTGTCCCTTCAACTTGTCACGCAGCCAAAGTTTAATGGTTCTAATATTTCCTTATTTTTATTTTTCCTCCTGCTGAGCAATAAGGTCCAACATGTACAGCAAACCATTTTCACAGTTTGCAATGAGAGGAGTGTATTTACAAATTTGTCAGTGTGTTAAATGAAGTTTACAGCTGAGGAGTTTTTACTTTTGTATTCATTAGATTGGAAACTTAGAACTTGAAGACTGCAGTCTTCGTTCAGTAGACCACTATTACCTTGTTGGTTACAGTGTTTTTAGTTTTTAGTTTCTGTTATAAGTAAGCATCGTGAGAAACTCTGTGGATAAATTTTATTCTTTCTGGCAACTGTTTTATATACCTGGTCTTTAATGAAACTCTGTAATGGAAACTATTTCTTTGTTTTGTTCCTTAATGGCATTGTCTTCAGATTGTGTTTGATGAATGCCACAAAGCCAAAAATGCCAGTTCCACCAAGATGGGTAAAGCCGTGCTAGAACTGCAGAAGAGATTGCCACTGGCAAGGGTAGTCTATGCTAGTGCCACAGGTGAAAACTGTTCTTTTTATTCTTTTATGTAGGACATTCAGATTTAAGAGAATTGATCTACTTATGGTATATTCCTGTCCATAGTGCAGTGTACAGACTTCTGTAACTGTGCAAGAAGCATGTCACCATCTTTTATTGTTTTACTCCTCTTGCAGATAATGCTATAAATGCTGAGGTTTGAAATATCGCAACACTATACTGGCTCGGTTGGGTCAGCTGAGTTGACCTGTGATTTTTTTTTTTCCTGAAACATTTGCAGTTTAAGTGGTGCTGTAGAAGCAACGCAGTGCTTTTGCAGCTGCATTTCATGTCAGTTTAATGGAATTCCATTGCTAAGAACACACTGAAAAATCACTGCATCCTGCTTAAGAATCCTCTTTAGTGGGTCAAGCACATTTAAAATGCAAATTTTAGCTGCAATGATGCTCCCAGTTCCTTAATATGAAGCTCTTCTGTGCAGAAGGGTACTAATAAGTTAAACAATCACTTACAAATGTTGAGGATTTTATTATTGCCAAGCACTTTTCCTTTACTTTCCTTTGATCAGATTTTTTAATGACACACAGAGAAATCATGATTTTAGCAATTCTCTGCTTTTTCTTTCTTCATATTATTTTAAAATTTGCTACAGCATCTGATTTATTGGCCAATGAACTCACGGCTAAATGAGCAGCATGGGCACAAATGTCAGGAAAGGTGAGACTGCAGTTGAGTTATTGAATGAAGGAGGAATGCCTACAACTAAGACACTCTTGCAGATGTAGACAATTATTTGACAACTATTTCTTGCTTAAACAAAATGTTTACGAGCTTGCAGCTAGTAATCATTATAGGGAAATGTGAAGCCCTTGCACTGGCCCAGTAATCAAGGATCCTCAATCCTCACCACTAACACCAGTGAAGGACATGCATATTGGGAGAATGATAGGTACGCACACAGTAAATATAATTTCCCTTAAGAGCACACAGAGATCACAGTCAGTCTGGGGCTGGTTTCTCCCTCTCTCTCCAGATCCCCAATAAGACTCCTCCCCATTGGCACAGCTGTAGGGTTAAGGTCTCACTCGAGTGGTCAAGCCAAAACCTCCAGCACCCTCTCTGTCCAACCAGTGCTTTGTGTCCCTCCCCAAGTAGCTGACACACACACACACTTTGAGATTTGGTTTGTATACAAACACACAGACACTCCTGGGGAAGGCTGGCACAGGTTCACTAGATATGCCCCTTCTGCCCAGACTGTAAGGTACAAATCACTGCCACCAACCACTTTTACTTAACAGCTACTAAAAGGCCCTTCCCAAAGGGTGACCAATTCTACTGTGTAATGTTACTTTTATCCAAATGGCAAGTGTGACCAAACTAAGGCTATTCCAGAGTGGCCTGTACAATGTTACCAAATACATGCAAGTACTGTAAGAGTTTAAATGTCTGTAAGCAAACCAGCCGCAATTAAAAGGTTTAAGTATATTTAATAATAAATAAAAGCACAAGACAATACTTGTTAACTCAACACAGTGACAATGAGTTCAGAATCACAGGAAATATTATAAAACAACATTGTAGGACAGTCTCACATAAATATAGAAAAGCTAGACTAATCTTACTGTATTCTGTACGTCTCTAAGAGAAATCACTGTACCTAAATGACTTGCAGAGCAAAATAAGTGGTGGTGATGTCAGCTCCAGAACAAAATACAAAATGCACTGACTTTCTGAGATAGTTCTTAAGTTGATACACACTACTGCTGAATCATCTCAGATTACATCATTCTTGTCACCTCTGCCTAAGTTTCCCAGTCTAGCAGGAACTTGAATTTGTAACATGTCTTTGTTAAAAATACACATCTCTTAGAAGCTGACAGTTCTCTCTTAGAAGCTTTCTTGAAACTGAATGTTGTAAAACAATTACTTTGGAAACCTGTAATTACCTCTGTTTCCAGACAATAGAAAGAAGCCCTTAGCCTAGAGATCCTATCTCTTAGCTGAGATAAACTAACTTTGTAACACATCGTAAAACTCTTTACTTGTCAACCTATTTTCTTAGAATTTTGCAGTTTAACTCTGTATATCCCAGTTTCTACTACAAAACCATACATTTGCATTAACACACAGATTATACACATTTTGCTCTTTTCCAGCAGGGTACCCTGTGGTTGCAGTCTTGAACCTCAGTACAAAACTTACACTTTTCTTACATTTTTAACGCAAGCATATAAATCATATTAATATTCACAAATGACATAGAATTATTTACAAAATTCCATCTGGCTGTGTCACATTTCTATATAAATCGCATTATTTTCGAGTGACATAATCATTTACAAAATTCCTGCTAGCTGGGCTGGCAGCATCTTGGTGTATCGCAGGAACCATTGAAAAATCTATCTCCACACCGAGTAAGGACTAGTTCAGTATACTTCCAAGCAGACCCTTCAACTGTCTAGAATTTTGCGTGATATATTTTTAAAATACCTTTATAAATTATCACATAAGACGTTGGCAAAGATATAACAGAAAAAAACATTTTAACATTTTTTCATTTCACTACAATATACATCACATATATTTTCTTTGCTATTGTCATCATTTGAACATTACAAAAATTGCTGAATTCCTGCCTTCCCTTAAACCTCATTTGTCCTCCTCCTGAACATTACTATGCATGTATTGTTCCCACAGTTTCCATTTACTTCTGTGAAATTTGCTCTTTCTCTTTTCTAAAGATCCCTCTTTTTTTTCTTTATCCCAGCTCAAAGGAATCATTTCCTTACTTGGAACCATTTGCTCATCCAATATTTCAGATAGAGTAATCTGCTGAGAATTCTTAGTCTGCCAACTCATTGCATTCCCAGTTACCTCTTGCTTCTCCATCATACCTCCAATATTTGCTATCTACCTGAAGAAAAAAAATTGGTGTGTGCTTGGGGTATAAAAATACTGGGTTTGGTTGCATACTTGGGAGCCATACACATGTCTTCCCATTGTTTTCTTGTAAATTGCATTTCCAGTCCCTCACTCTCTCTGTCTCCACCCACTCTTTTCTAACCTTTTCTGATTGATTCTTGGTTATCAGGTGATGTTTTACAATACCCTTTTAATTATCCTTTTTTTAACAGCTGCTTCTCTTCAGGATTCAAGTAAAACTGTACCAAAGCAGGTCAGGTCTTTCACTTAAAATCCCTCTATCCTTCTCTATTTGCCTGTACTCTGAGATCAAGCCTTGGTAAGGAAGACCTTACCTGCAATCCAGATGTCTTCTTGGCCTCATCCCACTCTTTTGCCTAATATTTGTGATCTTTCTGTTATAAAATTTACAGTTTTCATGCAAGTCAATGGGGTTTGCAGTCACTAAACGTCAGACATTTGAGTTTCAAACTTATCTTTCTGAAAATACATACTAATGCAAAACTTAATTTTTAGCAACTTTCTAAGTTTAAGAACAATGTTTAATATCAAATGTTTTGAGGCCTGTGTAATTATTTTGCCTTTGTCCAGATTTCTTGCCGTTAAGTGTTTGACAAGCAAGTTTCCAAGTTAGTAGATAGAACAGTTTGAAAGAATATGAAAAACAAACCAGTATCATATCTTGAGAAGCAAAAACTTTTGCTAAAAAACAGCATTGCCTCATTCTGTCTCTGCCACTTCCATTTTACTTTTTCATTTGGTGGAAATGTTAGGACATAGTAGTATTTCTTTCCTTTTAATTTTTGATCTGATGTCTCTTCATCTGGCCCGACATATGGGTTATTCGATCAGATCTGACCTCTGCTCCTCCCCTACCCATAATTCCTTCTTACCTCTACAATGCCTCATATCTCATTTGCTGCCTATTCATTTCAGACATGATCCTGAGGGCAGAGTGCTCGTCCAGTGTCTGTGGCTCCAAATGATACCCGCAAGAGGACTTTGTTGGAGTGAGAGCTTGGTCAACAGTGTTTCTTATCCTTTTGACTATAAGTTGTATAAAAAGATTTGTAAAGTCTAGAAAATCAGAAATGAAGTCATTGTAAGTTATATTAGACCCAAACTAGAGTATGGAGTAATGATATGAAAACCTTAAACAGGCATGAGTAAATTGGAAAGAGTACAATAGAAATATACATGGATTTGAAACTTTTGAGTTATTATGGAAGAATGAAATATCTGAACTTGTGCAGTGTCTTACATAGATATTTAGAAGGAGACCTTATTCAGATATATAGGGCATTTAGAAACGTCTACCTCTGGGAGTGTTCAGGGTTATCAAAAAGTAGTAGAGAATCATCAGACAACCTATGTAGAAGATTATATAGGAATGAGAGAGATACTAATTGGTTGTCTGAGAGAGTAGCTGATGAATAGACTAGACTACCAAATTATATTAAAGGAAGCATATTTTTAACAGCAACTTGGGCACTTATTATGGGAATAGTATATTGGCTAGAAGGCCATTATTGCCCATGCCTGAAATATTTGTATGTAATATTGCTTTTGCACTTTGAAGAGAAAAGATGAGGCGGTGGTTTGGTGGAGCTTAGGATGTGCATTCTTTATTTTGGGTATAACTTCTGAACTATTTTTTTTTCTAACTTTGTAACACAACAGTGCTTATGACTTCATCATATATTTTGTTTACATGGTATTTATTTATAGGTTTATGTAGTTTATCTACACTCCTTCATTTTATCTTAAGTAAACTTACTGCTGTTTGCTTTCACAGCTAAATGTGATCCGTTTTTTTACTTCTGCTGCAGATCTCAAGACTGGTAGTTTTAAAATATATTTCCACTGTGCATTTGAAGATTTATGAAATGACTTTGTGTACTTTGTTCTCATTGTTAGACACATCAGTGTTTATAGAAGGAAATGGCTTAACACGTTGAAATGCCTTGCTCTTTGTGTATATGTATTAAGCACTCCTTCATTTTGACAGCACCATGTTTATTTTTTTTTTATAATAGTCACTTCTCAAAACATTATCTCTCTTCGTAGGTATATGTGCAAGAGTTTGTGTATAGAACTTTGTCTCCATTTAAGTTTCATAATATTCTTATATACATGTAGTCTTGCTGCTGGCTGTGCTGTGTTCCATCTTTCCTAGTAAATTTTCAGGATTATAGTTGAGAACTATGTGGTTTATTTTCAGTTTGTCTGCTTTATCAGAGATTGCTGAAAGCCTGAAATCTTTTGGAGTAAGCATTCTGATAGTGGAAATTGCTATGACAAAATCTATTATTTTAAAATCTAAATAGCTCTAGGTTTTTACTGTAAACTGTAACAGTGTACAGAAAGCATATTTGTACCATGATACTGCAAGAAAAACTCTATTGGGATAAACTCTGCCTCTGATTTTGATAGGTTTGATGTGATTTTGATAAAAAGAATGCTCCCTTTTAGACAATCATTCTAGAAAAAAGGATGAACAGTTGTACCCGTATTTTTTTATTCTAAATTTGAAAATGCCTAAAAAATGAGGCTTATAAACATGGAATTTTTCAAAATGTGGGTGATGCTGATCAATATGAGTAGCACCAACCCTCCAGAAGAATATTAATTTTGAGCTATGAGATGTCTACTGTGTCCAAGTAGTTGGTTAATGATCCCTTATTTCTCATGTACTAGAAGCCGTATCCACCACCTATTCTACCTTTGGCAGAAACGTTTTTCTTTGTATTCCCTTTAATTAGGATGGCATTTGTGAAAATTATGGAAAAGTAAAAATAGTTCATGCTTTATAGCTCTTGTGTTCTTGTAAAGTATCAGTCATATAGTTCTTCAGGTGCCTTGTAAGTCTTTTTTTTCTGAAATGAGGACATAAGCAGGACTGGTAATTGCCAGCACAGACGGTTGCAGGCTGCATTTAAAGTGCATTTTGTTTTGCTTCCTTTCCTGTTTTTTGTGTGCAACAAACTGTTGTTCGTAGAAGGCATGCTTGTCTTAAGAGGTAGCTTTGCTAAGATAATGTCATAGTTGACTCTATAGTCAGGCACACTGATGTCCCACTTACCAGGCTGAACAAGGAGAAAATTACAGTCCAGCTGCTGTCGGGTACCAGGATCCACCACATAACGCATGCATTCAAGTCACTCCACAACAAGTACGACTCTCATTGTTCATGTCCACAAACATCCAACAAACCACTCAGTGGCTCCAAAGATTATAAGTAAAAACGGGTCTGATGAAGTGGTGTATCTACACCACGAAAGCGCTCACCGAATAAATTTACCTGTTTTTATTTATTTATTTATTTATTTAGCCATTGAGTGGTTTGTTGGATGTTTTTGTGGACATTATATTTATTTCTGATATCTGACAACCTTGTTCTACTAACTGCAATTTGTTTGGTGTTTGGATACTTTGTCATTGTTCCTGTTGAGGTGAATGACTTGAGACGTGCCTCCCTGGACTACATGAAAAGAGGCATGGAAGAGCTCTCAGACCATGTGGCCCAGGCAGGTATGACCCTAGCCCTGAGTAACATCCTGCCTTCACCCAGAATGATACCAAAGTATAAGGACAAAATGATTGACTTCAGCAATTGGCTAAGCTTCTGGTGTCATTCAAGGGGGATCCAGCATCTTCCTGGGATGACAAGATTGACAAACCACGATGCTTTGCCAGAGGTGGTGTGCACATGTCACCCTTGGGATTTAGATTACTGGCCAAGGCCATTGCCACCCCTATAGTGCCTTTTTTAGGCAAGGTTAAAATGACAAAACCACCAACATGACGAACACAAACATGCAAAATCTGAGGGTAATGCTACTCCATGCTAGATGTTTAAACCTCAAAATGCATTCTCTCGAGGCACACCTAAAAATGGAGAACATTGCTATCTGTGCATGCAGTAACAGAGACCTGGTTCAAGGCTCCAGAGAGCACCCCTGAAATACCAGGCTACAACTCTTACTGCACTTTTCGGCCACCAAACCAGGACCGAAGCACGAAAGGTGGAGTGAGTGTCAATATTCACCAAGGACATTCACACCTCCAGGCTAGTTGCCCAACATAATGCATCTGAAATTCTCCAGGTGCAACTGACACTAGGTAAGGCTGCAATCCAAATTGTAGCTCACTACAGATCCCCCACCATGCCCCAAGAGTCTCACCACACTTTTCTAAACATATTGGAAAATATTAAGATACAGCCAAACACCCTAATACTGGGTGATTTCAACAACCTCACAATTAACTAGGAAAACCACTCTGGTACCAACACCTTTGCTCAACATTTCTTGGAATTCATTAATTCCAGTGCCCGAGACCAGCTAATTTATAGTCCCACCAGGGGCTCAAATATCCTAGACCTGGTCATTATCAATATGGGAAATAGATGCTCCACACCAGTGGTCACCCCCTCGTTGGTCAGGTCTGACCATTAAGTAATCACTGTTGACATCCGCAATCCATCCCCACCCACGAGTAAGGAAACCACCGTTAAAAACGTTGCCAAAGCCAACTTTATGCTACTCAAGTCAGAAGTGACAAACCTCACGACACCCCTGCAGAAGGGAACCGAATGTTCAACGGTTGAATCCTACACTAAGGCACTGTACCAGCACATACACTCGTGCATGAGTCTTGCTATCCCCAACAGAACCAAGACGCTCTCCTCCAAAAAAAAAAAAAGGTAGCCAATCTGGTGGACCCCAGCCATAAAGAAAATATACAACAGGAGGAGGAAACTGTTGCAGAAAAGAGGAAAATACCAAGATGTAAAAACTTCCATTACCAGCCTTAGCAAAAAGCTGAGATCCCCTCATAAAATCCTCCAAAGCTAGTTATGAAAATAGAATTGCCAAAGATTCCAAAGACAACCACAAGGCATTCCATACATATGTCAAAAATCTAAGTGGCAATGCTCAGATCTGCTCTGAGCTACAACAGAATGGCATTAAATATACTGATCCCAAGGATATCGCCAATATCCTGACAGATCGATTCAGTGCCAATTTCACCCCACCCCCTAAAGGGCCCATCCCAATACCGGAAGATTACCAAACTCCGGTTATCGCAGCCACACTGGTAAAAAAACGCACTCTCCAAAGCTAAAAATACAGCGTCCTTGGGACCAGATGATATCCCGGGCTGTGTACTGCATGAACTACAAAATGATGCTTAGGTGAGGTGTCAGTTCATGTTCTACCACAGCCTCATCTCAGGCTTCGTGCCCACTGAATGACGCACAGCAACAGTCATCCCACTTCACAAGGGAGGATCCACCCTGGATCCTGGGACCTACTGCCCCATCAGTCTGACAAGCCTGGTCTGCAAGGCCATGGAACGCATTATCATGGAGCTTATAAACAAGGACTTTGGCAACCTTCAAACTCTGGACCTCACCCAATTCGGGTTCATTAAGGGCTGATCCTGTCTCCTCAACCTAATTGATTTCTTTGACTCAGTCTCTAGAGCCGTGGATGAGGGTAAGGTTGTCCACACAGCTTGTCTGGGCCTCTCCAAGGCCTTTGATACCATCCCCCACTCTGGAGTCATAGATAAACTTACCAAGCTGGGCATTAATCCCTACATCACTCAATGGGTTGCCAATTGGCTTACTGACAAAATACACACTGTAAAAAATATCCAATTCCAGCTCCAGACAAGTGGAGTACCTCAGGGTTCAGTCCTGGGACTGCTCTTGTTTAGCATCTACTTCTCTAAAGTACAGGCCAACACTAAGGGACTCTGGCTAACAAAGTTTGCAGATGACTGAGTCAGTATCGATTCCCCAAATGATGTAGATATCCAACAAAAGGGTCTTACAAAAACAGATGCTTGGTGTCAGTGTCATGGACTCAAGCTCAATGCCAAGAAATGTATAGTTATCCCCTTTGGGGAAAAAAAACACGTACCCATGAACTACCACATAGGCGGTAATACTCTAAACACAAAGTGTGATGAGAGACTTGGGAACACAGGTGGGACAGTCTCACCTTTGATAACCACATCGCCACAACAGTGAGAAATCCTGTGTGGCACATCTCATCACAAAGGGCTTTTCATCCAGAAAGGAGGAGGTCATTGTCCCACTGTACTCATCCCTCATTAGACCCATTATAGAGTGCAACGCCCCATTTGGTATGTACCTCACAAGACATCTGCAACAGTTGGAAAGGCCTCAGAAATATCTCACTAAAAGAATCATAGGCCTAAAGCAGATGCCCTATGCCGGCCGTCTAAAAAAAACTCCAGCTATACTCTGTCGCATATCGCCTACTCATAGGCGACCTCTGCTTAACTTACAAGGCCATGTCTAACCCTGAGCTGTTGGACATGCTCCACCTAAAGAAATCTCAATCCCTCAGAGCCACATGCTCCAGGGAACTAAACCTTGTTGTCACAATGAACAAGACATGCTGGAGGGGATAGGTTCCTGACCCAGAGACTCCTCATGCACTGGAATAGACTGCCCATACATGTCAAGCAGAGCGCCTCTTTGGCCCTCTTCAAACGGAACCTTGACAATTGGATCGGAGATAGGAAATCCACCCTGGGAATCACGTCAGTTGCCCTAATAGACGGGTCCAGGGAAGTAAACACTCTGGGTATAAACAGCCAGGGATTTGTCATGGCTAGGTTTGTATAGACCCTAGGGCCGATAGCCTAGTACCAACCTATGAACCTATGTTAAGGTTTGGGTTTTTTCATTGTCTTCTAATTATATTTTTGGACCCAAGGCTCATGTTATTCAAAAACTGAATAAAAGCAGTGGAAAGAAACACTTGTTTTAATGTATTTCACATTACTGCCATCAGATTGTACCCTATGGCTAGATAGAAAGCAGCTTTTCTTTTGTAGAGGTGTCCTGTACTCATATTTGCTGCCTTCATGGTCGGCCTTTTATTTGTCTGTTTTTGCAGCATAACAGGGATGAATTTCTGTCCAAAGTAGTATGTCAAAGGTACGGAATATTTGGTATCTTAGCCCCCCGTAGATTTATTCTTTCTCTGATCACTACTTAATCCAGTTCAGTGTTGCAAGGGAGATGGAACCTATAGTTTAAAAGAAAAAATGTGAACTCCACTGCTGAAAATAAAGCACTTTAAAACACTGTAATCAAAACAGTACACAAAACCAAGTAGAAAAGTTTAACGCTTTCACAGTCGTAAGACTGCTTCCTCAAACCTACTAACAAACAGCTTTTCTCTCTATTTAAAACAGTCAACTGCCAATCAGATACTTGTTTCACCTAAGTCACCACCTATATATCAGTTAAAACCTTGTATTCAAAAAATGTAAACATCTAACATTTAAATACCTAATATGTCATACACAAAATATTCAAACAATAGAACTAAAAAGATCTCAAAAGTATAAAACTTATAAACCTAACATATACACTAGAATAAAAATATACTAAAAATACATTCATGTGGCAGTGGTCGAGCTTTCAATAAAGGTTTCAGAGATACCTGCTCACTAATATCAGGGAATCTGTCGGCACAAAGGCATACTATATCCTATCCTGTTCCCTTATCTCTGTAAAATTCTTAAAAATCTCCCCCTTTAATATTTGAAGTTAAAACCTCAGTTACTAAAAACTTTAAAACTATGACACTGACCAAAATCCAACACATGCTGTGCTAATGGATTACTAGATGTTCTCCTATTCCAGTGTTGCAGTATTCACTAGTGGGTTTGCCCTTCTTCCAATCAGCTTGTCCAGTCAGGTTTCCAAAGCTTTTCCAGTCCCAGAAGGTGCGTCGGACATCTGACGTGTTGGCAGGTACGTGGGCCATAAATGTGACGTCTGCGCACACCGGCCCTCAGAACTTTTCAGCTGGCTGTCGTAGGCCAGGTGTTCCTGCTACTCGCGGATGTCGGATCAGTCTCTCATCAAGATAAGTACCCTGTTGGGGATTATTTCAGTCCTTTTTTGTAGTACTATAGTCTTTTAATGTCCAGTAAGAGCAAGTGCAACTGTGGCCACCAAATTCCCCATAAAGACACCCACGACCAGTGTCTGTCTTGTTTTGGCAGGGATCACGATTATAAAAACTGCACCATTTGTAAGTCATTCATTCCAAAGACCCCTTCATCGCTGACTTCAAGCCCTAAACTTGTACCTTGAAAACCAGCGCTTTAGACAGATCACTCTCTGTATGGAAGCCACCTCCGATGCCCCATCCGAACCACCCAGGAAGAGGGCCAAGACCACGTGGCCGTCTACTTCCACTGCGTCTCCCTCCACCGATTCCCAGCTTGTAGCCATAGTCAGCTTGGCTGAGGAACTGGCATCTGCCACTTCAGATAAAGCGGGTACCTATCAGGAGGCCGCACAATCCAGAGTGATGACTCGTCTGAGGAGGATGTCCCGGTGCCTGATACAGACACCAGGGGGGAACCAGTAACTGAGATGGGCGCTTCCTACCAGGCCTCCGCCATTCCTTCTGTGACTTCCAGGCCTACTGCCAGCCGGACACTGGCTAGGCCTACCAAGAAGAAACAAAAGACAGGCATTTTCCCCCAACCCCGGAAGCCTTTAATATCCACATAAGCATTGCAGGCTCGAATTTAATCCACCAGGAAGTTACCTTATTGCAATGAAGTTAGCGCTTTCATTTTACTGCTATGAGTAATCTATTCTTTTGTTGTCTGAAGATTTAATTTGAGCCTGCAACGTTTATTTGGATATTATTACTTTAATTTCTTGCTTGGTTTATTTTAACCCTGGAAGCCTTGCCCAACTGGCGAGCCTTCAGCCAGAGCCTCTGCATTGCCTTCCTGGCCCTTAGGCCTACTGCAGACCTTCATCTGGCTGCTGCACCTCTTTTCAGCCCTCAGCCTCTCTCCTGCCTGAGAGAACACCTAGCCACCCTGCAGAGGAGGAAATGTTAAGACTCCTCAAAGGACTCCTTGTCCTACTCTTCACAGGTTCTTCCGCTCTGGGGTATGGATCCCCGGAAGAAGCCTCTGCAGAACCTGACTCCTCTGTGGAAGACCGTGCCTTCGGGGCACAGTCAACCTTATGAAAGAACATTTTAAATAGGATTGCTCAGACATGTCTGAAGCCTAAAAAAGATTCTATGACTTGATCCAGATGGAATCTTCTAACCCGGCTCCTATTCCACCTGTGCAGCCTGCCTTCTTGGATGCTTTTGCTGCAGCATGCTTGAACCCAGGATGTTATGTAGTCCTATCTCACCTACATTTTTCACTTGTGGGTTCGGAGCCGAATGTCGGCTCTGACTCGGCCTATTTACTAGCTCGAAAGTCTTTGATTGGCTGGGCTAAGATGGTATCCCACAATACACTGCTCCACATCTCCAGATCTTGTTTGCCACTTGTAGAGCTCGGACGAGGTCTCGACTTGGCTGTGGCTAAGTATTACGAAAAAACTCTTTTTTTGTGAAGGTTTTTGGCTAATTTTTGCCTAATTGTGTGTATTCAATAGAGTTGTTATTGGTGGTGTTGCTGCTTTACTTTTTGTAGGTTGCGAGTGTGTTTGCGTGGTATCCCTTACTCCCTCGGGCTAGGCCTGTTTATGTTAGAGGACCTAGTCCTTCTTGTGGTGTTTGTCTGGCTGTCTTTAGGTGCTTCTCTCTTATTTTAAGTTGAGAACCGTTTTTAGAGGTTCTCCCCTGTGCCTTGTTGTGTTTTTGTGTTCACTGGTTTCTGTGTCGGCGGTTTCCTGCCTCTTGTCAGTAGCGGCTGCTACAATTGTTGGGTGGCATGTCTAAGGAACAAAAAGAGCATAAGTCCTCGGGCTTTAAGAAGTGCACTAAGTGTGCCTATAAAATGTCTATCACAGACGGACATTCGGTCTGTGTTTACTGTCTTGGAGTCGTGCAATTTCTGCCACGCCTTTAGTCCTCGGGTGCTCCAAGAGAGGAAAAACAAATTGATCCTAAAGGGACTGCTAAAACCATCCTTTGAGGAGGATTTAGGTTCGGCTCCCAGCTCCCAGTCGGTCTAAATCCTCCAAATCCAAGAAGAGGTCTCCGGCTCCATCTGTTTCGGAGCCACCTTGTAAAATTACCATTGTCGAATCTGCTTCCTCGGCTCCACCGACTTTGGGGCCGCAGGAGGTAGCTGTGTCGGCTGAGTCTGCGTCTGCTCCGATAATTTTGGAACTGATTCGGAGCCGGTCGCCAAGTTTGAGGCAAGCTTCTCCGGATAGGAGGTCTAGGTCTCCATCCATTTCCTCCAAATCCTCCAGGCTTTCTGATTTGGATGTAGATAGGGTGGTGCAGAGGCTCCTACAGTCACCGGTCTTGGCCAAACCTTTCTCGGCTCTGACCCAGTCGGCTCTGGAGCCAGCTCTGTTAGTTGTACCTGCTATTCCTCCTCCGAGTGCATCCTTGTCGTGGGAGCCGGTAAGTTCCGTTCCGAGGGACGTTCCTGCGCCGATCCCCCAGCGGGGTTTATCGGTGCCCGCATCGGCTCCGACCTTGTCGGTTCTGTCCACAGGGTTCGGGACTCGGGTCTCCTCGGTCGGGCCCGAGGGGGATGTCTTCGGTTCCTCCGGTTCCGAGCCTCTCCCTTGGTGCCTCTGCTGCAGGGACACACTGGACCCGGTCATGGCCTTGGAAGGTGGTCGGTCCTCCGATTCAGGAGGTCCCGCCTTCGAGGCTATGCTGAGCATGCTGGCTAGGTCAGCTACCTCTCTCGGATCGGTTCTTCCGTCCCCCACAACACCGGCGAGAGCCTCTGACACCCACCTATCCTTGGATAGCAGAGCGCTAGGGCCTAAGGATACCCCCACGAGTGGTCCCCTTCTTTCTTAGGGGCCCTCAGAGCCTGTGCCTGAGGAACCCCCAGAAAGAAATCTTGCAAGAGGCAGCACATAGACTCCCAGGACGAGTCTCCCACTTCCGATACTGACCTCGAGAAATCGGAGGGGTCCCCAATGTCTTCCTCTGAGGACGTTTCGTTCTCTGATATACTGGAGATTTTGAAACAAAGAGGAGACTGGCCCTCCAAAACCCCCTCCGAGGAGGAGTCAGTATTCCTTAAGGCCTTTGGCGCTCAGCCGTCTGCCTCCTGGGTGTCTCCACCCTTCGACGAGCTCCTAGACCTCATTTGTCAGAGGGTGTTGAAGACTCCGGACTCCGTGGAGCCTGTTCCTTGACGCCCCAACAAATTTTTGTCCGCTCCCCCAGGGAAAGAATTTTTGACAAAGGGAGTCCCGGTAGATGCTATGGTGGTGGCTGCCACACAGAAGGAAGTTGCTGAGTCTTCCTCTTCGGTCCATCCTCCTAACAAGGAGTCTAGGACTATGGATCGGTACGGGAAGCGTACACGGTCTTCAGTGACCTTTACCTTGCGGTCGCTGAATTATTTGTCTCATTTCACACAGCTCCAGAGAGATCTCCTTAAGAAGTTAGGAGATACTCTAACGTGCCTGAGGCGGAGACTCAGACTGTCAACGATCAGCTCTCTACCCTCAACTCCATTGCTAACTCGTCCATGCGACTGATTTCGTACGCGGCCGAGGGAGCTAGTAGTAGGGCGGCTAGTTCAAGGGTGGCCCTCAGGAGGCAAGCCTGGCTATGCCTGTGTCACTTTGCGGAGGCCTTTAATTCTTCCTTTAATGATGCCCCCTTCGATGGTTCCTCCATGTTCGGGACCAAAGTGAAAGACACACTCACCAGGTGCGAGCAAGAGGGAAAGACCTGGTCTGCCGTGGGAGTCCGGTTTTCCCTCCCGTAGAGGCCTTATCTCAAGGCTCAGCGAGGGGGAAAGATGTGGTTCAAAAAATCTCAAAGGTCTTTTCCTACCGCACAGGGTGAGACCCCCCCCAAGGCAGGGGAGGGGGGTCGTATTCAGGGAGACGTCGCCCCAGAGGCAGAGGGGGCCCCCGCAATTCTGGGGACCGTGATTTTTTTCGTGGTTCCCGATACTCTCATTCCTGAGGGTGTGCCCGGCTGTGCTTCTCTGGAGCCAGCCGGGGGTCGAATTTCCCGGTATCCGGAAGCCTGGGTCAAAATCACCCAGGACAGATGGGTATTAGGGATAATCGCCGGAGGTTACACCATCCCATTTCACTCCACACCCCCCCCTCGTCAAAAGGATCCCAGACGTTCCACCCAGTCAAAGGGGTCATGCAGCAACAGAGGTTTCTCAGCTGCTAGAAAAAGGAGTCATCCAACCAGTCCCCCCCAGACCAGATCGGATTAGGGACTTACTCGAGATTCTTTTTGGTGCCGAAAAGAACGGGGGACCTGAGACCCATTTTGGATCTCAGCCGACTCAATCATTACGTACACAAGTCCAAATTCCAGATGGTCACGCTACAATCGATTCTCCCGTTTTTTGGAAAGAAAGTATGGATGTGCTCCATCAACCTGAAGGATGCTTATTACCACATCAAAATGGACAGAGCATCCAGATGTCATCTACGCTTCCGGCTGGGAGCCAGGCACTTCCAGTTTCGAGCCCTGCCCTTTGGTCTCACCACAGCCCCCAGGGTGTTCACCAAGTGCATGGCAGTGGTGACGGCTCACTTGAGACGTCAAGGATTCCAGGTGTTTCCTTACCTGGATGACTGGCTCCTATCCACCCCCACCAAGCATCTACTTCTTCAAAACAGAGATACTGCTATCGGTCTTTGTCACCAGTAAAGCATCACAATAAACTGGAAAAAATCTGCCTTGCTACCCTCACAGCATGTCTCATTTATAGGAGCAAAGTTGGACACTATTCGATTGAGAGCATTCCTACCTATGGAGAGGATCACAGGGTTGCAACGACAGGTTCGGATGATGATGTCTCTGACTCGTGTGAGGGCAAGACTAGTTCTTCAGTTACTGGGGACAATGGCGTCCACTATCATGATGGTCCCGTTAGCGAGGTTACATATGAGGATCCTACAATGGCTCCTATTTGCCCAATGGTCCTTCCAAAGACTACCGCTATCCCATTCTATCTTAATCACAGGCAAATGCAAGCAGGACCTCAGTTGGTGGCTACGCACCAACAACTTAGACGTAGGGAAACCCTTTGTTCCACCCAACCCGGTAGCCACAGTGACCACGGACGCCTCCCGGATAGGGTGGGGGGGCATTATCTCGGCAGGATGGTCCAAGGCACGTGGCAGGAGCACGAGATAGACTTGCACATAAATGTCCTGGAGATGAGGGCAGTGCTCCTAGCGTTGCAGGCACTTCAGGATGTCCTCCCTCTAGGGACTATTGCGATACACTCAGACAACATGTCAGTAGTGTGGTATCTCAACAAACAAGGAGGAACCAGATCATACCCACTATGCAGGGGAGGCCATGAGAGTGTGGAATTGGGCAATAGCTTCCCAACGGGCCTTGGTGGCAATGCATATCCCGGGGAAAACCAATGTAATTGCAGACAGGCTAAGCAGGGCGATCCTCATGCCTTACGAGTGGTACCTGAACCGCCGGGTGGCGGACAGTATATTCAGCAAATGGGGTCAGCCTTGCTGCGACCAGTTTGCCAGCCCCCTCAGTGAGAAATGCAGCAACTACTTCTCGCTGATCCCCCCACTGGGGGAATCTCCAAGGGACGCTCTTGCGCACAATTGGCCCTCGGGTCTGCTGTATGCTTTCCCTCCGTTTCCTCTTATCTCGGGGGTAATTCAGAAAGCGCTATCCTTGGGAAGCAAATTGATTCTGATCGCACCACACTGGCTCTGACAAATATGGTTCCCCTTCCTTCAACCTTACATCGTGGATGCTCCTTGGACTCTGGACCCTCGTCCAGACTTGCTGACATATGTCGGGACAGCTCCACTCCTCCCTGGAGACCCTCCGGCTGACCGCCTGGCTACTCCACTTCCATCCGTAGTCAGGTGTCATGATTTTTCTCCAGACGTGGTCCATATTCTTTCATCCTCTCATAAGCCGTCCACTAGGAAGATCTACTCTAGCAAGTGGAAAAGGTTTTTGATATGGGCCCAGTCCAAAGGTATTGACCCCTACACAGCCCCCATTGACTCCGTGTTGGACTTTTTATCTCATTTATTCTACCAAGGATCTGCCTCAGCCACCATCAAAGTTCAGCTGGCGGCTATTTCAAATTATCATGTGGCTTATGAACCTAGCGTAATGGCACACAGGCTGTGTAGAGCATTCCTGAAAGGCACTCTTTTCCTTCGTCCCCCTGTATCTCAACCTGTTATGCCCTGGAACCTCAATTTTGTTCTGCAGGCCCTCACTCTCCCACCCTTTGAGCCCGTGGCTTCCTGCGATTTAAAATTTGTTACATGGAAATCTGCCTTTTTGATAGCGATCACATCGGCTAGACGAGTATCAGAACTCCAGGCCCCATCAGTCAAGCCCCCATATTTGGTATTCCATAAAGATAGAGTCTCTGTCAGACCAAATCCGTCCTTTCTTCCCAAAGTGGCTTCCTTATCTAATATTAGTCCATTGAGCTGCCGGTCTTCTTCCCCAACTTCTCCAATAAGGCAGAGTACCAGTTTCATCTGTTGGATGTTCATAGGCAAATACACTTTTATCTACACAGAACTAAAGATTGGCAGAAGTCAGACCAGCTCTTCGTTTCGTTCTCAGAAAATCGCTTGGGGTCTGCGGTTTCCAAGGTCACCATCTCTAGGTGGATAGCTGGTTGCGTCTCCTTTATTTATCAGGCAGGGGGAAAGAGCTTGCCTTTTCCAGTCAGAGCACACTCTACCAGAGCAGTTTCCACTTACACAGCCTTTCAGGCTAGGTTATCGATGGATGATATATGTGCGGCTGCAACATGGGCTTCTCCTCACACATTTGTTTCCCATTACAAATTGGATGTGGTGTCCAGGGGCAGATCATCTTTTGGCTCCACGGTGCTCAGGAGTATTTTCCATTGAGTCACCCAGGATGTAGGTGCTAGGGACGCTGTCCCACAAGTGAAGAATGTAGGCGAAATAGGACTACATAACATCAGTTAGTTATGTACTCACCATAACGTTAGATGTATGTAGTCCATCTCGCCTCACATTCGTCATTACCCCCCCCCCCCCCATCGTCCCCCACACCTGGAGGATTTGTAGGATCTCCTTGTACTTTTGATAGAGTCCCTTTGGATAAATTGTTGGACCTCGTTGTTATGGGTGTGTGTGTATGTTTGGGCGATGGATACGATACTTATGTTGGCAGCAAGCTAGATCTGGGGATGTGGAGCAGTGTATTGTGGGATACCATCTTAACCCAGCCAATCAAAGACTTTTGAGCTAGTAAATAGGCAGAGTCAGAGCCGACATTCGGCTCCGAAACCACAAGTGAAGAATGTGAGGCGAGATGGACTACATACATCTAACGTTATGGTGAGTATGTAACTAACTGTTCCCAGCCACCTGCCTCTAGAAGGGCAGACAGATTATACAGGGTACCTGATGCAGAGAAATTAAGCCACGGTGGTGCAGCGGAAGCGTTGTCGCCTCACAGCAAGAGGTTCTTTTGTTCAATTCTTGGCTGGAGTGCCTTCTGTGTGGAGTCTGCAAGTCCTCCCCACGGTCGAGTGGCGTTCGAAAGACATGCGTAAATGGGCATGCCTTTGTTGAAGGTTGGGCATCGAGCTGGCACTGTAAAAATCAACTGCCAATCATTAGTGGACCGGAGATCCGCTGTGGCGACCCATAACCGGGAAAAGCTGAAAGAACAACAACCCGATGCTGAGAAATGCCATTTCAAGTCCCCTCAGCAGACCCTGTTGCTATTTCTATTGCTACTGATAGTGCCACCAAACTTCCTACTTACCACTGTCCTGCTTGCAGATAACGACAGAAAAGCCATGGAGAGGTGGGGAAAGAAGATTTACACTTCCACTACCCTAGCTTTTAGGGCTACGAATTACCAATCACACATGGCCAAATATTCCTTGGCTTTACTAGAAAAATCCTCTAATTATATCAATGATATCCCTGACTGTGCTGCAAAGGCATCCCTGTCTAACTTGCTCAGGCTTATCTCTCAATTTAATAAGCACTCTCGCAGGTGTGCCTATGATGCAGCTGAGGCCTCTGCCAAGTCAGCTGCATCTGCTTCTGTGTTGGAGATACTCCTGGCTGTGTCTTCAGACCCTCCTGGATAACTTCAAGGCCAAACTCTTGGACGTACCCTTGGATCACTCTGCCCTTTTTGGCACCAAGGTGGTTGATATTTTCAACTCTGTCCAACAAAAAGGGAAATAATTCCAAGAGTGAAAGCATCTCCTTGTCTCTCCAGTCCCAGTGTTCCAGAGAAACTACCCAGCTAAGACACAATTCATAAGGAAAACTTCTAGGCCCTCTGCTCCCTCCAGGTGTAGAACACCCCACAGAAGACAATCTACTCAGCCTAGGACTCCTCAGGCAACTTCCCAGAGACCTCCCTTTCCAGAAAGGGCAGGCAGTGTCGGAGTGCCTGCCGCCCTCCCTTTCATCCCCCTCCTCCTCCCACTATACCTCTATCTTCCTGTCTCTCTCACTGGTTCCCTGCATGGACCCTAGTGACATCCGACAAATGGGTTTTGACAATCCTGAAGGAGGGTTACTTCATGTCTTGGATCTCTCCTCCTCCTCCAAGACTACCTATCCCTCTTCCACCCCCCTCTCAAGGCTCCCTCCTACCCGAGGTCCTAAACAAACTGTTACTCCATGCACCATAGAGCTAGTTCCCCTCTCAACTCGAGGGAAAGGCTTCTACTCTAGAATCTTTCTGGTGCCCAGGAAGGAAGGACCATGGAGACCCATCCTACATCTTTCCCATCTGAACCTCTTCTTGAAGGTCCCCTCCTTCTGGATGAGAACACTTACCCTCCTCTTTCCAGAGACCTTCATGGGTGACCCTGGACATCAAAGAGGCCTACCTGCACATTCCCATAAAACCGTCGTCCTGGAAATTTCTCCGATTGTAACCTAGCCCCAGTCATTACTGCAGGACAAGGGGAATGCAAATTTTCTCATACCTAGGTGACCTTTTCATTCAAGCAGCAGACAAACAAACCCACCTCGCCCACACAAAGGAGCTCCTGCTCTTGCGGCAGTCTCTAGGGTTCCTCATAAACTTCCCCAAATCCCAACTAAATCCTACACAAGACATTGACTTCCTAGGATGCAGAATCATAACAGACCTCGGGATGGCCTTTCTACCAGAGGGATAAGTACTTTCCTTGAGCCACCATCTGCAGTCTGCCCTCCTCTCACCCATCCTGACTGCAAGGGACTTCCTCAGACTCCTTGGGCACATGGGAGCCACTATTCCCATGTTACCTCTTGCTGGGCTACACATGAGGAAAATACAATGGTATCTGCACTCTGTATGGACCCAGCACTCACACCCCCTTGAGTTCAAGATCCCACTCCTCCCCTGCCTCCACCAAGAACTGAAGTAGTGACTGACGCAAGTTGCCCAGAAGCCGGACCTCCCTCTTCAAATGCCCTTCCCTTCCTAAATCATGCACACAGATGTGTCCGATCTGGGCTGGGCAGCCACTCTGGATACGAGAAGGGTGCAAGTTTTGTGGACAAACACTGGCACATCAACATCAAGGAAATGTCAGCCATTCTTTATGCCCTGCAAGGCCTTCCAGGCATTCCTCAGACAGGGCACCCTGAAGATCTTTACATACAACACCACAGTGATATAGTACTTGAACAAGCAATGAGGGATGAAGTCCTACCTCCTCTGCAGGCTAGCTCTACAGGTATGGGATCTGGCTATCTCCCAGGGGATCTTCCTCCAGGCAGCCTAATCCCATCGCAGCACAATTCTCAGGCAGACTCCCTAAGTAGAACCGCCTCAGACAGTCACAAATGGATGCTGTCAAGAAGTGTTTTCCTAGATCTGATCCACAGGTGGGGTATTCCACAGGTAGTCCTTTTCGCCTCCTCCACAAACAAGCAACTTCAGACCTTCTGCTCCAAAGTTCACGACCCCAAGGCACTACAAACAGATGCCTTCTTAATGGCTTAGAAGGGGAGTTTCCTGTATGCCCCCCCCCTTCCCTCTGATTCAGAGTGTCCTACTGAAAATTCAGCAGGATTCGCCAAAAATCTTGTTGGTGACTCCCTACTGGCCAAGGCAGCATTGGTTCCTCCTACTTCATCTCTCCAAGGACAATCACCACAAGTTACCCCCCTCAGTGGCTCTACTCACACACCACAAGGGGAGACAGATTCACCCACAGTGAAGATCCCTGCACTTCTCCCCTGTGGCTGATAGGATTCTGATTCCCTTTAGACACCTGTACAATGAGGACGTGCTCTCTGTCCTGCAGGATGCCAGGAAACCCAACACAAGGAAATCTTATGTATTGAAATGGAGAAAGTTTTCTGTCTGGTGTTACAAAAGACAGATGGAGCCGCTGGACAGCGACCTGCCTCTGAATCTGTCCTACCTGTGTGACCTCCTGAAGACAGGCTTGTCTTACTCCTCTTTAAAAGCATACCTGTCTGCCATTTCTGCCTGCCTATGGAACCTCTGCTAGCTTCCAGACTCCCAGCCAAGCTATTCCTAAAGGGTGTTTTACACTTAAGACCCCCCCCCCCCAGAAAACCTTCCCATTTTTCCTGGGACCTTAACTATGTCCTAGAAAAACTTACTCTGCCAGCCTTCGAACCAGCTGGCAAGGCTGACTTGAAATTTTGCACTTGGAAGACAGTACTTCTGGTAGCTCTGACCTCAGCCAGGAGGGCCTTGGAGCTCCAAGCCCTTACAGCTACCTCACCCTTCCTAGTTTTCCATATGGACAGGGTCACCCTCAGGATTAATCCATCCTTCACCCCCAAGGTGGTCTTTGACCTTTCCCTGTATCAGGCTATTCACCTACCCACCTTCTTTACTAACCCTCAGGGAGACAGTGAGAGGGTCCTACACAACCTGGATGTCCACAGGCAACTTCAATTCTGTTTGCATAAGATCAAGCCTTTACGCAAATCAGACCAGCTGTTTATTTCCTTCCACTCCAGGCCTTTGGGGAAAGCAGTGGGAAAACAAAGCATTTCTTCTTGGATTGCTATAGCCATTTCCTTTTGTTACACACACCATGAGAAGACAGAAGACACTGTCAGGCAGTGTCATAGCCCATTCCACAAGAGCCATGGGTTCCTCTGGAGCCTTTTTCAAACGCCTAGACATTAACTCCATTATGGAAGCAGCTACTTGGTCCTCTTTACACACCTTCACCAGACGCTATAAATTAGACCACATTGCCAGGGCTATCCTGCATGGGTTCCTGGAATCCTCATCCAGACCACCTCCCAGCCACCAGTGAGCTTTTGTACTCACCCACTAGTGAATACTGCAAAAATGGAATAGTAGGACATAGAAAAGTTGTGTAAAATCTTACCATAACCATAGATGTCCTTCTCTTTCATGTTGCAGTATTCCTTTCTTCCCACCATCCCCCTCTTATCCTTGCTCTCCTCAGCTTCTGTACAGGCTAGGCCATCAGGACTGGCTCTGTCTGGGACTTCCTTGGTTCTGAGGACCAGTGCACGCAGACGTCACATTTATGGCCCACGTACCTGCCAACACATCAGATATCTGACGCACCTTCTGGGAATGAAAAAGCTTTGGTAACCTGGCTGGACAAGCTGATCAGTAGGGGTGTAAACCCACTAATGAATACCGCAACATGGAAGAGAAGGACATCTATGGTTATGGTAAGGTTTTACACAACTTTCCCTTTTCTTATTTTTGATGATATTAACATGTTTTAAATTCCTCTCTTTAAAATGCCTGTTTGTTTTTCCCACATAATATACATAACATTCTTTACAAAAAACGAAATAAATCAAATTTTTTGTCATGAAATCGGCATAGAGAGAGGTCTCAATTACAAAACCCTGTGTTGGATGCACAAACTTACTTCCAACATAAGTAAATTTACAAGTTTTACATCTATTACAGGGATATGTTCCTTCACAATCTGAGGGGTGGTACATGTATATCTTTCATATTCATAACACCATTTTACATAAACGTAGTATGCATCCCCGTCATATAGCTCGAAATGTAGTGAAGGGATAAGTGTTAAAGGGCTATGAGGTTACATAATTATGGATACCCTCAAGCAAGCCCTAGAGGGCCTTAGAATTTTTTGGATAGGGCTACAATACTAGAGAGAGACACTCTTAATGAGCTGTAGCCTATAAGAAATACAATGGGTAGACCCTATTTTTCAGAGAGCCCTAGATTGGGTGATGATCAGAGGGATGGACAAATTCAGGGGGAAGATATTAGGATGACACTGACCTATTCTAGTAATGTAAGCATTATCTGTGACATTATTATAAAGAACTGGGCAGTATTATGCCCAGATGATAGAATGGGTCAAGCAGTTAAGAATGCACCGAGGTTTGCATTTAGGAATAGTATGTCATTGAAGAGACAGCTTTGCTACAAGAATATGAAAGGTATGTATATGTACCACCCTCAGATTGTGAAGGAACGTATCCCTGTAAGCGACATAAGTCTTGTAAATTTATTTATGTTGGAAGTAAGTTTATACATCCCACACAGGGTTTTGTAATTGAAACCTCTCTATATGCTGATTGTATGACAAAAGGTTTAATTTATTTTGCTTTTTGTAAAGAATGTTATGTATATTATGTGGGAAAAACAGGCATTTTAAAGAGAGGCTTTTAGAACATGTTAAAGCTATCAAGAGAAATAAAACTAGTAATGCATTAGCACAGCATGTGTTGGATTTTGGTCAGTGTCCTAGTTTTTAGTAGTTGAGGTTTTAACTTTGAATATTAGAGGGGGGATTTTAAGAATTTTATAGAGATAAGGGAACAGGATTGGATAGTACGCCTTCGTGCAGATAGGTTCCCCTGGTATTAATGACTGGGTGTCTCTAAGATTTAGTGAAAGCTCGACCACTCCCACATTAATGTATTTTTAGTGTATTTTTATTCTTATGTATATGTTAGGTTTATAAGTTTAATAGTTTTGAGAGCTTTTTAGTTCTATTGTTTGAATATTTTATGTATGACATATTAGGTATTTAAGTATATTAGATGTTTACATTTTTTGACTATAAGGTTTTAAGTAATATAAAGGTGGTGACTTAGGTGAAACAAGCATCTGATTGGCAATTTACTGTTTTAAATAGAGAGGAAAGCTGTTTGTTTAGTAGGTAAGAAGAAGCAGTTTTATGACTATGAAAGCGCTTACCTTTTCTGTTTGGTTTTATGTACTGTTTTGAGTCAACTATTTTGAAGTGTTTTATTTTCAGCTGTGGAGTTTGCAGTTCTTTTTTTTTAAGCTGTATTGTTTTTTGTGGTTTAGAGCAATCTTTACCAGCTTGTGGACTTTATATTTCACATAGATGGAACCTGTAACCAGCACTTAAATGGTCTCAAGGCAGTATGACCAATTCTAGCTGGAGTGCCAGCCAATCACTTTTGTCAGTTGTTTTTTTTCAAAGTAGTAGGCCGGTCAACGGATACAGATTTAGCTATTGCCCAATGAGGATAGCAGCACAGAATTGCAAAATGGCCAGAAGTGTAGAAGAGCAAAATTGACAATGGAGGTAAATTAAAAAAATAGCTTAAGAAAAGTCAAGATGCACATGAAAAGAGAAATTAGGAAAAAGTTGTACGTAGTAATAAAACGGCTATAGAAAATAAGCACTGGTTTATGTAATGCAATTTTAGGGAACTAAATATTGTTTGTAGGAATTGTAAAGGAAGGTTGATAAAGTGAAACTGGTGTAGCTTAGTGTATCGGTCATGTTATGAAGTGAATCACAGTATCGCCCAGTGTCCCTTCTCATTTATTTGAGCTTTGCTTTTTTTTTTTTTTTTTTTTTTTTAAACAAAAAGGCTTTGTAAACTTTTTAATTAAACTATGGTCCAAATAAATTTAGTAGATCCCTCCGTGACAACACTGTAGGGATACTGTGAAGTGCATCTATAGACATTAGTGAATGCATTTCCACACATGCATGGTTGTGCATTGATTAAAATCTGTGGCTGCACCTCACTTTCCGTATGTTGATGTCACTATGGTTAAAGTTTACTTTTTATCCTTGGTAGCATGCTTGTAGGTGAAGTAGGATTCTTAAAACTTTTTTTCATGAAACCTGCAGTCAAAAATGTTCATCTGGACAAAATGTTGTTCAGTCCCTCTTGCACCACATGCCATGGTCGAAATGTAAGCAGCCAAACATGAACAATACACTTTAAGGTATAAAATATATAAATTATGTTTAAGGAACAGTGTAATATTCTTGGGTGGAAGAGGTTATTAGAGGGCTGTGATAAAGAAATTGGGTGTGGGGAGTATAAAAACACAAGTATGACATTGTTGTCTTCATTTGTCTTCAACCTGTGGGATAGGCACAGACATGGGTGCCAAGCCAGCTGTATCCAAGCTACGGTGCCAAAACTGAGCTCCTCCCCTACACATAACGATCCACTGTCCCCAACTACCTCAGATCTCATTTGCCACCATTCCAGCTACAAGCAACTCATCTGAGCTCCGTCTTTTTTTTGGGAGTGTTTGTCTAGATTTTGGGAAATCTTTGTACCTTAGGAGGTACTGTTAATTTTTTCTCTTGTAGTTTGTGAACTTTTCTCTTCCCTTTGCGTTATTCGTAGAGAACAAAATTATTTTCTGGTCAGGTTCCCTTTCCAGTCTTTTCTATCATGGCTGATAAATCTGATAAGTCTAATAAGGGTGTGGGCATAAATTCCCACCCTCGGATGGTCACACACAGTGTGTAGTGTGTTTAGGTGTCCCTCACCTAGACACTGGGTGCTCTATTTGTGCAGAGTTTTCTTCCTATATCCTCGCGGACAGGTGCAATAAGTTGATTTTAAAGGGTTTGTTACCCACTTCTACTGGTGCGAGCACAGGGACTCTACCTCCTTTTAATTCGCTCAAGAGTAAAAGCAGGAATGTGGACAGGAAGTCAGAGAGAGGAGAGAGAAAGTCCAGAGGCAAGGACAGGCCCCTGGAGAAGCAGAAACTTGCTGACTCTTCCCCTTCTGCAGGCGAACCTTCTCCCAAGACTAGGCCTAGGTTATCTTCACCTCAGCCTAGGTTCTCTCCCGAGCCCATGGAGTTGGCCTTGCCCAGTCATCACTCTATGCCTGCATCTGTGGCTTCCTCTGCCAGGTTGTCCGAGAAAGAAGTGGACTGCCTGATGAGACCGTTCCTGCATGCTCAGACCCTGCTGGAAGTTCTTCCCACCAGGAGCTGTGGGTCCTTCCCTTTCCCTTACTGGGTGTACTCCTTTCCAGAGTCCCAGGGCTTCGGGACCTTCAGATGTCAGAATTGCTAGCGTTGAGGGGTCGGTGTCAACACTTTTGTTTTCTTCGCTGACCACCATCGCCTTGAGTTCCTTGGCCCCTTTCACTTCGGTGTTGGAGGGCTCTCGGAGTCCTAGTCCTCTCAGTGACGGTTCTGATGGTTTGGAGTCAGTGTCGTGGGTTTTGTTGCCTACCCTTCCCCTCGGAGCTTTGTTGCTAACCAGCTCAGCACAGACCCCCCCCCCGGTCAATGCAGATAGGGTCAGGGGTTTCATCTCCGCTTGCATCGACTGCCTTGGTGCATGTGGCACTGATCTGTCAATCTCTTTCAGTGTTAGACATGGTGGAGAGGGTCATCGTGACCTCAATGTCGAAATCCTCTGCCTTCCCCTCTGGTTCCTTGTCTGCTCCAGCTGGATTCTGGACCCAACTTCTCCAGTCATCCACTTGAACAGCAGCCTGCCCCTACCCTCCAGGTTTCCCTCCCTATGGAGCCCCAGGGTCCTTCTAGGAATCCCCCTCCCCCTCCGAGGAGGTCCACCGGAAACATGTGTACAAGAGGAGGCACATTGACTTTACCCCTGAGTCTGTCACTGAAGACATTGACTGGGAGGAAGGGGAGGGCCCCCCCCCGATCTCCATTCCCCCCCCCCCGATCTCCACCTGCATCAGAAGGGTGGATAGTCTGCCCCAAAGCTCAGTCGGGATGAGTCATTGTTCCTGGAGGCATTCGGAAAAGACCCATCTACTTCCTCGGTGACCTCCCCTCCAGACCCTTTGGTAGACCTCATTGCCCGCAGGGTGTGGAGGGAACCAGACACGGTGGAACCAGTACCCAAGTGCCCTGACAAGGTCCTTAGTCCCCTGCAGGACAGGATTTTTTGGCAGAAGTGTCCCTGTTGATGCCTTGGTGGTGGCAGCTGCCACGAAAAAGGAGCTTGCCCAGGAGAGCTCCTCTGTCCATCCGCCTGACAGGCAGTACAGAGCACTAGACTGGGGAAGTGTGTTTATACATCAGCGACATTGTCTCTGAGGGCGCTGAGTTACATGGTGCATGTTACTAGACTGCAGAGATCACTCATTGAGGAGCTTTCTGCATCTACCCCAGAGTCCATTTTGGCAGAAGAGAAGATGATCTCCTCTAGACTGGCCACTCTTAAAGCCATTTCTAACACTTCTATGAGGTTCCTCTCTTATGCCATGGTAGGCACGTCTAGAGCAGCCTGGTTCAGGCATCGCTACTAGGCATCACCCCTGGATGCAGCTTTGCGATTTTTCTCGGAGTCCTTCAAGGCATCCTTCACGAACTCCCCCTTTGATGGTTCTACCCTGTTCAGTCCTTCCATGAAGGATACTTTAGCCCAGTACGAGAAGGATGGTAAGACCCTGTCTGCCATTGGAATCTGCTTTTCTACTCCTCAGCATTCCTACCCTGGGAATCAGAGGTAGTAAGAAGCTGTGGTTCCAGAATTCCAAGATTGTATTCCTGGGAGCAAGCTTGGACACAACTTCCCAGATGTCTTTCTTCAGTTCAGAAAAGCAAGTCTGTCTGACAGATTACTTCAAACAAATGGCCACCAGAACTCTGCTGTCTGCAAGAAAAATACTGCAAGCCCTAAGGTTCATGGCCTCATGTTTACTGCTAATTCCATATGCAAGACTGCATATGAGGAAACTTCTATGGTATATCAAAAGTCTTTGGTGCCAACATTCTCAGGACCTGGAAACAGTCATTCCTGTCCTACTCTGTCTAAGGACATAGTTCCTTTGGTGAGCAGAAGCATGCAACCACAACAAGGGACAGACATTCACTCTACCCCACGCCGCCCAGACCCTGACCACAGATGCATCAGACTATTCCTGGGGGGCTCACATGGCTGGCAAATGTATTCAGGGCCACTGGCGCCCAAGTCAGATTCATCTGCACATCAACCAGAAAGAAATGTTAGCAGTACAAAATGCCCTGACAGGTTTCAGATCCCTACTCTTTCCAGGACAACTGCTAATAAAAACAGACAACATCACAGTTATGTGGTACATCAACAATCGGGGGGGGGGACCCATTCCTACCCACTCTGCAGGTTAGCCATGGCCCTGTGGCACACGGCCTTGGACATCCAAGTCCACCTACAAGCTCAGTTCCTGCCAGGCAAGCAAAACTCACTGGCAGACGATTTAAGCAGTAATCTCCTAGTCCCACGCAAGTGGAAATTGGAGCCCAGCACCTTCAACCTTCTGATTCAGAAATGAACACTGCAGAGGGTGGATCTCTGCCTCCCCCTACAACCATCAGATCAGCAAATTCTGCACCAGGAATCCTCACAGCAGGGCCTGCAAAGTGGATGCCCTATCCTTTCTATGGGAAAAGCTCAGTCTGCCTTTCCTCCTCTGCCCCTTCTCACAAGAGTATTACTCAAGATAAAACAAGACAGGCCAAGGACAATTCTGATTTCCCTGGACTTGGCCACGCCAGCACTGGTACCCACTCCTGCACAGCCTGACAACAGTGACACCCTGGCCCCTACACCAGACCCCAATCCTGCGCTCTCAGCAGGAGGGACAGATTTTCCATCCACAATTGCAAACCCTAAGTCTTGCAGTCTGGCTTATTCCTTGAATTCTGCACCAGCAACCCTATGCAAACAGGTGCTGGACGTTATCCTTGAAGCCGGAAGGCCCAGTACAAGGAAGTCCTATGCTGATAACTGGAAAAGGTATTGTTCCCGGATTCAGTCTAAAGGAGAGGACACAGCACTGCCCTCTTTACCCCTAATCCTGGATTACCTAGCTGAATTACTCCACAGAGGCCTATCCTTCTCCTCCATTAAGATCCATGCCTCTGCCATCTCAGCTCATTACAACACTGACCCACCCCTCTTCTTTCACTCCCTCATCAAAAAGTTCCTGAGAGGGGCAAATGACTTAAGGCCACCAAGGGGAGCACCCACCCCTGCTTGGGACCTTAACTTTGTACTGGAAAAACTCACGCTCTCCCCGTTTTAATGGGCTGCTTCAGCAGAGTTAAAATCCCTCTCTTGGAAAACAGCCTTGCTTCTAGACATCATGCTAGAAGAGTGTCTGAGCTACAAGCACTGATGGCTGTGGAACCCTTAATTATTTTCCATGCTGATAGGGTTTCCCTCAGGGCTAACCCTTCCTTTATGCCTAAAGTGGTGTCCAGTGTTGCTCTCAACCAATCCATCCATTTGCCAACCTTCTTCCCACAGTCAAAAAATTGTATTCCTGAGAGCAAGCTTGGACACAGCATTCCAGATGGCATTCCTTATTCCAGAAAAACAAGCCTATCTGACAGGCTACTTCACTCAAATGGCCACCAGAACCCAGCTATCTGCAAGGAAAATCTTGTAGGCTCTAGGGTTCATGGCATCCTGCATTCTACTAATTCCATATGCCAGACTGCATTTGAAGAAACTTCGATAGTACTTAAAAAGCCTTTGGTGCCAATATTTTCAGGACCTGGAAACTGTCATACCTTTGATACCTTGTGTAAGGAAAGAGTTCCTTTTGTGGGCAGCAGCATGCAGCCACAACAAGGGGCTTCCCTTTACACAACCCCACGCCACCCAGACCCTAACCACAGACGTATCAGATTGTCTGGTGTGTACATGTGGACGGCAGGTGCATTCAGGGCCACTGGATACCAAATCAAATTCATCTGCACATCAACCAAAAAGAAATGCTAGCTGTTCAGCACGCTCTGACAGCTTTCAGATCCCTACTCTCACCAAAGGCCCTTACTAATCAAAACCGACAACACCACAGTGATGTGGTACATAAACAAGAATGGTGAACCCACTCTGCAGGCTAGCTATGTCCCTGTGGACACGGCCTCAGCCATGCATATTCACCTGCAAGCTCAATTCCTGCCAGGCAACCAAAACTCTCTGGCAGACAACTTAAGCAGAAATCTCCTAGACCCACACAAGTGGCAATTAAGCCACAACACTTTCAGCCTTGTGACCCAGAAATGGGGTACTCTGAAGGTGAACCTATTTGCATCCCCCTACAACTACCAGCTCAGCAAATTCTGCGCCATTGTACCTCACAGCAAGGCCTGGAAAGTGGATGCCCTATCCTTCCAGTGAGCAAACCTCTCAATCTATGCCTTTTCCCCTCTACCTCTTCTTGCAAGAGTATTACTCAAGATATGGGAGGAAAGACCAAGGGCAATCCTGATTGCCCCAGACTGGCCACGCCAACACTGGTACCCAGTACTGCACAGTCTGTCACCATTGCCTCCATGGCACCTACCCCAAATCCCTAGTCTCCTGACACAGCCTGAGGGACAGTTCTTGAATCAACAGTTGCAGACCCTCAGCCTTGCAGCCTGGCTTATCCTTTGACTTCTCCAGTGGCCAAACTAAGCAAGCAGGTACTGGATGTCATACGTGATGCTAGATGACCCAGTACAAGGAAATCCTATGCTGACAAGTGGAAAAGGTATTTTTCCTGGATTCACACTAAAGGAGCGGATACAGTACAGCCCTCCTTACCTCTCATCCTGGATTACCTAGCAGACCTACTCCACAGAGACCTCTCCTTCTCCATTAAAATCCATGCCTCTGCCATCTCTGCTCATTACAGCACTGAGCCACCTCTCTTCTCTCACCCCTTCGTCAAGCAGTTCCTGAGAGGGGCTAACAACTTAAAGCCACCAAGAAGAGCCCACACCCCTGCTTGCAACCTTAACTTTGTTGGAAAAGCTCACGCTACTACCCCCCTTTGAGCCTGCAGTGTCAGCAGAGTTAAAATTCCTCTGTTGGAAAACAGCCTTGCTTCTGGCCATCACTTCAGCTAGAAGAGTGTCTGAGCTACAAGCACTTATGGCTGTGGAACCCTTCATTATTTTTCATGTAGACAGGGTCTCCCTCAGGACTAACCCAACTTTCATGCCTAAAGTGGTGTCCAGTGTGGCTCTCAACCAATCTATCCATTTGCCCACCTTTTTCCCTAATCCTCAAAATAAGGGGGAAAGGATCCTGCACTCTTTAGATGTGCGCAGACAGCTCAGATTCTACCTTGATAGGACTAAGCCCTTTAGGAAGTCTGACCAGTTACTAGTCAGCTTTCCACCAGGGGCAGGGGGCAAGGCCATATCAAAACAAACCATCTCCAAATGGATAGCGCACTGCATCCATTTCTTTTACAAACATCATGGGAAACCACCCCCTCAGGGATTCGGAATGCATTCCACTAGGGCAACTTCAACCTCTACAGCTTTTCTCAGAGGAGTCCCTACCAGGGGCATTCTGGAAGCTGCTACTTGGAGTTCTCTTCATACCTTCACCAAGCATTACCACTTGCCTATCTTTTCCAAATCCAGGGCAGGCTTTGCAACAGCAGTTCTGCAGGGCATACTAGCCAGCCCCAACTCTTCTTGACTGCCTCCACCCATTCTTCAGCTTTGGGAATTAACCCAAGTGTGATGACTGGCAGCAGTGAAACATGAAGATCATAGTACAGATGTCCTTCAAGGACAACAAATGGGTTGTCCTGCCTCAGGCAGCCCTTCGGTCGGCCGGATTCCAAAGTCTGGGTCTGGCCTCGGCTGATGTCGCACTTCACCCGACATCATAGCTGCTGGAGTATAAAGGCATCAGCCGACGCCATTTTCCTCAGTCTTTCTTGCCGCACGGTGCCCGAAGCAGAAGCTGTTTGCAAGTGCCGGTCGGTCAGATCCAGAGATTTCAGCGTACCGAAGACTTCTAAAAAGCTAAGTACCCCGTTGGGGACTCTCTCTTGCCTCAGCCGATGTCAGACAAAGTAAATAATTGTTTAACTTGTGGGAAACAAATACCTCATAAGGATTTCCACTCTTACTGCCTTCCTTGCTTAGGCCCAGACCACGACGTATCAGCTTGTTTAGCCTGTGCTTCCTTCAACCGATGGACTCTTAGACGTCGGTCGGAGTTTGCAGAAGAGTTTTTTGGCTCCACTTTTGCATATAAAATGCCGTCGGAGACTCGACTACACATTTAGCTAAAAAGCAAAGAAAAGGACCGACACTCGCCGCGGTTTTGGCTGAAACCACGGTTAGGCCTACGAGTGTCTCTGTTTCGCTGAAACAGAGACCTCGGTTCTCCTTCGGCCGAAAGCATGCCTCCGATAACCGAGGCCACACAGGCCATGGCTGAGTCAGCTACAGAAATTCCTGCTGAAGTAGCAGGCACACAAGAGTTGTCTGACACTATTCCGTTGGACATCTCTACTCCTGCACGTGGGGCAGCTAGACCCCCTGCTTCTATGTCTATCAAGGCCTTTTCCAGGGCTAAAGCAGCCAAACTTTCCAAGGCCTTAACTTCAAAAGCTCCGTCTCACAGGCCTACCTCAAGTTCCCAGATTTTCAGCCTTGCTGAGGACCTTATTTCTCTGATCAGGGGAACCCATCCTCACCCAGGCAGGGCCTCACAACCCCCTCCTGAAAAGAGGCCTAGGACTGAACCCCCTGAACCTCTGTCCTCTGACTACTCCTCGGATGGTTCAGATGTATCGGACCATCAGGAAGGCCTGCACTCACCTTATGAGGATTCTGATGCAGAAGAATCCATTCCTTCTGCCTCACCTCCAGAAGAATTTTTTTTTGGGGAAACCCAACACTCAATGAGGGAACACTTCCAATGGCAGGGTCAGGATTTTTCTGATTCTAGGAAAAGGCTAAGGACTTTTTTACACTTACCACAGCATAGGCCTTTAGCCATTCCACCTGTACTATCAGTTGTTGATGATGCATACAATGATGCCAGTACTGCCCCTGATTCTCTTCCCCCGGCCCCTGCAAAGCCTGACAGATACTACAGGGTCCCGGATTCTCACTACCACTTGTATAAGGCTCATGCTGCAGACCCAGAAACCATTCCTCAGGGCCCTAAAGGTGTTGCAACTGCCTCTGCCAAAAACCCACTACCATCTGAAAGAGAATCTAGAGCATTAGAGAGATGGGTTAAAAAGGTATATACATCTGCTACTCTTTCTGCTTGGGCTTTAAACTGTCAATTTCACATGATGCAGTACCAGGAATTTTTGTTAGATCAGCTGAATAAAAAGCTGGCCTCTCCTGAACCTTTAGACCGTAAGTCCCTTCAGGATTTGGTACACAATTCTCAGCAGGTCAGTAATCATTTCTTAAAATGTGGCTATGATGCACTGGAGGCTTCATTTAGATCAGCTATGACTGGAGCAGTGATTCGAAGGCATGCCTGGTTAAAAGAACAATCCTTACCAGACCATGTTAAGTCTAAACTCCTGGATGCCCCTATGGAGAAACAAAGTTTGTTTGGCTCCCCTGCACAGGAGGTTCTAAAGAAAGTGGAAGAAAAAGCAAAATCTGTCCAAACAGTCAAGGATTTTTTGCAGGTCCAACCTCCGAGGTTTAGCAGAAATTGGCCTTCTAAGAATTGGTCCTTTCCAGACACCTCCAGAGCACAGAGAGGCAGAAATAGACGCCCAAGAGGCAGAGGTCAATCTAGGGGTGCCTACAGGGGTCGTCAGTGGCAACCTGCCAACCAAAGAAGTGCCACCACAGCTGCGACTGCAACCACTTCTACAGGACAGACACAATGACTTGGCTCTGATTCCGCCTACCAGGGAACAACTGGAAGCACCCCTGGGCGGAAAGCTAGCCTTATTCTCAAGAAATTGGCATTGTATTACAGGAGACAAATGGACTTTACAAACAATAGACAAGGGCTACAGGTTTCACTTCCACACTCTACCAAAAAAGAGAGGAATGCCAAACCTTCCAACAAGCCAGAAATCAGAGGCTCTAAAACAAATCATCAGTTTACTAAGGATGAGAGCAATAGAAAAGGTACCATCTATGGAACAAGGCCAGGGATTTTACTCCAGACTATTCCTTGTACCAAGAAAGGAAAATCAATGGAGGCCTATTCTCGATTTGTCCGCACTGAACACATACCTCATTGTTCCAAAATTCAAAATGCTGACCCTACAGCAACTTCTTCCCATGTTGGGCAAGGAGTCTTGGCTGGTGACTCTAGATCTCAAGGAGGCATACCTGCACATTCCTATACGACCAGATTGCAGAAGACACCTCAGATTTCTTGCAGGATCAGAGCATTATCAATTCTCAGCATTGCCCTTTGGCTTATCTACTGCGCCCAGAGTATTCACGAAATGCCTGGCATCAGTAATTGCTCATTGCAGGCTTCAGGGAATTCAGATCTACCCATACCTGGACGACTGCCTAATACAAGCGGACAACAAGACAAAATTAATAAAGGATTTGGCCAATGTCATACAACTGCTGCAAGCCTTGGGATACACGGTCAACATACAAAAATCAAGACTAGTGCCATCCCAAAGGATAACATTTTTGGTATAGAACTGGACACAATAACTCAGATGGCTTTTCTCACAGAGGAAAAACAAAAGCAACTACCAGTCTATTTCATGGCATTAACAAGACAAACTCAGCTTACTGCAAGGAAAGTCCTGCAGGCCCTGGGTTACATGGCATCCTGCATAATATTGATCCCACATGCCAGGCTGCATATGAGAAAGTTACAATGGTACCTAAGGAATGTATGGTCTCAACACAAACACAGTCTAGAAGCCCAGATACCAATCATTCCATGTCTGAAAAAAGAATTCCTGTGGTGGGCTCAGGCCTGTCAGATAAACAGAGGATTGCCTTTCCACAAACCACATCCAAGGCAGACCATCACCACGGACGCCTCAGACCTAGGCTGGGGGGCACACATGGAAGACAAGTGTATCCAAGGCCTATGGTCACAAGACCAGCTGAATCTACACACAAATCTAAAGGAGATGCTGGCAGTGAAACATGCAATCGAGGCATTCAGACCATTCATCCAGCAAGGACACCTGCTGATAAGGATGGACAATACCACAGTCATGTGGTACATCAACAAACAGGGAGGCACACATTCATACCCTCTATGCCGGACGGCAATGGACCTGTGGAACTTGGCCCTGAATCTCAACATCCAACTGCAGGCCAGATTTGTACCAGGAAAAGAGAATTCAATAGCAGACAGCTTAAGCAGGACTACCACAGATGCTCACGAATGGATGCTGCATCCAGATATTTTCAAAACCATAACAAAGAAATGGGGAATGCCAGAGATAGACCTGTTTGCCTCCCCACACAACCACCAACTGAAGAAATTCTGCTCAAGAGTATACCACCCACTTGCCTGGAGAGTGGACTCCCTTTCTTTCAGCTGGAAGGACCTGACAGTATATGCCTTTCCACCTCTTCCTTTGATGTACAAAGTTCTACTGAAGATCAGAGAGGAACAGCCAAAGGTAATTCTGATAGCTCCAGATTGGCCAAGGCAACATTGGTACCCGCTACTGAGAAGCATGTCTCGGACGCATTCATGGCATCTACCTCTATGTCCTTTACTTCTAACGCAGAACAATTACAAGACCCTGCATCCAAACTTAAAAACACTGCAGCTAACTGCTTGGAAAATTGCATAAAACAAAACCAACTTGATTTATGTCAGAGGGTTAAGGACATTATCCTGGAGGCTCGCAGACCCTCCACAAGGAAAACATATTCAGCCAAATGGAAGAGATTCCTCATTTGGAGTGCAGAAAAGGGAGAAAATGTCACACTAGCAAACCTAGCACACATCCTGGAATACTTCGCAGAATTGTTCCACAATGGCCTGTCCTATTCTTCCATTAAGATACATGCATCAGCAATTTCAGCAGAGTACAACATGGATCCTCCTGTCTTCTCTCATCCTCTCCTCAGACAATTTTTGAGAGGGATCAAAAATGTAAAGCTTCCAAGGAAACCACCTTTGCCTGCATGGGATCTCAATTTTGTGCTAGAAAAATTAACACTTTCCCCTTTTGAACCAGCAGCAACAGCAGACTTACAGTTCTTATCTTGGAAGACGCCTTCCTGCTAGCAATCACTTCAGCAAGAAGGGTATCTGAGTTACAGGCATTAATGGCAGTGCAGCCTTTCTTTATCTTCCATCAGGATAGAGTGTCTGTGAGAACCAATCCTACTTTTATGCCATAGGTGGTATCCAGGGTATCCTTGAACCAAGCCATACATTTACCTACATTCTTCCCCAACCCACAGAACAGGGGGGGAAAACTACTACACACCTTGGATGTACACAGACAACTGCGCTACTATCTGGACAGAACCAAGGCCAGCAGAAAAACTGACCAGCTTCTGGTAGCATATGCAACAGGAGTGCAAGGAAAAGCAATTTCAAAACAGACAATCTCAAAATGGATAGGAAATTGCATTCGATTCTGCTACTCATTTCATGGAAAGACAACTCCTGAAAATATCAGGCCTCACTCCCCAAGAGCTACAGCCACCACTACAGCTTTCCTACGAGGAGTGGCTACCAAAGACATTTTAGAAGCTGCTACTTGGAGCTCCGTGCATACATTTGCCAAGCATTATAATCTTCCTTTATACTCCAGATCCCGAGCAGGTTTTGCAACTGCTGTTTTACAAGGGATCTTAACTACACCATCAGTATCTTAGTGCCTCCTCCCCCAGTTTGGCTATGGTATTCTACCCATTTGTTATGACTGCAGATGCATCCTTGAAGGACATAGTACAGTTTTGTACCTACCATAAATGTTGATGTCCGATAGGTATGCATCTGCAGTCAGGATTACCCACCCTCCTTCCCCTCTGTGGTATTCCTAGGGTACTTACCCCTCTTTTAGCTAGCTGGGGGAATCTATTATGGTGTATTTGTTTGTATGTATATATGTATATATATTTTGCTTTCTACTGTTTGGAATTATCTGCATTTATCCAAATTTAGCCTTCCTAGAGGGCACCTGGCATCTGGGGCAAGAAACACTGAGGAAAATGGTGTCGGCTGATGCCTTTATACCCCAGCAGCTATGATGTCGGGTGAAGTGCGACATCAGCTGAGGCCAGACCCAGACTTTGGAATCCGGCCGACCGAAGGGCTGCCTGAGACAGGACAACCCATTTGTTATGGCTGCAGATGCATACCTATCGGACAGCTACATTTATGGTAGGTACAAAACTGTACTTTGTGTACACTTATCATAAATGTAGATGTTTGAGTGTATTCACTGTTGCAGTCCTGGTTTCCCACACTCCAGCCCCCTTGTATCTCTCTCTCTCTTCCTCACTCCTTACAGGGCTATTGGTATTTACTTTTTACTTGTGGTGTTTTTCCACCATAACCTAGCTCCCTATTTGGAGGCTCCTGATATTTGGGGCAAGAAAAACTGATGTAATGGTGTCGGCTGCCTGTTTTTATACCCCTGACGTCAGTACTGAAGCGACAGCAGCCGACTCAGAAATACTAAGTCTCTGGTATTCGGGCCGACTGAGGGCTACCCCTGGCAAGATAACCCAAGTGTGATGACTACAACAGTGAATACACTCGAACATCTACATTTATGGTAAGTGTACACAACTGTACATGTTCTTCGTGTTTCACTGCTAGATGCTTCGCCTATGGGCCCCGCGGATGTCTCTACCTTAGATAGGTCCGGAGCCGTTGTGCAGACACCGGCTTCTGAGGGTGTATTTAGGCCTACAGACTTGCATATTAAACCGATGCCTTCTTCACTTAGCCCTAAGTCTCGAACCATGCCTAAAAAAGACGCCCAGACCACATGCTTAAAAAATAAATAAGAATGGCTAAGATTTAATAACTCTTAGGGGTAGCCAACACCCCCTTTCTAAGAGGCCTAAGACTGAAGTTCTTTATGAATCTTCTGAGCAGGATTCTGTTTTTTCTGATTCTTCTGAGGATCTGGATTTGCCCTTATCTACTTGAGGATTCTGATGCAGAGGACTGCATTCCCTCTGCTTCCCCTCCAGAGGATTTTTCTTTTGGGGAAACCTTACATACTCTAAGGGAGCATTTCCACTGGGAAAGACAGGATTTTTCTGATTCAAAAAAGAGGCTTATGGAATGTTCTTCGTGTTTCACTGTTGCAGTCATTACATTTGGTAATTTGCTGGCAAGTTGCCCTCAGTCGGCCTGATTAACAAAGTCTTGGGTCCTGCGTCGGTTGCTGTCCCTTCTTCCATGACGTCAGATCGTCAGGGGTATAAAACATGCAGCTGATGCCATTACATCAGTCTTTCTTGCCGTGCGGTGCCCGAAGCAGAAGCAGTTTGCAAGTGCCGTTCTGCCGACTCCTGAAATTTTCATTTTCGAGTTTCAGAGCCGACGTCTTCAGCTAAAAGCTAAGTACCCCGTTGGGGAAACTTTTTCTTGCTCCTTCCGATGTCAGTAAAAGTTAATAATTGTATTGCTTGTGGGAAGCAAATAACTCAAAGATTTTCATTCATACTGTATTCCTTGCCTAGGCCCTGACCACGACGTATCTTGCTGTCGGTTTTGTGCTTTGTTTAATCAGCGCACTATCCTTCGTCGGTACATTTTTGCCTCTAAATATTTCGGTTCTTGGTTTTATTATCCAGAAATGACATCGGTTAGCCATCCGACTAACAGAATACCGAAAAAACGCGAAGAAAAAGACAGAGACCGTTGAGGTCCAAAACTGCCAGCAATGCTTCTTCTAAGCCAGTCGCCAGTTTGCCGGTACTCAGGCACTTTCGCAGCCCCTGATACCCGCTACTTCTGATTCGCAGGCCTCTACTGAGACCCATTCGGAGTCCAGTATGCCGCAAGATGCTTCACCTATGGACCCCATGGATGTCTCTACCTTGGATGGGTCCAGAGCTGCTGTGCAGGCACTGGCTTCTGAGGGTGTATTCAGGCCTACAGACTTGCATATTAAACTAACTCCACCTTCAGTATTAAGGCCTAAATCTCGATCTGTCTAAAAAAACGACGCCCAGGCCACATATTCAGGCCCCTATGCCTAAAAAACAAATGATCAAAATGGTTGATTTAATTACTCTAATCAGGGGTATTCAACCCCCCCCCCCCCTTCTAAGAGGCCTAGGGCTGAGCTTGACTATGAATCTTCTGAACAGGACTCTGTTTCTTTTGACTCTTCTAATGACCTGGATTTGTCCATACCTACTTATGAGGATTCTGATGCAGAGGATTCCATTCCCTCTGCTTCTCCCCTGAGGACTTTTCTTTAGGGGAAACTTTACATACCTTAAGGGAACATTTCCACTGGGAAAGTCGGGAATTTTCTGAATCCAAAAAGAGGCTTAGGGATTTCCTTCTTCCTCAGCATAGGCCTTTGGCTATACCTCCAGTACTAGAAATTGTTGATGTGTTTTCGGAAACCAGTATGGCCCCTGATTCCCTGCCTCCGGCTCCTAGTAAACCAGACAGATATTACAGGGTTCCTGAGTCTTACAAGTTCCATTTCAAAAATCCTGTTGTGGACCCAGAAACCATTTCTCAGGGGCCCAAGGGCATTAAGGCTTCTACTGCTAAAAATCCTACCCCTTCTGAGAGAGACTGACGGGCGCTGGATAGATGGGGTACAAAGGTTTATACTTCTGCAACCTTGGCAAGCAGAGCTTTAAACAGTCAATTTCATATGCTAAAATATCAACAGCATATCATGGGACTGCTTAAACAAAAACTGTTGATTTCTGACTGTGTGGAAAATAAAGATTTACAGGATTTATTGCATTCACCTGAGCAAGTTGGAAAACATACTTTGCAGTGTGGTTTTGATTTGTTAGAGGTCTCTTGCAGGGCTGCTGTTACTGGGTCTGCTTAGAAGGCATGCTTGGCTAAAGGAGCAAATTTCTGCCTGTTCATGTTAAAGCAAAATTGTTGGATGCTCCTTTGCATCAGGATTGTCTGTTTGGCAATAAGGCTAAAGAAGTTCTAAAAAAGATGGAAGATCAAGCTAAATCTATGCAAACTGTGAAAGATTATTTACAAGTGCAACCTCCAAGATTTAGTAGGCTAAGAACTGGTCCTTTCCAGCTTCTTCCAGATCCTCTCAGGCCAAACCTAGGCACACCAAAAGCGCCAGGTTTCAGTCCAAGGGACTCTCAGAACTAAGCAATGGGGTTCTTCCACTTCCAAATCTGGAAGTAAGACACCGCCCTGTGGTAAACCGTCTCAGTGACTTTCCTTTAAAATTATCAAGCACTTACATCTCAGCCGCCCCTTTGGGGGGAAAAATTGCTCTTCATGCAAAAAACTGGCAGCTTATAACCCAGGACAAATGGGTTTTAAATCTCTGTCCCAGGGATAGAGATTTCATTTCCACATGTTGCCAACTCCAAACGGGTGGCCAGACCTGCCCCTAAATCAGTGGGCAGAGGCTCAGAAACAGGTATTTTCCCTCTTACACATGGGGGCTATTCAACCAGTACCAGAAGAGGAAAAGGGACAAGGTTTCTATTCCAGACTTTTCCTGGTACCCAGAATAGACAAATCATGGCATCCAATTCTGGACCTGTCTACTCTAAACACCTTACAAGACATTCCAAAATTCAAGATGCTGACTCATCAGTTACTTCCTATGCTAGGCAAGGATGTCTGGTTGACAACTCTTGATTTAAAAGAGGCTTACCTGCATATCCCAATAAGGGAATCTTGCAGAAGATTCCTACACTTCAAAGCAGGCTGCATGCATTATCAGTTCTCTGCACTGCCCTTTGACTTGTCTACTGCGCCCAGGGTATTCACAAAGTGCCTGGCTCCAGTAATTGGATTTTGCATCAAAGAAATATTCAAATATATCCTTACCTGGACAATTGTTTAATTTAGGCAGAAACCCAGGACATACTTGTAAAACATCTGGCATTTGTAAAAAGATTTCTAACTTGTATAGGGTACACCATAAACTAAAAGAAATCACAACTGGTACCCTCTCAAATAATTACATTCCTGGGTGCAAGCTTGAATACAGCTGCCCAGATGGCTTCCCTCACGCCAGACAAGCGCATTCAATTGGTGACTTATTTCAAACAGGTGGCCACAAAAACCCTGCGTATCTGCAAGACAAATACTGCAAGCCTTGGGGTTCATGGCCTCCTGCATTCTTCTATTTCAATATGCAAGACTGCATATGAGAAAACTTCAGTGGTACGTAAAAAGTTTATGGAGTCAACATTGTCACAGCCTGGAAACAATGATTCCTATCATACCTTGCCTACGTCTAGAGTTCCTATGGTGGGCAGAGGCCTGCCACCAAAACAAGGCACTGCCATTCACACCACCCCCTGCCGCCCAAACCCCAACTACAGACGCAGCAGATTATGCATGGGGGGCTCATCTGGCAGGGAAGTGCATTCACGGCAAATGGAGCCCAAATCAAATGCACCTACATATCAATCAAAAAGAAATGCCAGCTGTACAGAATGCTCTGACAGCCTTCAAGGACTACCTTCATCCAGGACAACTAATGGTAAACACGGACAACACCACGGTTATGTGGTACATAAACAAGCAGGGGTGTACACATTCCTACCCCCTCTGCAGACTAGCCATGGCATTGTGGAACACGGCCTTGAGCTACCAAGTACAACTTCAAGCTCAATTCCTGCTAGGAAAGCTGAATATTCTTGCAGACGAACTAAGCAGAAATCTCATGTACCCACATGAATGGAAACTGGAACCACGGATTTTCAACATGTTGACAAGCAAATGGGAGAGCCCAGTCATAGATATTTTTGCCTCACCCCAGAAATACCAGTTGGACAAATTTTGCACAAGAACTCCTCACAAAAAAGCCTGGAAGGGTGGATGCTCTGTCTTTCAGCTGGAAAAAACTATCAGTCTATGCCTTTTCCCCTCTGCATGTGCTCACCAAAGTTTTGCTAAATGTCAAACAGGACAAACCAAAAATGATTTTGATTGCTCCAGACTGACCACGCCAACACTGGTGCCCACTCCTGCGCAGTGTATCACAAATTTCTTCATGGCATCTGCCTCAGATACCTTCCTTACTGTCTCAGCAGGAGAACCAAACTCTGCACCCTTAGCTCCAAACATTGAATCTGGCAGCTTGGCTAATCACTTAAATTCCCCCTTAGCATCCCTCAGCAAACCTGTGATGGATGTCATTTTGGAGGCAAGAAGACCTAGTACTAGAAAATCTTGTGCTGACAAATGGAAAGGATTCTGTGCCTGGAGTCAGTCTCAAGGAATGAGCACAGCAGCGCCCAATTTACCTCAGATTTTGCAATACTTAACTGAGATGCTTCACAAGGGTCTGTCTTTTTTTCTCCATTAAAATCCATGTCTCAGCCTTTTCAGCTCATTACAAAACAGAGCCTCCCCTGTTCTCTCATCCTCTGTTCAACCAGTACCTCAGAGGGGCCAAATACTTAAGACCACCCAGGAGAGCTCCAACCCCTGCCTGGGACCTTAACTTTGTATTGGAGAAACTTACGCTACCGCCTTTTGAGCCAGCTGCTACTGCAGACTTAAAATTTATTTTGTGGAAAACAGCCTTCCTTTTAGCTATCATTTCAGCTAGAAGGATTTCTGAATTGCAGGCCCTTATGGCAGTGGAGCCTTTCATCATCTTTCATGTGGACAGGGTGTCACTCAGTACCAATCCATCCTTCATGCCCAAGGTGGTATCCAGTGTGGCTGTTAATCAGTCCATTCATTTGCAAACTTTCTTTCTCAATCCACAGAACAAGGGGGAGCGGATTCTGCATTCATTGGATGTGCACAGACAACTTAGATTCTACTTGGACAGAAGGAAATCTGAACAACTGCTGGTAGCATTTGCTGCAGGGGCAGAGGGGAAGGCTATTTCAAAACAAGCCATTTCTAAATGGATAAGCCATTGCATTCATTTCTGCTATAAGCACCATGGAAAACCTATTGCCCAAGGGATCAGATGTCATTCCACCAGGGCTGCATCTACTTCTGCAGCCTTTCTCAGAGATGTTCCTATCAGGGATATTCTAGAAGTTGCTACCTGGAGTTCAGTTCATACTTTCAACGAGCATTATCACTTACCAATTTTCTCTAAATCCAGAGCTGGCTTTGCCACTGCTGTTTTGCAGGGCCATATAGCCAGTCCTAATGCTATATAAATCCATCCTCCCAACCATAGCTTTGGGAATCTACCCAAATGTAATGACTGCAACAGTGAAACACGAAGAACATAGTACAGTTGTGTACACTTACCATAAATGTAGGTGTTCAAGTGTATTCACTGTTGCAGTCCTGATTACCCTCCCTCCAGCCCCCTGTTTTTTCTCTTACTATACCTCTACTTTCTTTTACTATGTTTAACAGCCTTTTTGGTGTATTTGCTTTTAGTTGGAGGTATTTTTTTGTGCTTTTAATTTTATTTTGCTCCCCTTTTGGGGGGCAGCTGACATCTGGGGCAAGAAAAACTCATGTAATGGCGTTTGTTGCATGTTTTATACCCCTGACTACCTGACATCATGGAAGAAGGGACAGCAACTGATGCAGGATCCAAGACTTTGTTAATCAAGCCGATTGAGGGCAACCTGCCAGTAGATTACCCAAATTTAATGACTGCAACAGTGAATACACTCTAACATCTACATTTATGGTAAGTGTACACAACTGTTCTTTTCTTACTCCTACCTCAGCATAGGCCTTTAGCTATTCCTCTTGTACTAGACATTAATTATGCTTTTTCGGAATGTAGTTTGGCCCCTGATTCCTTGCCTCCTGCTCCCAGAAAACCTGACTGATACTACAGGGTCCCTGAGTCACACAAGTTCCTTTTTAAAAATCCTATTGCGGATCCAGAGATCATTTCACAGGGGCCCAAGGGCATTAAGGCTTCTACTGCTAAAAATTCTACCCCTTCTGATAGAGACACCAGGGCATTGGATAGATGGGGTAAGAAGGTTTACACTTATGCAACTTTGGCCATTAGGGCTTTAAACTGCCAGTTTCATATGTTAAAGTATAAGCAACATGTTATTGGATTGCTTAAACAGAAAATGATGATGATTCCTGACTGTGTGGAACATAACAAATTACAGGATTTAATGCATTCTGCTGAACAAGTTGGAAAACATACTTTGCAATGTGATTTTGATTCATTAGAGGCCTCTTGCAGGGCTGCTGTTACTGGGTCTGTGCTCAGAAGGCATGCTTGGCTAAAGGAGCAATCCTTGCCTGATCATGCTAAAGCTAAATTGTTGGATGCTCCCTTAAATCAGGACTACCTGCTTGGCAACAAGGCTGAGGAAGTTATTAAAAAGATGAAAGATAAAGCTAAATCTATGCAAACTGTTTGATTTCTTACAAGTTCAGCCTCCTAGATTTAGTAGGCACTGGCCCTCTTAGAATTGGTCTTTTCCAGCCCCTTCCAGGTCTTCTCAAGCCAAACCCAGACACAGCAAAAACCCCAGGTTTCAGTCGCAGGGGAAACGGGACTAAGCAGTGGGGTCCTCCACTACCAAATCTGGGAGTAATAAGACTCCCCCCTATGGTAAACTGTTTCAATGACTTCCGTTTAAAATTTCCAAACACTTATCAACTGACTGCCCCTTTGGGGAAAGATTGCTCTTCATGCGAAGAACTGGGAACTCATTACCCAGGACAAATGGGTTTTAAATAGTGTCCCAGGGATACAGATTTCATTTCCACACGTTACAAACGCCAAGTGGGTGTCCGAACCTACCCCCAAATAAGTGGGCAGAGGCCCAAAAACAAGTACTTTCCCTCTTCAGCATGGGGGCTATTCAACTGGTACCGGAAGAGGAAAAGGGACAAGGTTTCTACTCAAGACTTTTCCTGGTACCCAGAAAAGACAATTCATGGTGTCCTATCCTGGACCTGTCTACTCTAAACACCTTTTTGGAAATTCCAAAATTCAAGATGCTGACTCTTCACCAATTACTTCCTATGCTAGGCAAAGAAGCCTGGTTGGCAAGTCTAGATTTAAAAGAAGCATACCTGCACATCCCAATCAGGGAATCTTGCAGAAGATACCTACGCTTTAAAGCAGGCTACACACACTATCAGTTCTCTGCACTGCCTTTTGGCATATCTATTGCGCCCAGGGTATTCACAAAGTGCCTAGCTCCAGTTATTGCATTTTGCAGGCAAAGAAATATTCAAATATACCCATACCTGGACGATTGTCTAATTCAGACAGAAAGCCAGGGCATACGTTTGAATCACAAATTTGTACAAAAGGTTCTAACTTGTCCAGGGTTCACCATAAATGAAAATAAATCACAACTGGTACCCTGTCAACAAATTATATTCCTGGGAGCAAGTTTGAATACAACTTCCCAGATGGCTTACCTCACACCAAAGAAACAAATTCTTTTGACAACCTACTTCAAACAAGTGGCCACAAAAACCCTGCTATCTGCAAGACAAATACTGCAAGCCTTGGGGTTCATGGCCTCCTGCACTCTAATTCCATATGCAAGACTGCATATGAGGAAACTACAGTGGTATTTAAAAAGCCTATGGTATCAACATTTTCAGGATCTAGAAGCAATGATTCCTATCATACCTTGCCTACGCCTAGAATTCCTTTGGTGGGCAGAGGCCTGCCACCAAAACAAGGGACTGCCTTTCACACCACCCCCTGCAGCCCAAACCCTAACAGACTCATCAGACTACGCATGGGGGGGCTCATCTGGCAGGGAAGTGCATTCAGGGCAAATGGAACCCAAGTCAAATGCACCTGCACATCAATCAAAAAGAAATGTTAGCTGTACAAAATGCTCTGACAGCCTTCAGGGACCACATTCTTCCAGGACAACTTATGGTAAAGACGGACAACACCACTGTTATGTGGAACATCAACAGGCAGGGGGGTACACATTCATACCCCCTCTGCAGACTAGCCATGGCATTGTGGAACACAGCCTTGAGCTACCAAGTGCACCTACAAGCTCAATTCCTGCCAGGAAAATTAAATACACTGGCAGACGGACTAAGCGGAAACCTCATGAACCCACACGAGTGGAAACTGGAACCAAGGATTTTCAATATGTTGACAAGCAAATGGAAGAGCCCAGATGTAGACCTGTTTGCCTCTCCCCAGAACTACCAATTGGACAAATTTTGCACAAGGACTCCCCACAAGCAAGCTTGGAAAGTGGATGCTCTGTTCTTCAGCTGGAAAATCCTATCAGTCTATGCCTTCCCCCCTCTGCCTCTGCTCTCTGAAGTACTGCTAAAAGTCAAACCGGACAAACCAAGGATGATTTTGATTGCTCCAGACTGGACATGCCAACACTGGTGTACCCCCTCCTGCACAGTGTCACGGTTATCCCCATGGCACCTGCCTCAGACTCCTTCCCTGTTGTCTCAGCAGGAGAACCAGATTCTGCACCCTCAGCTTCTAACACCGAACCTTGCACCCTGGCTAATTACATAATCTCTTCTCTACCATCCTTCAGTAAACCTGTGATGGATATCATTTTAGAGGCAAGGAGGCCTAGTACTAGAAAATCTTATGCTGAAAAATAGAAAAGATTCTGTGCTTGGAACTATTCTCAAGGGATAAGCACAGCAGCGCCCAATTTACCTCAGATTTTATAATACTTAACTGAGATGCTTCACAAGGGCCTGTCTTTTTCCTCCATTAAAATCCACGCCTCAGCCATTTCAGCTCATTATAACACACAACCTTCCCTCTTCTCTCCACTGCTCAAGCAGGGGCCAAAAATTTGAGACCACCCAGGAGAGCTCCAACCCCAGCCTGGGACCTTAACTTTGTTTTGGAGAAGCTCACTCTACCTCCTTTCGAGCCAGCTGCAACTGCAGACTTGACTTTTCTTTCTTGGAAAACAGCTTTCCTTTTAGCAATCACTTCAGCTAGAAGGGTATCTGAATTACAGGCCCTTATGGCAGTGGAGTCTTTCATCATCTTTCTTGCGGACAGGGTGTCCCTCAGAACCAATCCATCCTTCATGCCCAAGGTGGTATCCATTGTGGCTCTTAATCAGTCTATTCATTTGCCAGCCTTCTTTCCCAATCCACAGAGCAAAGGGGAACGGATACTGCATTCCTTAGATGTGTACAGACAACTTAGATTCTACTTGGACATGACCAAACCTCAAAGGAAATCTGAACAACTGCTGGTGGCATTTGCTACAGGGGCAGGGGGGAAGCCTATATCAAAGCAAACCATTTCTAAATGAATAGGCCATTGCATTCATTTCTGCTATACGTACCATGGAAAACCTATCCCCCAGGGAATCAGACCTCACTACACCAGGGCTGCATCTACCTCTACAGCCTTTCTCAGAGGCGTCCCTACCAGGGACATCCTAGAAGCTGCTACCTGGAATTCTGTACATACTTTCACCAAGCATCATCATTTGCCAATTTTCTCTAAGTCTAGAGCTGACTTTGCCACTGCTGTCTTGCAGGGCCTTATAGCTAGTCCTAATGCTATCTAAATTCCTCCTCCCAACCATAGCTTTGGGAATCTACCCAAATGTGTAATGACTGCAACAGTGAAACACGAAGAACATAGTACAGTTGTGTGCACTTACCATAAATGTAGATGTTCAAGTGTATTCACTGTTGCAGTCCTTGTTACCCTCCCTCCAGCCCCCTAACTTATTTTGGCTATACCTCTACTTTCTTTTACTATGCTTAAAAGCCCTTTTGGTGTATTTGCTTTTTTGTTGGAGGTATATCTTTGTACTTTTATATTTAATTGCTCCCCATTAGGGGGGCACCTGACATCTGGGGCAAGAAAAACTGATGTAATGGCATCGGCTGCATGTTTTATACCCCTGACGGCCTGACGTCATGGAAGAAGGGACAGCAACCAACACAGAACCCAAGACTTTGTTAATCAGGCCGACTGAGGGCTACCTGCAAGCTGATAACCCAAATGTAATGACTGCAACAGTGAATACACTCTAACATCTACATTTATGGTAAGTGTACACAACTGTATTTTTTCCCTCCCTCCATCCCCCTCTTTTTTTCTCTCTCTATTTACAAGGAACATTTTGGTGTTCTTCTACCATAACCTGGTCCCACTTGGGGGCTCCTGACAGGCAAGAAAAACTGATGTAATGGCATTGTCTGTCTTGCTTTGTACTACTGACGACCTGACATCAGTCCTGAAGCAACAGCAACCAACGCAGAAATACTAAGCCTCTGGTATTCAGGCCGGTCGAGGGCTACCTTGGCAGGGATAACCCAAATGTGATGACTGCAACAGTGAATACACTCGAGCATCTACATTTATGGTAAGTGTACCCAACCGTACTTTATGCACTTACCATAACGTTCCATCTGCATTGTTCTTCATTTGTCTTCAACCTTACCCCCTCCTTTCCCCATTCCATGAGTAACTTGGCCTGGCGGAGGAGGCCTTCTGTTCTCTTCTATGCCTTCTCTTCTAAGGGTGTTAACTGTCATCGTGTTTCTAGTGGGTTTGGGTCAGGAACCTATTTGTCAGGCAAACTCTGTCTGAGGTAGTGAGTGGGAGAGGGGCATTATGGGTAGGGAAGGAGCTCAGTTTCAGCACCGTAGCTTGGATATTGCCTGGTTGGCACTGATGTTGTTGCCTATCCCACAGGCTGAAGACAAAGAACAACAATGCAGATGGAAAGTTATGGTGATTGAGCTGTAATTTAAGAGAAGCATGCGAAAATGAATATAAGATTTGGCTAGATAAGCATGAGTCATAGTTTGGTTGGGTTTAGGTAACTGGTGGATGGGAAGAGGCAGCTACAGGTAGCTCTGCCATTAATGTGAAGGATTAGCTCCGATAAGAATTCTGTGATGGACTTGCTTTTTCTTATGTTTGTGGAAAGTGTATCCCAGAGTTTAAGGTTTAGTTTTGAAAAGGGCATTGTCAGAAGAGAAGAATAAAAAGTGATTTTGTAGATGTTCATAGTGTTACCCTGCTGCAGTCATCACACTTGGGTTATCCTGCCATCAGGCGGTCCCGCAGTCGGCCTGAGTTCCAAAGTCTTCGTCCAGCGTCGGTTGCTGTCACTTCCTCCCTGACGTCTGCGCGCCAGGGGTATATAAGAGGCATCCGGCACCATTTACTTCAGTCTTTCTTGCCACGCAGTGCCCGAAGCAGAAGCATTTCGCAAGTGCTGGTCGGCCGACACCTGAGATTTTCGAATAGAGTTTCAGTCCGAAGTCTTCAATAAAGCTAAGTAACCCGTTGGGGAACCTTTTCTTGCCTCAGTCCGATGTCAGAAAAAGTTAACAATTGCATTTCTTGTGGGAAGCAAATACCTCATAAGGACTTCCATTCTTATTGTATTCCTTGTCTAGGCCCAGACCACGATGTCACAGGTTGTTGGTTTTGTGCTAGGTTTAATAAACGAACTATCAAACACCGTTTTGACTTCACACGGCATTACTTTGGTAGGAAATTTAATTATATCATGCTGTCGGAGCAGCCGACGACCGCCATGCATAAAAAACGCAAGGATAAGGACAGGCAGCCTAGAATCAAACCAGACTCCGAGGCCTCTGCTGGGCCTGTCGCCGGTTCTCCGGTTTTCAGTGAGGCACCAACGCAGCCCCTTACGACCGCGGAAATGGAACCCCAGACAGCTTCGGATTCTCAAGCGGAGTGTACTAGGCCGTCGCATCCATCTTCTTTAGGCCCTACCGACACAGGAGTAGAAGGTGATCCCGGTGCAGTAGAAACGCCTTCAGTTTCAGAAGGTGTCTTCAGACTGATTACACTCACCATAAAATCTTATGCTAAGCAAAAAACTCCTTTAAAATCAAAAAAGACTGTACATCAGTCTCCTGTTCAAGGCCCAATGCCTAAGAAACAGATACTTAAGATGGCTGAAGATTTGATTTCCCTAATCAGGGGGTCCCATCCCCCTCCTGATAAAAGACCAAGACAAGAGGAGGACTATGCTTCCTCTGACCAGGTTTCTATTTCCTCAGATTCTTCTGAGGAACAGGATTACGCTTTTCCCCCTTATGAAGATTCTGATGCTGAAGACTCTATTCCCTCAGCATCTCCCCCTGAAGACTACTCCTTTGGGGAAACTTTACATACCATGAAGGAGCATTTCCACTGGGAAGGCCAGGACTACTCTAATTCTAAGAAGAGGCTCCGAGAGTTTCTTTTACTACCCAGCACAGACCACTTGCTATACCTCCAGTCTTGGATATTGTGGATGATGTTTATTTAGAGTCTAGTCTAAATCCAGACTCCCTACCTCCTGCTCCAGCCAAACCAGACCGATACTACAGAGTACCTGACACACACAAATTCCTTTACAAAAGCCCTCTGGCTGACCCAGAAACAATTTCCCAGGGTCCCAAAGGGGCTAAGGCTTCTATGGCTAATAATCCTTTACCCTCTGAAAGGGATTCCAGAGCCCTAGCTAGATGGGGAAAGAAGATATACACCTCCGCTACCTTGGCTATGAGAGCATTAAATTGTCAGTTTCACACGCTGAAATATCAGCAATTCCTAATGTCTCAATTAAAACAAAAACTGAGCACACATTCTGAACAGACTGAATTCAAGGAAATGCAGGATCTGTTGCATGCAGCTGAACAGGTGGGCAAACATACTTTACAATGTGGATTTGATTCATTGGAAGCTTCCTGTAGAGCAGCTGTTACTGTGTCTGTCATACGCAGACACGCTTGGTTAAAAGAACAAACCCTACCTGAACATGTTAAAGCAAAATTATTGGATGCACCTTTACAGCAGGATGTCTTATTTGGTGTCAAAGCAGAAGAGGTTTTAAGGAAAATGGAGGATAAGGCAGTCTATGCAGACGGTCAAGGATTTTTTCCAGGTACAACCCCCTCGTTTCAGCAGAAATTGGCCAACAAAAAACTGGTCCTTTCCAGCTTCTGACAGACCACAGAGGGGCAAATACAGACGCCCAAGGGGCAGAGGTCAGTCACAAGGCCCTTACAAACCTCGCCAATGGGGTGCTAATACCCAGAAAGGAGGTGGACAGGCCCCAAGCTAGCAGAAGACAAACACAATGACTCAACCCTCCAACTACCAAGCAAATCTCTCGTGGCAGCTCCCTTGGGAGGAAAATTAGCACTTTTTGCAGACAACTGGCACATCATCACAAAAGACAAATGGGTCCTAAACATTGTCTCACAAGGATACAGATTCCTTTTATGCTTGGCAAGGTATGAAAGTGGAATGCCAGACCTGCCACCAAATCAATGGGCAGAGGCACAAAAACAAGTTACAGCTCTCATGGACATATTTAATTTGATTTAAACTGTGTATGAAGGAGTGTTGAAGGAATATTTAACTGAAGTTATTCTGCTCTTCAGTAACTTGAACTGAAGCTAGTGTTGGCTGAATTTTGTTATTTGCTGGTAATTACGTGTGTGGGGGTAGCCACATTCTTAGATTTCCTGTCCTTGCATATTTAAACTGGTGCATGTGAAATAATTCCTGCTTTAAAACCTCAGCTTGGCCAGCTAAGAACTTGGTTATATTCAACTGGACGTATAAGAGAATTTAAGTACCTTTATCTGCACTTTTTTTTAAATACAGTATTTAATTTGATTTAAACTGTGTATGAAGGAGTGTTGAAGGAATATTTAACTGAAGTTATTCTGCTCTTCAGTAACTTGAACTGAAGCTAGTGTTGGCTGAATTTTGTTATTTGCTAGTAATTACAGGTGTGATTTAAACTGTGTATGAAGGACTGTTGAAGGAATATTTAACTGAAGTTATTCTGCTCTTCAGTAACTTGAACTGAAGCTAGTGTTGGCTGAATTTTGTTATTTGCTAGTAATTACAGGTGTGGGGTAGCCACATTCTTTGATTTCCTGTCCTTGCATATTTAAACTGGTGCATGTGAAATAATTCCTGCTTTAAAACCTCAGCTTGGCCAGCTAAGAACTTGGTTATATTCAACTGGATGTATAAGAGAATTTAAGTACCTTTATCTGCACTTTTTTTTAAAAAAAATACAGTATTTAATTTGATTTAAACTGTGTATGAAGGAGTGTTGAAGGAATATTTAACTGAAGTTATTCTGCTCTTCAGTAACTTGAACTGAAGCTAGTGTTGGCTGAATTTTGTTATTTGCTAGTAATGACAGGTGTGATTTAAACTGTGTATGAAGGAGTGTTGAAGGAATATTTAACTGAAGTTATTCTGCTCTTCAGTAACTTGAACTGAAGCTAGTGTTGGCTGAATTTTGTTATTTGCTAGTAATTACAGGTGTGATTTAAACTGTGTATGAAGGACTGTTGAAGGAATATTTAACTGAAGTTATTCTGCTCTTCAGTAACTTGAACTGAAGCTAGTGTTGGCTGAATTTTGTTATTTGCTAGTAATTACAGGTGTGGGGGTAGCCACATTCTTTGATTTCCTGTCCTTGCATATTTAAACTGGTGCATGTGAAATAATTCCTGCTTTAAAACCTCAGCTTGGCCAGCTAAGAACTTGGTTATATTCAACTGGACGTATAAGGGAATTTAAGTACCTTCATCTGCACTTTTTTTTTAAAAAAAATACAGTATTTAATTTGATTTAAACTTTAACTGAAGTTATTCTGCTCTTCAGTAACTTGAACTGAAGCTAGTGTTGGCTGAATTTTGTTATTTGCTAGTAATTACAGGTGTGATTTAAACTGTGTATGAAGGACTGTTGAAGGAATATTTAACTGAAGTTATTCTGCTCTTCAGTAACTTGAACTGAAGCTAGTGTTGGCTGAATTTTGTTATTTGCTAGTAATTACAGGTGTGGGGGTAGCCACATTCTTTGATTTCCTGTCCTTGCATATTTAAACTGGTGCATGTGAAATAATTCCTGCTTTAAAACCTCAGCTTGGCCAGCTAAGAACTTGGTTATATTCAACTGGACGTATAAGAGAATTTAAGTACCTTTATCTGCCCTTTTTTAAAAAAATACAGTATTTAATTTGATTTAAACTGTGTATGAAGGAGTGTTGAAGGAATATTTAACTGAAGTTATTCTGCTCTTCAGTAACTTGAACTGAAGCTAGTGTTGGCTGAATTTTGTTATTTGCTAGTAATTACAGATGTGATTTAAACTGTGTATGAAGGAGTGTTGAAGGAATATTTAACTGAAGTTATTCTGCTCTTCAGTAACTTGAACTGAAGCTAGTGTTGGCTGAATTTTGTTATTTGCTAGTAATTACAGGTGTGATTTAAACTGTGTATGAAGGAGTGTTGAAGGAATATTTAACTGAAGTTATTCTGCTCTTCAGTAACTTGAACTGAAGCTAGTGTTGGCTGAATTTTGTTATTTGCTAGTAATTACAGGTGTGATTTAAACTGTGTATGAAGGAGTGTTGAAGGAATATTTAACTGAAGTTATTCTGCTCTTCAGTAACTTGAACTGAAGCTAGTGTTGGCTGAATTTTGTTATTTGCTAGTAATTACAGGTGTGATTTAAACTGTGTATGAAGGAGTGTTGAAGGAATATTTAACTGAAGTTATTCTGCTCTTCAGTAACTTGAACTGAAGCTAGTGTTGGCTGAATTTTATTTGCTAGTAATTACAGGTGTGGGGGTAGCCACATTCTTTGATTTCCTGTCCTTGCATATTTAAACTGGTGCATGTGAAATAATTCCTGCTTTAAAACCTCAGCTTGGCCAGCTAAGAACTTGGTTATATTCAACTGGACGTATAAGAGAATTTAAGTACCTTTATCTGCACTTTTTTTTTTAAAATACAGTATTTAATTTGATTTAAACTGTGTATGAAGGAGTGTTGAAGGAATATTTAACTGAAGTTATTCTGCTCTTCAGTTATTCCCACCCACCCTGTTTTTGTTTTGGTGTTAATCTTAGTGGCATTGAAACTGCCTGCCCCTCAGCCTGCCTCTGGGCCCATCTCATTTGCTCACTCAACTGATTGCAGTGAGATCATATTCTGATTTCAGGCACTCCTACTTTGTACAAAGAGAGCATCTGAGAAATAGAAAAAAAAATTAAGCTTATTTCCTGCCTTTCTTGTTAAGTGGTACAGACTATTTGTAGGCTTCTGAGCCCCCAAGCCCTTCTGTGTTTGAAGTAAGCCTTCTAGCTTGTTTTTTTTCTTATAACTAGCCAGTTTTCTAGTTTCAGCACTCAAATCTGTTTCTTTGATCTCAGCACTTGTTCAGAAAAAAAAAAAAATTTAATCTGCTTTTACTGTACTTGTGTTTCTACCTACTTCTTTTTACTTTTGCATCATCTTAAAAATACTCAATTGTATTTATTACTGCTTGGTGTAACTCATTCTAAGCCTTTTGGTTTAAACACTTGGGCTTCGGACCAGTTAGTTGTTTTGCACCGAGAGTGTTTGTGGTCTGCACTGTTGTGGCAGACCAGGTAGCTTACATCCTTCTAGGTTGAGAACTGCTGATTGAGGGCTCAGTGTCTGTTATTCTAAAAGTGTATTCATTCTGGTTTAAGCACTTGGGCTTTCAAGCCAGTTATTTTACATTAAGAGGGTTCGTGGTCTGCACTCTTGTGGGAGGAGAGGCTGGACTCTGCTCTTCTGAGCTGGGAATTTCTGGTTAAAGGCTTATAGTGCATGCGTATCTGAACTGTTTCTTACTGAAGTTGGTGCGCCTTGTTTGCTGTGGCATAGACTGGATTCGGGCCTGCTGGATCTAGCTTTGTTTGTGTAACTTGAGCACTAATCCAGACATTCTCTAAAGTATTCAATGGTATTTATTACTGCTTGGTTGTAACTTGATTAAAGTGTAGCTATCATTCAAGTCTTTTGGATTAAGCACTTGGACATCAGACAAGTTGTTTTACATTAGGAAGGTTTGTGGCAAGCACTGTGGTGGCAGGACAGGTAGCTTTCATCCTTCTAAGTTGGGAACTGCTGATTGAGAGCCCAGTGTCCAAGTGTATTAGTTCTGGTTTAGGCACTTGGGCTTCAGGCCAGTTATTTTACATTAAGAAGGTTCGTGGTCTGCACTCTTGTGGGAGAAGAGGCTGGACTCTGCCCTTCTGAGCTGGGAATTTCTGGTTAAAGGTTTATAGTGCCTGAATATTTGAACTGTATCTTACTGAAATTGGTATACCTTGTTTGCTCTAGCATAGACTAGATCCAGGCCTGCTGAATCTAGCTTTGTTTATATGCTTGTTGTTTGTTTGCTTGTTATTTCCCTGGAAGCTAATTCCACCTAATACGCAACTTCTCAGCTTCTGTGGATCACTAGTGATATCTGCATTGCTTACTGTACTTATTTCCTTGTTTCACTTGAAAGAAAGTTACTGTTTGTCGTTTTGCATTTAGTTACTTGTAACACATTGCACTCAAGTTACCTGGCACTTGCTCACTAAAGCAATTATATAAGTCAGCACTAAAAATTAAAAGCACTACACCCTCACTCCCCACTGGCCCTTGTTTTCAATTAAGGATTTCCCAATATTATTCTAGCATGTCCAAAGGTCAGTTGTCAATCTCCTCTCCGGTCCAGCTGGTGAATCTGGGAATCTTGAGGCAATGTTATAACTGCCTCATGTACACAGACAACCCTCTCCTCCTCCCACATAACACAAAAACTTGTGAGAGATGCAGCTATTTAGCCAAACTGGAGGCTGAGCTCTCTCAACTCAGGACTGGCAAGACCAGACAGGAGGAGAAGGCAACTACACACACCACAAAACCAGCCTCACATAATGCTACCACTCCACTGAATCAAACACATAAACACACAAAGACATACTGGAGGCTCTGAGTAAAATTTACCTAAACAGCAGAGGCCTCCAAAGCAGACACCCAAACAACTGCTACCTCAAGACACCCCACAAGCAACACATAAACCACAAAAGCAGTGTGCAAAGCAGTCACAGCCCTTAAGGCCAAATACAACACCAAACATACTTGTCATAGGTGACTCCATAGTCAGACACACTGACGTCCCACTCACCAGGCTGAACAAGGAGAGGGTCACAGTAAGCTGCCTATCGGGCTAGAATCCGCCACATAACACAAGCACTTCGGGTCACTCCACGGCAAGTACAAATATGACACAGTCATTGTCCATGCTGGTGTGAACGACCTGAGACACCTCCCTGGACTACATGAAAAGAGACATAGAGGAGCTCTCTGATTATGTAGCCCAGGCAGGTATGACCCTAACCCTGAGCAGTATCCTTCCTTCACCAAGAATGATGCCACAATATAGAGACAAGATGATCAGTTTTAACAATTGGCTTAATGTCTGGTGTCATTCAAAGGGGATCCAGTGTCTGTCTGCCTGGGATGACATGCTTGACAAGCCACGCCCGCAAGCAATGGACGGCTTGCACCTGTCACCCTGGGATTCTGGATATTGGCTAAGGCTCTTGCCACCCCATAGTGCCTTTTTAGGCAAGGCTCAAATTCTAAACCTACCACCCTAGAAAACAAAAATGGGAAGAAACTGAGGGTAATGCTGCTCAATGCCAGAAGTCTAAATCTCAAAATGTACGCACTCGAGGCCCTTCTCAGTATGGAGAACATTGATGTCTGTGCTGTAACTGAAACCTGGTTCAAGGCTCCTGAGAGCACCCGGCACTATTAGGTTTTACCTCATATCATGCTCGGCCCCAAAACCCGGACCACAGCACAAAAGGAGGGGGTGTATCCATATTCATAAAGGATACCCACACCTCCAGGTTGGTGGCAACGCACGAAGCTTAGGAAACCATCCAGGTGCAACTAACCATAGGCAAAACTGCTCTACAAATTGTAGCATGCTACAGGCCACCCTCTCAAACTCAGGAACCCCACACAGCCTTCCTGAAGACACTGGAGGGTATAAATGTATCTCCAAACACCATCATATTGGGTGACTTCAACTACCGAATATAGACTGGGAACATTACTCAAGCCCTAACTTTCTAGCCCAACGGTTCCTGGAGTTCATAAATTCAAATGCCATAGAACAGCTAGTCACTGTTCCCACGAGAGGAGAAAATATACTAGATCTCATTGTCACAAACATGGGGACAAAATGCTCCACACCGAAGTATATCCCTCATTGGTGAGATCTGATCATAAACTAATCTCACTGGAAATCCACATCCGCCCCACCCCAAACACAAAAGACCATAGTGAAGAACTTCTCTAAAGCAAACTTCACACTACTCAAGACTGGTGTGGTATCCTTCAAGGCCCCTGAGCCAGTGGAAACCACAACCCAAGCTGCGGAAGCCCTTACAAATGCCTTCTATGAACACCTCCAGGACTGCATGGATCAGGCAATCCCAAATAAAACCAAGACTCTTTCCACAAAGGGCAAACGTCCAGTCTGGTGGACCCCAGCCATTAACAAACTTTACAATAAGAGGAGAAAGCTATTACATGATAGAACAAAATCCATAAAAGGGAAGTCACCCCTGATCATTATTAGTAAAAAAATACGAGCACTCATAAAATCAACTAAGGCCAATTTTGAGAGAAAAATTGCCATGGATTCAAAGGACAATCATAAGGCCTTTTTCAGCTATGTTAGGAACCTGGGTGGAAACTCCCAGATATGCTCAGAATTAGTCCAAAATGATATAAACTGAACCCACAGACATTGCCAACATACTGGCAGACAGGTTCAGTGCAAACTTCACCCCTCTCCCCTAAAGGAGAGATAACTATCCCAGCCGAGTGTAGCCTCCCGGACATCTCAAATGCGCAGGTGAAAGCTGCTCTCTCTAAAGCTAAAAACACAGCATCAATGGGACCAGATGGTGTCCCCGGCTGTGTGCTACACGAGCTAAATGAGGAAATAAACCTGCACAAAGGCAGTTGTTTAATCTCAGCCTTACCACAGGATACGTGCCCAAGGAGTGGCGTACGGCAACTGTGGTCCCACTCCACAAAGGCGCCTCACGGACCCTGGTAATTACCGCCCATAAGCTTAACAAGTCTAGTCTGCAAAGCTATGGAGCGGATCATAATGGAGCTCTTAAACAAAGATATAGGGGACTTGCAGACATTGGACCCGACCCAGTTTGGCTTTGTCAAGGGAAGATCATGCCTTTTGAACTTGGTCGACTTCTTCGAAACAGTCACCAAGGCCATTGATGAGGGAAAGGCAGTCCATACAGCCTACCTTGACCTTGCAAAGGCTTTCGACACAATACCCCACTCTGGTATTGTAGAAAAACTTACCAGCTTAAATGTAAACCCATATGTCACAAGATGGGTTGCAAACTGGCTTAAGGACAGAACCCACAGGGTTAGAGTTGCTGGCGCTGTGTCAGACTCCAAGCCAGTCAAAAGTGGTGTCCCACAGGGCTCGGTCCTTGGCCCCCTATTGTTTGGCATCTACTTCTCAGAAGTACAGGCCAACATGGGAGGACTTTGGCTGACAAAGTTTGCAGATGACTGCAAACTGGGCGCCATAGTGGAAAGTGCATCGGACATGGATATCCTTCAGAAGGGACTCACGGAAACAGATAGCTGGTGCCAGAGCCATGGCCTGAAGTTAAACGCCAAAAAATGTATAGTCATACCCTTCGGGAAAAACAAGGTAACCCCAAGCTACCATATAGGTGGCAATCCACTAAGCACAGAAGAGGTTATCAGGGACCTGGGGACCCAGGTTGACAGTGGCCTTTCTTTTGACACTCACGTTGCTAAAGTGGTTAGAAAGACCTTCTACATTGCCCACCTGATCATGAAGGGATTCACATCCAGATCTAGTGAGGTCATTATTCCCCTGTACTCTTCACTTATCAGACCAATGATCGAGTACAATGCCCCATTCGGGATGCATCTCACCTGACATCTGCAGCAATTGGAGAGACCCCAAAAGTTCCTCACCAAAAGGATTAAGGGACTCCAAAATCTGTCATATGCTGTCAGATTGAAGAAACTCCAGCTCTATTCAGTCGCATACCGTCTGCTCAGAGGTGACATGTGCCTGACATACAAGGCCATGTCCAACCTGGAATTAATGGACATGCTCCACCTCAAAAAATCCAAATCCACCAAAACCACTAGAGCAAGTGACTTAAACCTTAGCACGGATATAAATAGGACGTGCTGGAGGGATACATTTATCACTCAGAGACTCCCTATGCTGTGGAATAAAATCCCGGTCCATGTGAGGCAGAGCACCTCGCTGACTCTCTTCAAGAGAAATCTAGACCTGTGGATGGGAGATCGTAGGTTTACCCCGGGAGTCATCTCTGTGTCACTGCTGGACAGAGGCAAAACAAACTAATGGGCACAGTATTTTTTCATATAAGGGGTGGCGTAAGCCACAAAAATTTGGGCTAGGCTTATAAATGCCTTAGGGCAGATAGCCTAGTATAAACCTATGAACCTATGAGAGCCATTCAACAAGTACCTACACAGGAGCAAGGACAAGGATTTTACTCAAGACTCTTTCTAGTCCCCAGAAAGGGCAAAGCATGGAGACCCATTCTGGATCTTTCAGTTCTGAACACCTATCTGCAAGTACCAAAATTCAAGATGCTAACACTGCAGCAGCTTCTTCCCATGCTGGGCAAGAAAGCTTGGCTAGTAACGTTGGACATCAAGGAGGCATACCTGCATGTCCCTATCCGACAAAATTGCAGAAGATACCGCCGCTTCATTGCAGGTTCAACTCATTATCAGTTCTCTGCACTGCACTTTGGCTTTTCTACTGTGCCCAGGGTCTTCACAAAATGCCTTGCACCAGTAATTGCATACTGCAGACAAAGAGGAATTCAAATATACCCATACCTGGACGACTGCCTTATTCAAGCAGAAAGCAAGGACATTCTTTTAAAACATCTGGCATTTGTCAAACACCTTCTAAGTTGCCTAGGGTTCACAGTAAACGAAAAGAAATCAAAACTAGTGCCCTCACCAAACATAATATTCCTGGGTACCAGCTTGAATACAATGGCCCAGATGGCTTATCTCACGCCAGACAAACAATTACAGCTGACTCAATACTTCAAAATAATGGCAACAAAGACCCAACTCCCTGCAAGAAAAATTCTGCAGGCCTTGGGATTCATGGCATCTTGCATTCTACTAATACCATTTGCAAAACTGCATATGAGAAAATTACAGTGGTACCTGAAAAGCGTATGGACTCAGCACAGCCACAGCTTGGAAACAATGATACCACTCATTCCCTGCCTTCAACAGGAGTTTCTGTGGTGGGCACAGGCATGTCACCTCAACAAGGGTCAGCCTTTCACATTACCCACAGCCAGGCAAACTATGACAACAGATGCATCGGACTATGCCTGGGGAGCACACATGGCAGGACAGTGCATTCAGGGCAAATGGACTACAGATCAAAGGCATCTGCATATCAATTGGAAGGAAATGCTAGCAGTACAGAATGCCCTAACAGCTTTCAAGGACCTCTTACACCCAGGACAACTAATAGTAAAGACGGACAATACCACAGTAATGGGGTACATCAACAAGCAAGGTGACACGCATTCCTACCCTCTATGCAGACAAACAATGACCTTGTGGAACACAGCACTGTCTTACCAAGTTCAACTACAAGCACAATTCCTGCCAGGAAAGAAAATCACATTGGCAGACGACCTAAGCAGAAACATCATGGATCCCCGCGATTGGAAACTGGATCCACAAATATTTGCAATGATAACTCAAAAATGGGGATGCCCAGACATAGATCTGTTTGCCAACTCCCAAAACTACCAACTACAAAAATTTTGTACAAGGACATTCCACCCACAAGCTTGGAAAGTGGACGCCCTCTCATTCAGTTAGAAAACATTAACAGTGTATGCCTTTCCTCCACTACCTCTTCTAGCAAAGGTGCTGCTGAAAGTCAGATTGGAGAGGCCTCAAATGATACTCATTGCACCAGACTGGCCACGCCAGCACTGGTACCCAATTCTAAAGAACATGGCCCAAGGCCCACCATGGATTTTACCACAAATTCCTCACCTAGCGAGACAATCAAATTCTACACAGCCAGCTCAAGACTTCAAATCTGGCTGCATGGCCAATTACCTAAACAATCAACCAACACCTCTATCCAAAGCTGTTATGGATGTCATTCTGGAGGCCAGGAGGCCCAGCACCAGGAAAACCTATTCAGACAAATGGAAAAGATTTTACGCCTGGAACCAGGCTAAAGGCCAAAATCCCCTTGATCCAAACATGCCTCAGATTCTACAAAATTTAACTGAGATGTTGCACAACGTACTTTCCTTTTCATCTATTAAGATCCATGCCTCAGCAATTTTAGCTCATTACAACACGGACCCTGCTCTATTTTCACATCCACTCCTAAGACAGTACCTCAGAGGGGCTAAGAACATAAGACCGCCCAGGAAAGCACCAACACCTCAGAGGGGCTAAGAACATAAGACCGCCCAGGAGACCACCAACACCTACTTGGGATCTCAACTTTGTTCTGGAAAAACTTACACTGCCACCCTTTGAACCAGCTTTCTCTGCTGATTTACAGTTTCTTTCATGGAAAACTGCCCTGCTGCTAGCAATAACTTCAGCTAGAAGAGTCTCAGAGCTACAAGCACTAATGGCAGTGGAGCCTTTCCTCATTTTTCATCAAGACAGAGTCTCTCTGCGAACTAACCCTTCCTTTATGCCAAAGGTGGTATCCAGTGTGGCCCTAAACCAAACCGTTCATTTGCCCACCTTTTTCCCAAATCCCCGGAAGAAAGGAGAAAGACTCATGCACTCTTTGGACATTCACAGACAATTACGTTACTACTTGGATAAAACTAAGGCTTTCAGAAACTCTGACCAGCTCTTTGTAGCCTATGCCGCAGGATCACAAGGAAAAGCTATCTCAAAACAGACCATTTCTAAATGGATAGGACATTGCATATATTTCTGCTACACACATCATGGGAAACCGGTACCTGCTAGCAGTAGGCTCCACTCCACCAGGTCTATAGCTACATCAGCAGCCTTTCTCAGGGGGGTGCCAACCAAGGATATTCTGGAAGCTGCAACTTGGAGTTCAGTGCACACCTTCACTTAACACCATGACTTACCTCTATATTCTAAAACTAGAGTAGGCTTTGCCACTGCAGTTTTGCAGGACCTACTAGCTTCTTCTAACCCTGTTTAACTCCTCCACCCATCCTTAGCTTTGGTATTCTACCCAAGTGTGATGACTGCAGCAGGGTAACACGATGAACATAGTACAGTTTTGTACCTACCATAAATGTAGATGTTTGAGTGTTCACCCTGCTGCCGTCCAGGTTACCCTCTCTCCATCCCCTCTGAACTAGCTGGACTTATCTATTCCTTTCTATCCTATACAACCTCTGTGCTGTATTTGCTTGTGATTGAAAGTATTGCTTTACTCTTACTTATACATATATATTTTTATATAGCAACATGTATTGTCTACCTATTGGGGGCACCTGACATCTGGGGCAAGAAAAACTGAAGAAAATGGCGTCGGATGCCTCTTATATACCCCTGGCGCGCAGACGTCAGGGAGGAAGCGACAGCAACAGACACCGGATGAAGACTTTGGAACTCAGGCCGACTGCGGGGACCGCCTGACGGCAGGATAACCCAAGTGTGATGACTGCAGCAGGGTGAACACTCGAACATCTACATTTATGGTAGGTACAAAACTGTACTTTTCTTGGAGAATAAGCACATCTCTTACTGTTAGGTTGTGACTTACAAGCAGGAGACAGCTTTGGAAGCAACCTTGAGGTAAGCTAAAATGTAAATTACACTGTTAAGGTTTTAAAAATAAGAGTAAGAAAAAGCAGAGGTTGGAACTTTTCGTTTGTGGTTCAGCATGTGGAGGTACCTGCACATCCTCCTCCTCCTCCTCCACTTAAAGAAACCTTAGTTTGAATACCTTAACTTGTATGCAGACATAACTGAAAAACTACTAAGTGACTGCAGATTTAACTGCAACTTGATCTTTTATAAAGATGAGACACTTTACAAACTGGTAAGGACAAGCTATAGTTATGTGCAATCATTTAGGTGTTAAAAACCACAAACTGTATTAAAGCTAGCAAGCCACAGTAAGAAGTAGCTTCATCAAAATGCTGGCTGTTTGCCTTGTATAAGGATTGCAAAGTTCACTGAATCAGTGTCAGTCTAGCAAGAGAACATTGTTTAGCATGGCCACTAATGAGTCTAAGCATTTCTTTGGGGAATGGTGTGCAAGAGATTAACCTTTCAAAGTGTATAAGATAATGTAGAGTTCACCAGATAAGCTTCAGACTAGCAGGATAACACTTTCCATGATCCCAGAACAGGGTATAGTATTCTGACTGGTCTGATAAAAGCTGTGTAAAGCAGAACAGTCACTTATCTGGCAAGGCTGTCAACCATGCTTTGTGATTGGTAGCCGATATAAGGATATCAAATGTAAGGTCATCATTAACAAGGTTTTAGCTGGTTCCCATCAGTGGGATACAAATCTGCTGGGTTGTCAGATTTCAAAATGCTATGTTTACAGTGACAAGAAAACTGTTTCTGCTGTACCAGTATGCATGTAATATATGTTGCTTTAAAGAAAGTGGTGTCAGTGGTGCAGTGGGGGGTAAGTGCAATGTTCCCAAGTTTATAGGTCATCTACATATCTGGTCAGACATACACTGGAGGCATTTTTGAAATCTGAGAACAAAGATGCCAAAAAAGGAATGACCTCAGAAAAGAGCCTTGAGGAACTCCATGGTGACAGGGAATGGTGAAGATAAGAGTCTGTCTCTTCATACATGTGTACAAGCAAGTAACCAGTTTTGGATGTAGTTTATAGCTTTATTTACCTTTGTGTTTTAGGTGATTTGAATTCCTATTATAGGGTATATGTCAAGTGTTTTCTCCAGACTAAGGTAAGCTGCATGATCGTATAAGGCTTCATCCATGGTGATGGTCTGACACCCCCCTGACCAATGAGGCTAGGCTTACCAGATGTATCTCTGACATAAGCGTTTCAAGTTTGATCATGGAGAAGGTTTCCCCATGTATATCTGAATGTGTTTCATGATGATTCCCTTCATTACGGAGGATAATTTGCTTGTAAAGCTGATCAGTCTGTAAATGTATAGATTGTGTGGAATGGCCATATTGCCGGCTTCCATTTAATCGGGGACATGATCCATCTTTAATTTTCTATCATGAATGTGAATAAGGATTCAATTAGGCTGTTTTTGGTTGTACAAGATAGTGTCTGTAGTATGATTGGTGTTTTTGACCTAATGGAGGACAGCAATAACTAGTATTGATGTAACGTTAGGTGGGATCATGTTGCAGGGAGAAAGAGGGGATTTGTTTTGTTCTAGCTCACCGCATTCTTATTTCTTTCCCTTCATTTTTGGGGATGTGTTCTCAGTGACAAGTAAAGCTTTGCATCTTCTGTTTGTTTGAACTCTTTTTGGATGGAGCTTTGTTGGGTTTGTTACTGTTTGAAGGCTTTGTGCTCTCTTCTTTTAGTTTATTAATTTTTTGATTTTGTAGCTCTTCTTTTAAGTTTATTGGGGAGTATTCTACTGTAATCATACGTCAATGAAAATTGTCATTGCACGTATTTCAAGTGTTATAGAGGACTGTTAACAGTTCATTAGTTGGTTGGATAGTTTAATATGTAGTTCCATTTCAGTAATCCAATGTAATGGTTCTGGGACACACAGAAGCCATTTAATAAGAAAGTAATCATGGTATCATTTTATTAGGTTGGGTTTGGTGTCCTGACAAAATGGAGATTGCACATTTAACTCGATACCTCTAGCAGGGGTGTTTGTCAAGATGATATCTAATTTTTTTTCCTTGTTAGTATTTTTACAGTTTGAGATTCTGTGGAATCAGGCAGTCTTTCCTTTATAAAAAGGATCTCCTCATTGTCCCTTTGCTTGTAAAACTGACATAGTGGGAAAAGATGCTGATTTTGAAGGTCTTTTGATCTTCCCTGTTCAGAACAGATTCTTTAAGTGACTGTGTCTGTTTTTGGTGGTAGAGGGCACCTGGAATATATGAAAATACAGGACTTATAGCCTCCATCTCGAGACATATTAATTAAAATATTGAAGTTAACTGTGAGGTTTTGAAAGCATTAGTAAATTGTTAGATTTCTAACAGTACCACTGTAACATTATGTATAATAAGTAGATTGGGTGAGGTCACAGCTACCAAAGAATGGCAGAGAAAGTCTGGAACTTTGTGCTGTCAAGGAGTATTCACCTCACGGCATTTCATTTCCCTCGAGATTGCAGCATTTTGGCTGAGTCTTTTATATGGTCCAATTGAATCTGTATAATCACAGTTGAATCCAGTCTCTCTTGTTCGTAAGTATGGGATGACTCTGTCCTTTAATGCATTTTACTTTTCTTCAGAACAGTCCGCTTTCTTCTTTCCTTAGGGGAGGAGGGATGCTTGACTGTAGGATGGCTCCTTGAGGTCTTCTGTATATATTTTTGTATCCTTTTGTTTACTTTAGTCCCACTGGGTTAGTGGCCACTTTTCAGGGGAGACCTGAGTTGGTATACTTGGAGAAATTTGGTGAGGTCATATGGGAATTCCAGTGCTCTCTTTGATAGGTGCTGTGGGTTTTTTTGCATCCATCTGAACCACCACCAACTCAGGTTTGTGGGACCTGGGTTTAACATTTCATCTGAAGGATGACAGAACAGCAGTCCCTCTAGCTGACATGGGAACATAATCCATAGCCTTTTCCACCTAAGGTGTGTGCCATCTGTTCTGCCACTGACTCTTTCTAATCCAGACTTCTTTTGAAAGCAGTATGAGAGAATTTAATTGCTACAAGTTCCCCTGTGGTCAGCGCAAACAAGTTTTTCTCCATATTACCCTGTTGATTGTTATCTTTTCCTCTCCAGGAGGCTGTTCCTCTTTCTTAACAAATTAACATTTGTTTCCATCCAGCCCTGCAGTCCCTTGATTTCTTGGTTTGGAAGTTGATCTTTTATTCATGTTGCTTTGAATTTTCCTTGATTAGATTGAATGTAAGTTAAGCTAGAAAAAACATACTAGGCATTTGTTTGGCACTTTGTCCACTCTGTTCATACACCAAGTTGTTAACCATTATAATGGAGGCAAACCAGCAGTGCAGCTATGTGGTGTTTGCCTGTCTAGATGAGTGGCTGCTTTTGTCCCTCTCTCACACAACGTATTGGTGGTGCTAGCGTCACTTTTGTCTTAGGCTTTGATTTCAGTTGCTTTGAATCTCCATCTTGTGGGAAGTCCACATGTGGATGCAACATTAGAAAGATCATTGCCGTTTGCTACTGCAGGGTCATCGTATTTCTGAAAACTGCAGTGTTGTCTCAGAACCTTTCTGCCATTCCCTAGATTTGGTAAGCTTAGGCCAACAACCGCGATATAGTCTTTTTTTTCAACCTTCCCAAATGCAGTCCATGAGTTCATATTTGTCAGTGGAGGTATGACAAGCCCATTTTGAGTATATCCTAGTCCCGTTGCTATTGGGAGTCCACTGGAGAATCATCCTTCCATTGTTCTTTTGTAGATGAGAGTTTGGATGCAGTGTTGTCATACTGAGCTCTTTGTTACTTGTCTTACTATTTCTGAAAATATTTGTGAAACATCCGCTTTCCTTGTAAAGGGAGACTTTTTGATATTGTATTACATAAGCAAGTAACAGACTACTCACTGTTGTTTCTGCATGAATGCAGTTCATGTGTAGAAATGTGCCATCAGCTGGAACATGTTTGTTTTAGTGGCTGACCATGTTCTGTTGAATTTAGTGTAATGAAAGTGTGCTTCAGTCTCCGCTCATACACTGTGCTAAAATTTCTGAAGAAGTCTTCAACGATGAGTGAAGCGCTGTCCAAGCTGGCCTGTTTGCTATCATAGAGAATGCAGTACTGGGTACGTTAAATTACATCACTTTTGACATTTTGCTGTAGACATGAAACAAACTCATTATTTAGAGAATTTTCGCTCTGTAGCAAATAGAGCAAGCATAAGTTATTGAATATAATATAGGTTTCGTACAAAGTACATCTCATCTTGCTACTTTTCGTATTTTCTTTTAGAACTTTTGCCACTTTCAGTGACTTTTTTTTAGTGTATTAAGGGTGCATATTATTGAAATGTACACAATGACTTTGTTAGTTTTCTAAGGGATAAAAAATAAGGTAGATATATTTAAATTTTATGTTTGGAAGAATATTAGTAAAATAACATGCTGCAGTGGCGTTGTCGCCTCACAGTAAGATGTTGTCTTGGTTGATTCTCCGCTAAAGTGTCTTCTGTGTGGAGACATGCGTGAATGGGCGTACCTTCGTTGAAGGTTGTATGTCAGGGCTGGCAACTCGGTACGTGAAAATCTACTGACAATCATTAGTGGACCGGAGTTCCGCTGTGGCGACCCCTAACCGGGAAAAGCCGAAAGATACAACAACGCAGAAAGTAAGTTTATTAAGTTATTTGTCTTTGACCGGAAAGGTCTAACTGGGTAAAACTCATTTTCAGAGGAGGCCCAGAGAGAAATATTCCAAATATTTTGCTGTGCAGACTATGCATGTGTACTTTATGCCACCATATTTCAAATGTATGTCAAGTAGGTTACAGTGTCAGTTGAAGATAAAAAGTTTGAATAGTAAATTTAGAAACACACACACAAAACATATGTGGGTGACTTTGCCCTGTGTGCTAAATATACTGGCACTGAAGTTGTGGTACATGTGAATAAGGGCACTACTTGGTTTTGTGGAAAACGAGATATTCCGTCCATCTCTGAAGCAGTGGTACCTCAGATTTAGTATACTCCTGAAACAGATGTAGGAGGTGCAGGATAGTGCAGCCCTTGTAAGTGTTTAAAATATTTGAAGTACAATTTCAGTTTCAGTGTTTTAGCTTTATGTTCAGTTACTTCATTCTCTTGGCTTCAGATGTGATGACTTAAGATGTGTAACGTTCTCCTAGGTGCTCTGCAATTCTGTTTCATCCAACATACCAAGAGAATTAACAGGAAAGTATGATGTTCTTCGTGTTTCACTGTTGCAGTCATCACACTTGGGTTATCTGCCTGCAGGTAGTCCTCAGTTGGCCCAAATACCAGAGACTTAGTATTTCTGCATCAGTTGCTGTTGCTCCAGGAGTGACATCAGGTCGTCAGGGGTATAAAAACAGGCAGCCGACACCGTTACATCATGCTTTCTTACTGAGGAGCCTGAAGCAGATCGCAAGTGCTGGATGGCCGCTACCTGAAATTCGTTTAGGAATTAAATAATCCTGAAATCTTCAAACGCTAAGTACCCCGTTGGAGATACTTTTTTCTTGCTCTAACCGATGTCAGAAAAAGTTAACAATTATCTTGCCTGTGGAAAGCAAATACCTCAGAGATTTTCATTCTTACTGCGTCACCTGTTTAGGCCCAGACCACGACGTACCTCGCTGTCGGTTTTGTGCCTTGTTCAATGCCCGAGCCATTCGTTGTTGGGCTCTTTGTAGCTAAATTCTTTCGCTCTTGATCTCCGTATTCTGAAATGGATTTGGTAAGCCATCCGACTACTGATATTCTGAAAAAGCGTAAGGTTAAAGACAGACTGCATAGGTCCAAAGCTGCCGACGACGTTTCCGTTAAGCTAGTCGCCAGTTTCAGTACTCAGTGAGGCGCTTTTGCAGCCCCTGATGCCCGCTTCTATTGATTCGCAGGCCTCTACTGAGATCCATTTGGAGTCCGGTATGCAGCGAGACTCTAATTGGACTGTGGAACCTGCAGATGTCTCTACCTTGGATGGGTCTGTAGCCGCTGTGCAGGCACCGGCTTCTGAGGCAGTTCTTCGCTCAACCAATGTTCGACTCAGACCAACTACTTCTTTTATTATTTAAAACTACCGAGTTTCTTAGGCCAAGAGTACGTGCTACACCTAGAAAACAGATGACCAAAGCGCATGCACCTGCTCCCATGCCACAACGACAAATACTTAGAATGGCAGAAGACCTTATTACGCTGATTAGGGGAAGTCAGCCTTCCCCTGCTAAGAGAAAAAAAAAACAGTCCCCGGCAGCTTCTACAAACCAGCGGTCCAATGACTGAAGTTTCTGATTATGAAGACATGCCCTTATCTGCTTATGAGGATTCAGATGCAGAGGAATCCATTCCCTCTGCCTCCCATCCAGAGGATTCTTCTTTTGGTGAAACCTTGCATACTTTGAGAGCATTTCCACTGTGAATGCCAAGACTATCCTCAGTCCAAAAAGAGACTCAGAGAATTTCTAGATTTGCCTCATCACAGGCTTTTAGCAATGCCCCCTGTCCTGGATGTTAATGATGTTTTTATGGAATCCAGTCTTACTCCTGATGCTTTGCCTCCTGCACCTAGGAAACCAGACAGGTACGACAGAGTACCTGACACTCAAATTTCTTTTCAAGAATCCTACTGCTGACCCAGAGATCATTTCCCAGGGGCCTAAAGGTATCAAGCTAACTACAGCCAAGAATCCCACCCCTTCGGACAGAGATTCCAGAGCTTTGGATAGATGGGGTAAGAAGGTATACCAGCAACATATTATGGAACTTATTAACCAACAAATGGCAACCTTTACAGACCTGTGCAGAAAATAAATAATTGCAGGAGCTTATGCACTCTGCAAGCAAAGTCAGCAAGCATACTTTGCAGTGTGGCTTTGACACCTTAGAAGTATCTTGCCGGGCAGCAGTCACTGGCACGGTACTGAGAAGACATGCTTGGCTTAAGGAGCAGACCTTGCCAGACCAGGTCAAATCAAAGTTACTATATGCTCCTTTGAACAAGGACAGTTTGGCACTAACACAGAAGAGGTTCTTAAAAATATGGAAGAAAAAGCTAAGTCTATGCAGACTGTTAAAGAATTCTTACAAGTGCAGCTCCCTAGATTCAGTAGGTATTGCCCTTCCAAACACTGTTCCTTTCCAGCCCCCTCCAGGCCTTCTCAAATCAGACCCAGGGGAAACGGACCACCCAGACTACAGTCTCAGATTATGCAAAGATCTAAGCAATGGAGTGCCCCCACCCCTAAAGCAGGGAGTGGTAAGCCTCCTCCTTATGGAAAAAACTCACAATGACTTCTTTACTCCATTCCCCAGACCTGCCCAATTGCTTGTGCCCCTAGGAGGAAAATTTGCCCTCCATGCAAAAAACTGGCTGTCCATCACACAAGACTGATGGGTCCTCAACATTGTATCCCAGGGCTACAAATTTTATTTCCACACCCTGCCCAACCCCAAGAGGGTTCCCAGACCTTCCTCCAAACCAGTGGGCAGAGGCTCAAAGCCAAGTTCTTTCCCTGCTCAATATCAGAGCTATTCAGCTGGTTCCAGTAGAACAGAGAGGTCAAGGATTCTACTGCAGACTCTTCCTGCTACCCAGAAAAGAGGGCTCTTGGCACCCAATCCTGGATCTTTCAATTCTCAACACCTTCCTGGTGGTACCAAAATTCAGAATGCTTACCCTGCAGCAGCTCCTTCCTATGCTAGCCAAGGATGCCTGGTTAGTCACTGTAGACTTAAAAGAAGCCTATCTGCACATCCCCATAAGGGAGTCATGCAGGAAGTATCTACGTTTCAGGGCCGGCTCTATGCATGATCAGTTGCCTGCACTTCCCTTTGGCTTATCCACTGCGCCCAGAGTATTCACAAAATGCCATCGCATACTGCAGGCAGAGAAATATCCAAATTTATCCGTACTTGGACAACTGCCTGATTCAGGCGGACAGTCAGGAATTGCTATTGCTGCACTTGACATTTGTGAAAAACCTCCTCACTTCCTTGGAGTACACCATCAACGAAAATAAATCAAAACTGGTACCCAGTCAAAAGATTGTATTCCTGGGAGCAAGCTTGGACACAACATCCCAGATGACATTCCTCACTTCAGAAACAAGTCCATCTGACAGCCTACTTCAAACAAATGACCACCAGAACCCAGCTATTCGTACCAAAAATACTGCAGGCCCTAGGGTTCATGGCCTCATTGTATACTGCTAATTCCATATGCAAGACTGCATATGAGGAAACTTCAATGGTACTTAAAAAGTCTTTGGTGCCAACATTCTCAGGACCTGGAAACAGTCATTCCTGTCATACCCTGTCTATAGACAGAGTTCTGTGGTGGGCAGAAGCATGCAACCAGAACAAGGGACTGCCCTTTACTCAACCCGGAGCCGCCCAGACCCTAACCACAGATGCATCAGATTATGCCTGGGGAGCACACTTGGACGGCAAGTGCATTCAGGGCCACTGGAGCCCCAGTCAAATTCATCTGCACATCAACCAAAAAGAGATTCTATCGGTGCAGAATGCCCTGACAGCTTTTAGGTCCCTACTCTTTCCAGGACAACTTCTAATAAAAACAGACAACCCCACATTTATGTGGTACATCAACTAGCAGGGGGGATCCCGCTCTTACCCACGGCCCTGTGGAACACGACCTTGGACATGCAAGTACATCTGCAAGCTCAGTTCCTGCCAGGCAATCAAAACTTACTGGCAGACTTAAGCAGAAATCTCCTAGACCCACACGAGTGGCAATTAGTGCCCAGCACCTTCAACCTTCTGATTCAGAAATGGGGGACTTCAGAGTTGGCTCTTTGCCTCCCCCTTCAACCACCAGCTTAGCAAATTCTGCACCAGGAACCCTCACAACAGGGCCTGGAAAGTGGATGCCCTATCCTTTCACTGGGTATATCTCTACATCTATGCCTTTCCCTCCTCTGCCCCTTCTCTCAAGTATTACTCAAGATAAGACAGGACAGACCAAGGACAATTGCTCCTGACTGGCCGTGCCAGCTCTGGTACCCACTCCTGTGCAGGCTCTCACCGGAGCCACCCTGGAACCTACACCAAAACCCAGCCCTGCTCTCTCAGCAGGAGGGAAAGATTTTGCATACACAACTGAAAACTCTAAATCTTGCCGCCTGGCTTATTCCTTGAATTCTCCCCCAGCAACCCTAAGCAAGCAGGTGCTGGGCATCATTCTTGAAGCCAGAAGACCCAGTACAAGAAAATCCTATGCTGATAAGTGGAAAAGGTACTGCTCGTGGATTAAGTCGAATGGAAGGGACACTACCCTGCCCTCCCTGCCTCTAATACTGGATTATTTAGCAGATCTACTCCACAAAGGCTTGTCCTTTTCCTCCATTAAGATACATGCCTCAGCCATTTTGGCTCATTACAACACTGAGCCACCCCTCTTCTCACACCCCCTTATCAAACCATTCCTGAGAGGGGCAAACAACTTAAGGCCACCAGGGAGAGTACCCACCCCTGCTTGGGACCTTAACTGTGTACTGGAAAAGCTCATGCTTCTTCCCCCCCCCCCCCCCCTTGAACCTGCAGCGTCAGCATAGTTAAAATTTATTCTCTTGGAAAACATTACATGTTAAGTTGTCAATCTCGCCTTCATTCTTGCTTGATGGGTTCGGAGCCGATCCCTCGGCTCCGACTCGGCACTTGCTAAGCTCGAGAGTCACTTTTACCAGCTCGAGGCAGCCCCATATCCCATGATGCAAGGCGGTAAGTACCCAGATCTCGTTTGCCGCTTCGCTTAGGAGGTCTTCTTTTTACCAGCTCCTGGTAAGTTGTTCACTTTTGTGGTATTTAAGCCCCTTTTTAGTCAAAAACCTTTTATTGATAGTTTTTAAGTTTAAATTGTACCTTTTCTGACAGAAATTCCCTGTCTCCTTTAATTTTTTGTTAGTCAATCTTTTCCCTATCCCATCCCCCCCCTGTTAGGGTGTGTGTGTTGGTTTATAGAATACCTTTTGGTATTTTATTTAACTTAATTTTGACTGGTGTGTGTGTGTGTTTTTTCAGCACTATGTCAAAGGAGAGGGTCTCAGGTTTTAAGAAGTGTGACTCGTGCTGTCAGAAGATGTCTCTGACAGACGGTCACACTTCTTGCCTGTATTGTCTGGGCCCTCTTCACCTGCAGGACTCCTGTGCTATTTGTCACTCCTTCAGCCAGAGAGTCCTGCAGGAGAGAGAATAAACTGATTCTTAGGGGCCTTCTTAAGCCGGAGGGCTCTCCGGCTAAGTCGGCTCCACCAAAATCAGTAAAACCTTCCAAGGCCCAGGCTTCTGTATCTAAGCCTGCGGCCTCGGCTCCGACTCGTACTGAGTCGATCGGCTCCGGCTGGAGCCGATTCTAGCAAACAAAGCCGGCACCGATGGCTATCGGTGCCGAATCTGTATTGACCGCCGATGTCGGCTCCGACACCCATGTGGCACAGGCATCGGTGTCGGCTCCGATCGGCTCCGACACCGTTACTTTGGTGGCTGTATCGGCTCCGGCTGGAGCCGATACATCGAGCTTCCTGTCGGCTCCGAGGTCGGCTCCGACAGGATCTATTGTATCGGCTCCGATGGCTCATTCCAGGAAGAGGTCGAGGTCTCCTTCCTTGGAGCCGATACTTCGGCTCGGCTTCACCTCTTCTATCGGAACGGAGCCATCGGAGCCGATCTTCAAGGTCATCCAGGTTGTCAGATCATGACCTAGAGAGTGGTCAGTAGATTACTCAAGTCACAGGTACTGGCCCAAATGTTACACAGTCCGTCTCAACAGGCGACTGTTGGTCCACCCGTTACAGTTCCTCCTTCAACTCTACCCCAGAGCTTGGAGTTGGAGTCTTCGGGAATGGTTACTGCTACGGCTGGAGGACGGATACCCCTTCTGTTCCTTCAGCCTCTACTCTTATCTCCTCTTGAGACCTTCCTTAGAGGGATTCGGTGGTCGGGCTTCCATGGTCTCCTCCGAGGGGTGAGTGGCATCGGACCCTTGTCGAACCCGCTCTTCCCCTTGGAGCCTCGGCCTGGTGAGCTCGGCTCCGACATCTGCCTCGGAGACTTCCCTTCGGTGGTCCCTGGAGTTCCTAGCTCTTGGGCGGGTTCTCTCGGACCTGCCTGGGAGGAGCATTCGAGGTGATGAAGTGTACTGGCCACTGGTATCAGTCAGCAGTCTATTCCCGTAGCTCCTCCCTCTGTAGTACCTGTTGACATCTCTGCCACTTCTCTTGCTACAGGACCCAGAGATCCTCCGCCTCAGGTTTCCCCATTGGGAATTTCCCCTCTTCCGAGGATTCTCCTGATGTTTGGAGATCCTCCTAGGAAGAGGACTTGTAAGAGGAAGCATGTAGACTCCCCGAGTCTGTCACCGGATACTGACTTTGATGAGTCAGAGGGATCCCTAGATCCCCTCTGAGGATGTCTCCTTCTCAGACATCCTAGAACTTCTGAAACAGAGGGAAACTGGCCCACCAACAATCCCTCTGAGGATGAGTCAGTATACCTAGAGGCGTTTGGATCTCGCCCTCCACCTCCTGGGTATCTCCGCCTTCGACCCCTTATGCAGGTGATTGCACGAAGGCGTGGCAGCTCCTGACTCTGTAGAGCCAGTCCCTAGGAGGCCTTCAAAATTTATCACTGCCCGGCGACAAACAATTCCTTACTAAGGGTGTCCCGCTGATGCCATGGTGGTGGCTGCGGCCACCAAAAGGAACTTGCAGATCCTTCCGTGCCCGTCCATCCTCCTAATAAGGACTCTAGGACCATGGATAGATGCAGTGGCGGATGTTTTCCTCAGTGACCTTTGCTATCGTTCGCTGAATTACCTATGTCACTTCACCAGACTCCAAAGGGATATCCTGAAGGAGCTGGGAGAAGTAGTTCAGGATCCTACAGCTGTAGGGGCTCAAGAAAAAATTGCTTCTCAGCTAGGAACCCTCAATTCCATTGCAAACTCCTCCATGCGGCTAATATCTTATGCTGCGGATGGGCGAGAGTCAGCAGGCACAGGTGTGGCTCTTAGGCGCCAAGCCTGGATGCGGCTATGTGATTTTGTGGATCCCTTTAAGGCGTCCTTCACAAATTCTCCCTTTGATGGGTCAGCTTTGTTTGGCCCTCAGGTGAAGGAAACCTTGACCAGGTGCGAGCAGGACGGCAAGACTCTTTCTGCTGTTGGAGTCCGTTTTCCACCCCTTCTAGGCCTTATCCCAAAGGACAGAAGGGTGGGAAGATGTGGTTCCGTAAATCCCAAGGAGTCACGCCGGATTCACGTGGTCAGTTTACCCCTAGAGGCAGAGGGGTAACAATAACAGGCGCGCTCTAGAGGCAGAGGGGTCGAAGAACCAGGGAAACAGGGAGCCTCTCTCTGACAAGCCCTTTCAGCATCCCTGAGGTGTTGCCCGGCTGTCCCTCCTTGGAGGCAGTCGGGGCAAGATTATCACTGTACCCAGAAGCCTGGCATTCCCTCACCCAAGACAGATGGGTACAGTCGATCATATCCAAGGGTTACATAATTCCTTTCGAGGAAAGTCCTTTCCCCTCAAATTCCCTTCCAGATGTACCACCCGGTCTAAGGGACATTGCAGAGTTAGAAATCAAAACTACTGCAAAAAGAGCCATTCAGCCAGTTACAATAAACCATTCAGAGCCGGAATCTACTCAAGGTTCTTTTGGTCCCCAAAAGGCGGGAGACTGGAGACCAATATTGGATCTCAGCAGACTCAACAAGTCTGGCAGGAAGACAAGATTCCGAATGGTCACTCTTCAGTCAATTCTGCCCTTCGTACAGAAGGACAACTGGATGTGCTCAATAGATCTTCAGGATCGTACTATCACATCAAAATTCACAGGCGCTCCAGGAGATTTCTCCGCTTCGGCTGGGGTCCAGTCATTTCCAGTTCAGAGCCCTGCCCTTTGGTCTCACTACAGCCCCCAGAGTGTTCACCAAATGCATGGCAGTGGTCACGGCTCACCTGAGACGTCAAGGATTCCAGGTGTTTCCGTATCTCGACGACTGGCTCCTGTCAGCCACCACCAGGCATCAGCTTATACAAGCCAGGGATTACACAATAGACCTTTGTTCTCATTTGGGCATCTCAATCAACCCGAAAAGTCATCCTTATCGCCCTGCCAGTCTATTACCTTCATAGGCAAACTTAAACACTGTTCGGATGTCAGCTACCCTTACAGAACAAAGAGTTTCAGACATTCAGACTCATGTCAGGATCATTCTGGCGGCGCAAGAAAATACAGGCCAGAATGGTTCTAAAGGTATTAGGTCTCATGGCTGCGGCCATTACTCTTCTTCCCTGGCTCGATTCTACATGCGCCTTCTTCAGTGGATGCTGTTCACACAGTGGTCATACCAGCAACTTCCAATCGTCACCAGATTCTGGTGACACAGACATGCAAAGAGCATCCTGCTTGGTGGATCACATCGTCTCAGGTTCACCAAGGCAGGTGCTTTGTACCTCCGTCCTCGATAGCCACTGTCACCACGGATGCCTCCCTGATCGGGTGGGGGTCATTATCAGGGCAGGATGGTACATGGGACGTGGCAACCGTTCGAGTACCATCTGCACATAAATGTCCTGGAGATGAGAGCAGTGCTTTTAACGTTGCAAGCCCTCAATGACTTTCTTCCCGTAGGGACAATTGCAGTCCACACAGACAACATGTCTGTAGTTTGGTATATCAACAAACAGGGCGGAACCAAGTCCTACCCTTGTGTCGAAGCGCTCAGACTTTGGCAATGGGCGATCTCCTCTCATCGGTTTCTGATAGCAATGCATATCCCTGGGAAAACCAACATTATAGCGGACAGATTGAGCAGAGCTATCCTCATGCCTCACGAGTGGTCTCTCAAGCAATCTATAGCGGAAGAGATTTTTCTGGAATGGGGTCGTCCATGTTGCGATCTTTTGCTCCTCCCCAAAACAGCAAATGTCCAGACTTCTTCAGCCTCTTCCCTCTATCAGGCCATCCCCCCAGAGGCGCTCTGACCCAGGATTGGCCCCAGGGACTTCTTTATGCCTTCCCTCCATTTCCTCTGATCCCTCAGGTGATCCAGAAAGCTACCGTTTTGAGAGCCAAATTGATTCTCATTGCCCCTTACTGGCCTCGACAAGTTTGGTTCCGTTCCTCCATCATCACCTTTTGGTGCAGCCGTGGCATCTGGACCCAGTGCCAGATCTACTGATTCACCAATCCGGTCAGCTGCACCGGTCAATCCCTTCTCTCAACCTCACAGCATGGTTGCTCCACTTCCTTCCTTAGCCAGGCTTCCTTTGATCTCTAACCCAGTTAGAGACATCATAGTAGCTTCACTAAAATCCTCTACCAGGAGGATTTACACAAGCAAATGGAAACGTTTCTCTTATTGGGCTAAGGCCCAAAATATTGATCCTTTTACTGCCCCTGTTCAGGCAGTTCTGGACTTCTTAGCAGAGATTTTTCATGCAGGCTCCTCTTCTTCCACAGTCAGAGTTCAATTGGCTGCTATTTCAAATTTTCATGTCGGGATAGCAGATCATAATATTATGTCCCATAGGCTCTGCAGGGCCTTCTTGAAGGGAATTTTCCTTCTAAAACCTCCAATCAGGAATCCTCCTCCTCAGTGGGATCTAAATTTAGTGCTGACATCCTTGATTCTTCCCCTTGAGCCAGCTGTTTCTTGTTCCCTGAAATATCTTTCTTGGAAAACGTTATTTCTAGTGGCTATTACATCTGCCAGGAGGGTGTCTGAACTTCATGCTCTTCGGTTCGACCCCTATTTGGTTTTCACAAAGACAGAGTATCTTTGAGAACTAACCCAACCTTTTACCTAAGGTCTTCAAAGAACAATTTGAATCAATCCATTGATCTCGGTATTTTTCCTAACTATTCAGACAGAGCTGAACAAAAGCTACATTATCTTGATGTCCATCGTCAACTTAGATATTATTTGGACAGAACAAAAAAATTTAGAAAATCTGATCAACTTTTTGTTTCCTATGCGGATAATAAAAAAGGCCTTCCTGTTTCTAAAGTGACTTTGTCCAGATGGCTTTCTTTGGTCATCACTGAAATTTATACGCTCAGGGGAAAACAGCTGTGCTCAAAACCTAAAGCACATTCAACTAGGAGTTTAGCTACTTCTACAGCTTTTCAAGCTAGACTTCCTTTGGACACTATTTGTGCAGCGGGCACTTGAGCTACTCCTCACACTTTTGTTTCCCATTACAAATTGGACTTGGCCTCCAGGGACAGAGCCAGTTTTGGCTCTACAGTCCTCAAGAGTTTGTTCCATTGAGCCACCCAGGATAGAGGTGCTAGGGACGCGGTCCCATCAAGCAAGAATGAAGGCGAGATTGACAACTTAACATTAAGAAGTTATGTACCTACCATAACGTTCCATGTTAGTTGTCTTCTCGCCTTCTTTCTTGCGACCCTCCCTCCTTCCCCTGGCCTGGACAGACCTTGTATAAGAAACTATTATGCTAAAGACCATTCAGACCTGGTCCTTTTTCCATCTGTAAGTTTCTTCTTCCTTTGGGAAGTATTTTTATGCTTGGTGTTATTGCCCTTTGTCAACAAACGAGATCTGGGTACTTACCGCCTTGCATCATGGGATATGGGGCTGCCTCGAGCTGGTAAAAGTGACTCTCGAGCTTAGCAAGTGCCGAGTCGGAGCCGAGGGATCGGCTCCGAACCCATCAAGCAAGAAAGAAGGCGAGAGAAGACAACTAACATGGAACGTTATGGTAGGTACATAACTTCTTATTCTGGCCATCACTTCAGCCAGAAGAGTGTCTGTGATTCAAGCAGTTATGGCAGTGGAACCCTTCAATGTGAAGTTGTCTATCTCACCTTCATTCTTGCTGGTTGGGGTCGGAGCCGATCTTCGGCTCCGACTCGGCCATCTTCCAAAGCTCGAGAGCTACATACTAGCTCAAGTCCTCCCCATATCCCATTATGCCTGGCACTAGAAACCCAGATCTCGTTTGCCGCTTCTGCTGCAAGGTTGCTCTAATGGCTCAGGTCATATAAAACTTTTATATTGTGTCTTTTTCTGTCTAAAACTAGATCTGATGTAGGGTACTTCATTTGTCAGCAACCTTTGGGATATGGATCCGAGCCGGCAACTTCTTATCAAGGTTGCTCTACTGGCTCAGGTCATATAAAACTTTTATATTGTGTCTTTTTCTGTCTAAAACTAGATCTGATGTAGGGTACTTCATTTGTCAGCAACCTTTGGGATACGGATCCGATCTCGGATCCGAGCCGGCAACTTCTTATCATAGCATAGATCCGAGCTCCTAGCTCCTCCCCTTACCCATAATCCCCTGCCTACCCTAACTGACCTCAGATCTAGTTTGCCGCTCTTCAAGCAACAGCTAGATTCCAGAGCTCTTAGCGTTTTGTGAGAAAAAAAAAAGTTTTTTTCTTCCTTCTTTCTGAGTGAGTGATTGATTGTGTGTGCGTGGTAGGTTTACCCTTAACACTAATCTTATTATTTTAGCTTTCAGCTTAAGTTTAATTTAAAGTATTTCTCCCTCCCCCACTGGTCATAGCGTGTGTGTGTGACTTGAGTGTTAGGGGCCCTAGTGAGTGTGCTTTACTGTAGTAATGTCGGAGGCCCCTAAAGCCATTTTTTCGAAATGCACCGAGTGTGGTCACAAGCTTTCACCGGCTGATGGCCACACTCGGTGCGTTAGATGCCTTGGGGTTGAACACCTCTCTTTGGGGTGCGCGATTTGCGCGGCGTTCAACCCCAGGGCACTCAAGGATCGTAGGTTGAAGCTAGTCCTGGCGGGCCTTCTACCCCCAGACTCTGCTTCGGCCTCCGGTACTTCGGTCCCCGCTACCCCCCGGTAGCGGTCACTCCTGCCTTCCTTCCTCCGACCGGGACTCAACCTCCCGCTTCGGCTCCAGAGGATAGGGAGGCCAGGAAAGAGAAGCAGCGGGAGAAGCACCTTAAGCAGCAGGCCGATGACTCCTCATCCGCCCCGCCCGTCAAAAGGGCTTCTCCGTCCAAGTCTTCTCGATCTCCTCCTCCTCGGATCCGATCCCCTTGTTTCTCCCCAGGACCCGAGGAGGAGGTGATCCGGTCCCCATTGAGGTCATTGAGGCAACACTCCAGGTCTGCCTCAGTGGCCTCTTCGAGGTCCACTTTTAGCATGTCTGATGCGGACATGGACCGGATGATGAGGAGATTCATCCAGGCCCAGATGCAGATGGGAGTGCTCTTGCCTCCTCCCCCCCTCCGGGGGGGTAGCTCGACCCCTTTTTTCACTCGTAAAGCTCCTTCTCCGACCCGCATTCCAGGTTCGGAGCGCACGTTGGATCCGGGAGTAGGTCGAGCCGAACGTGCTGGGCACGTCGGCTCCGACGGCTCCCTTGAGTTAGTCGGATCCGACCTCTCGGAGCAGTGGGCCGAGCTTCGGATCCGAGGGATTCGGTGTGCTTTCGGCTCCGTCCCAGTCGGAGCACACTGGTCCTTCGGATCCGATGTTCTCGGCGCCGGGTCCGATCCCCGCTTCGGATCTGAGTGGGAGTCGGATCTCGGATCCGTCAGAGAGCGGCTCCCCCTCTGCTTTTGCTGCAGTGGAGAGGGCACTGTCGAGTGCTTCCAGGCCTCCGGTCCTGGCTTCGGCTCCCTCCAGCACTCCATTTGGTTCTGGCTTCCCTCATCCGGCCCTCGGGGCAGCCTGCCTCAGCGCCTCTAGGAGTTCCAGTGGAACAGGATACAGCCCGTGAGGTCTCCTCGGACAGCCCCCCCGAGGAGATTCCCCTCAAGGCAAAGTGCAAAAGGAGGCACATAGACTCCCCTGAGAGTCTCACCGAAGATACGGACTTGGATGTAGGGGAAGGCTCCCCTAGATCACCCCCCGAGGATGTCCCCTTTAGAGACATCATGGAAATGCTCAAAATCAGGGGTGGGTGGTCTGCCCGTAAGGCTTCCTCTGATGAGTCCATATTCCTTGAGGCGTTTGAGGCAGGACCATCTACCTCTTGGGTGTCCCCTCCACCCGACCCCCTGGTGGATCTCATATCCTCTAGGGCTTGGAAGGAACCGGATACCATAGAGCCGACCCCCAAGCGTCCGGACAAAATTTTGAGCCCCCCTGCAGAGAGATCACATTGGAGTAGAGGTCCCCCTGTGGATGCAATGTTGGTGGCTGCAGCCACCAAGAAAGAGTTGGCTCAGGAGAGCCCCACGGTTCATCCTCCAAGCAAGGAGTCTCGCGCGATGGACCGTCTTGGGAAGCGAGCCTGCAGTTCAGGGACCTTCTCTGAGGGCCTTGAACTACATGGCACACGTTATTCGGATGCAGCGGGATCTAATTAAGGAATATGCTGCTCCCCCCCCAGGGTCCATGTCGGAGGGAGACAAGGATCTGTACTCCTCCCGAATGGCCACCCTCCGCTCTATCTCTAACACCTCTATGCGGCTGTTGTCTCATGCTACGGAGGGAGCCGCTAGAGCAAGCGGAGTCTGGCTTGTCATGAGGAGACAGGCCTGGCTCCGTCACTGTGACTTCTCTGTACCCTTTAAGGTGTCATTCGTGAATGCCCCTTTTGATGGTTCTGCACTGTTTGGCAAAACCGTTCGTGACACTCTTGTCCAGAGCGAAAAAGATGGGAAGACCTTGTCTGCCGTCGGAGTCCGCTTCTCTGCGCCCCAGAGGTCCTTTTCCAAGAATCAAAAGGGTCAGAAGAAGATGTGGTTCCGAAAATCGCATCAATCCCAGTCTGCTCAGGACAACCTGTCCTCTCGTGGCAGAGGGGAGGACAGGGAGGATGCCGCCCCAGAGGCAGAGGGGGTCCCAGGAATTTTGGGTCCAGAGAACAGTTCTCTGAGAGGCCCACGCAGAACCCCTGAGGGGTTACCCGACTGCTCCACTCTGGAGGCAGTCGGGGGGGGGGGCGTTTTTCGAGGCAGCTAGCAAAATGTGAGTCCATAAAAATGGATCGCTGGGTGCTTCGTATTATATCCAGAGGTTACCAAATTCCCTTTATAGTAAACCCCAGAATCAGAAGCCTTCCTGACGTTCCACCCAGTCAGAGGGAGGCGGCTGCTGCAGAAATTCAGCAGCTTTTGCAAAAAAGAGACATCCAGCCCGTCCCCCCAGATCAAGTCGGATCAGGGTTTTACTCCAGGTTCTTTCTGGTGCCAAAAAAGACGGGGGACTTGAGGTCCATCCTCGACCTCTCTCTCCAAAACCTGGCGGTAACCAAAGAAAAGTTCCGAATGGTCACGTTGCAATCCGTCCTCCCCTTATTGCGGGAGGACGACTGGATGTGCTCCATAGATCTCAAGAATGTGTACTATCACATTCTAGTGGACAGGCGTTCCAGGAGGTTTCTCTGCTTCCGGCTGGGATCCAGTCACTTTCAATTCAGGATCCTCCCCTTCGGTCTCACCTCAGCCCCCCAGGGTGTTCACCAAGGTCCTAGTGGTAATAGCAGCCCACCTGAGACTCCAGGGAATTCAGGTCTTTCCATACCTGGACGACTGGCTCCTTACAGCCCCAACAAGGCATCTACTTTGTTCAGGCAGGGATTATTTCCTCAGTCTAGCTCCACTATTAGGATTAACCATCAACATGACCAAATCCTCTCTCATCCCTACACAGGTTTTGGAATTTATAGGGGCGAAACTGGATTCCAGACAGATGCTTGCATTCTTGACTCCAGATCGGCTTCGGAACCTGATGCACGTGCAGGCCATCCTTCAACTGCAAACTCCTTCGGAATTGATCCTGAGGGCCCTAGGATCTATGGCGGCTGCAATCCCTCTGCTGCCATTGGCCCGGTTGAACATGAGGGTTCTGCAGTGGATCCTCCAGGTACAATGGTCCCTGTCTCGCAACCCCCCGTCTCACCCCATTTCCTTAAGCAAGGTTTGCAGAAGATCTCTCCTGTGGTGGCTCCAGTCTCCCAACCTCCACACGGGATGTCCCTTCTCACTACCTCCGCCAGTCGACACAGTGACCACGGACGCTTCTCGCCTGGGGTAGGGGTGGGGGGGCATTTTTCAGGCAGGACAGTCCAAGGCACTTGGAACGACGTAGAGACCTCTTTGCATATCAACGTCCTAGAGATGAGGGTGGTGCTTTTGACGTTGCAGGCACTACACAATTCTCTTCCGGTAGGGACGATTGCAGTACAGACAGACAACATGTCGGTCATCTGGTACATCAACAAACAGGGGGGAACCAGGTCTTTACCCCCTTTGCCGTGAGGCCATGAGAGTATGGGAATGGGCAATTTCCACCAACCGCTTTCTCATAGCAACGCACATTCCGGGACGGTCCAACATTCTAGCGGACAGGCTCAGTCGTACTATCCTGACTCCTTACGAATGGTCTCTCAACCATCGAGTTGCAGAGCGAGTATTTGCCCGATGGGGGCAACCTTGTTGCGATCTTTTTGCCTCTCCTTCAAACACCAAATGCAACGATTACTTCGCTCTGATCCCCCCTCTGGGGGAGTCCCCGAGAGACTCTCTAATTCATGCTTGGCCTCCCGGTCTGCTTTATGCTTACCCTCCTCTTCCCCTGATGTTGAAATTATTACAGAAAGCCAGGCAGTTGGGGAGCAAGATGATCCTCATTGCCCCATTCTGGCCTCGTCAGACTTGGTTCCCTTACCTATGGTCTCACCTAGTGTATCCACCATGGATTCTGGATCCCATTCTGGATCTCATTTCTCACCCTCTCGATCTTCTGACTCCGAACCTGGTCAACCTCAAGCTGACGGCGTGGTTGCTCCAGTTCCACTCCTCATAAGGACTCCCGGGATTTCATCACCGGTCAAAGCCATTCTTGTAGCAGCTCACAAGCCTTCCACCAGGAAGGTTTATCGGAGTAAGTGGAAACGCTTCACCATTTGGGCAGAACACCGTCATTTAGACCCTTTTACAGCACCGATGTTGTCGGTTCTAGATTTTCTAACCTCTCTCTTTCACCAGGGGGCTAGTTCTTCCACAGTCAAGGTACAACTGGCAGCAATCTCATACTATCACGTGGGGCAAGAGCCTGGCCCTCTTATCACTTCCAAACTGTGTAAGACCTTCCTCAAGGGTACCTTCCTCCTTCGGCCTCCAGTTAAAGAGGTGGTACCTCCATGGGATTTATCCTTAGTCTTGCAGGCCTTGACTGGTCCCCCATTCAAACGGGTGGCCACAGTTGATCTCAAATTTCTCTCTTGGAAGACAGCCTTTTTGGTGGCCATAACTTCAGCCAAAAGAGTGTCGGAATTGCAAGCTCTTTGTGTCAAACCACCATATCTGGTCTTTCACCTGGATAGGGTTTACCTCTGGATCAATCCGTCCTTTCTACCTGAGGTATCTTCAGAAGCGAACATAAATCAATCTATCAATCTTCCAGTGTTTTTCCCCAACTTTCATAACAAAGGAGAGTACAAGCTACATTCCTTAGACGTACACAGACAACTACGTTTTTATATCCATAGAACTGCTGATCATAGGCAATCCGATCAGTTGTTTATCTCCTTTGCCAAAAGTAATTTCGGAAAGTCAGTTTCTAAAGTTTCTCTCGGTGGATCTCGAGTTGTATTCTTTTAGCATATCAGAGCTCGGGAAGGCCTGCACCTCAAGGAGTCCATGCTCATTCTACTAGGGCCGTTGCCACATCTGCGGCCTTTCAAGCTAGGGTTCCACTGGATGACATTTGTTACGCAGCCACTTGGGCTTCATCTCACACCTTTATCAGCCACTATAAAATAGATGATGTCTCCCGAGGTAGGGCATCCTTTGGCTCTGCGGTGTTCCGGAATATGCTTCCATGAAGGCCACCGAAGATTTAGGTAGCTGGGGACTCTGTCCCAAAAGTTGCTGACAAATGAAGTTCCTACTTCTGATTAAGAAGTTATGTACTCACCATAACGTTCCATCTGAGTAGGTATCTTCATTTGTCTGCAACCATCCCCCCCTCCTTCCCCCTGACTAATATGATTGTTCTTGTGTTATTAGCATATGTTCCCATTGGGACACTTATCTGCTGTGCTATGGGGCAAACTTGATCTGATGTCAGTTAGGGTAGGCAGGGGATTATGGGTAAGGGGAGGAGCTAGGAGCTCGGATCTATGCTATGATAAGAAGTTGCCGGCTCGGATCCGAGATCGGATCCGTATCCCAAAGGTTGCAGACAAATGAAGATACCTACTCAGATGGAACGTTATGGTGAGTACATAACTTATTGTTAGCATAGAATTTATCGTTAGATAGATCTTTTTTTTTTATAGTGTGTTCGTGTCTGAATCCTTACCTTTTCCCCTCAGAAACTCATTTTTATTTAGAGAGTTTCCCCTCCCCCCTTTCTCTTTTCTCTTCAGGTTCTCCGTTTAAGTTAGAGGATAACCTTACATCTAGAAGGTGTCTGTTAGAGGACAACCTTTTTTTCTTCCTATCTCCCTTTAAAAAAAAAAAAAAAAAAAAAAAGTTTTTGCTATAGATTAGTATACTTTTTGTAGTGTAGTGGTTCTGGTAACTGTAGTATATTTTATTGTGATTTGTTACCTTACGTTTTGGTGTGTGTTTTTCCTTGGTTTTTTCCTTCTGTTAGGATGTCCAAGGATCCTAAGCCGTCCGGATTCAAGAAGTGTGACTCATGCTGTCAGAAGATGTCTCTGACAGATGGTCACACTACTTGTGTTTATTGTCTGGGCGCCGTGCACCTGCAGGACTCTTGTTTGATTTGCCATGCGTTCAGTCCAAGAGTCCTGCAGGAGTGAAAAAACAAATTGATCTTGAGGGGTCTACTTAAACCCCAAGATTCACCGGAGAAGGGCTCAGCCCATGAAGTCTTCTAGGCCACCTAATCCCTCGGCTCCCAGTTCGGAGCAGTCGTTGGGTGAAGCCATACCATCCATCTCGGCTCTTGCTGGAACTGATGTTCCTTCCCTCACAGTCGGCTCCGACACGTTCTTCGGAGCCGTCTGAGAGTCGAAAAAGGTCCAGGTCTCCTTCTCTGGAGTCGAGAACATTCGGCTTCGAAGTCGCCTCTGCTCCAGTCGGTGCGTTGTCAAAGTTCATCTCCCTCTTCTCGGTCCTCAAGACTTTCGGACCATGACTTGGAAAGAGTGGTCAGTAGGCTGCTGAAATCGCAGGCCCTAGCCAAAATGTTGTCCAGCCCCTCTCATCAGGCGTCTGCTCCGCCCACAGCTGTAGAGATTCCTCCTCCGGCTCGTCCTATGAGCTCGGAGCCTGGGTTCGTTGGGGTTCGAGTCGTGGAACCGTCTGCTCTGATACCTTCTCCTTCAGTTTTGTTGTCGGCTCCGCCTTCCATGGTACCGTCCCTGGAGGGATCTGGGCGCCGGGACTCCCTGGTTGGCTCCAAGGGGGCGATTGGCATCGGACCCTTGTCCGACCCCGCTATTCGGCTCGGGGTGAGCTCGGCTCCCACATCTGCCTCTGAGCCGTCCCCCTCGGTACGGGGAGGGGTTCTGGTTTCTTCGGAACCGGAGCCTACTCTGCATCCGGGCAGGGACGCCTTCGAGGTGATGAGTGTACTGGCCTCCGAGTCAGTCCCACGATCGACCCCATCGGCTCCTCCCCCTAGGGTGCCTGTGTCAGCCTCTGCCCCTCTTCCAGACCCCACGTGTGGGGATCCAGCCCTCCAGGACACCCCTTGGGTGTATCCTCCTCTTCCGAGGCCTCCCCTGAGCATTCCAAGGAGCCACCTCGCAAGAGGAAATGCAAGAGGAAGCATGTTGACTCCCCCGAGTCTGTCACATCGGATACCGACTTAGAGGAATCAAAGGGTCCCCAAGATCCCCCTCTGAAGATGTCTCCTCCTCAGACATCCTTGAGATGCTTAGGCAAAGGGGGAACTGGACTGCCCTAAGCCCTTCCGAGGATGAGTCTGTATTCCTAGACGCATTTGGATCCCAACCTTCCACCTCCTGGGTGTCTCCGCCTTTCGACCCACTGATGTCTGTGGTGGCTCGGGAGGTGTGGACGGCTCCAGATACAGTGGAACCGACCCCTAGAAGACCGACCAAGTTCATTACTGCACCGCAGGACAAACAGTTCTTGACCAAGGGTGTCCCCGTTGATGCTATGGTGGTAGCGGCGGCCGCAAAGAAGAAGTTGCCTGAAACATCATCTGTCCATCCGCCTAACAAGGAGTCCAGGACGATGGACAGATATGGGAAGCGGATGTTCTCTTCAGCGACCTTTTTATATGCGGTTCCTGAATTACCTGTGCCACTTTACCCGCCTTCAGTGGGATCTCCTGAAAGAGCTTGGAGATGCCCTCCAAGATCCATCAGCTGAGGGGGCCCAGGCTAAGGCTGCCTCCCAGCTGGCGACTCTTAACTCAGTGGTAAACTCCTCCATGAGGCTCATTTCATATGCAGCCGATGGAGCGAGTAGAGCCGCAGGCACAGGCGTGGCCCTTAGGAAGGCACACTTGGATGTGACTATGTAACTTTGCAGAGGCTTTCAGAGCGTCTTTCACCAACACTCCTTTTGATGGTTCCCCTCTCTTTGAATCACAGGTGAAGGATACCCTTACCAGGTGTGAGCAGGAAGGCAAGACTCTCTCTGCTGTAGGAGTCAGTTATTCCACTCCTTCCAGACCATATCCCAAGGGTCAAAAGAGTGGAAAGATGTGGTTCTGGAAATCCCAGTGAGCCTTGCCGAACACACATGGTGAGTTTCCCCTCCAGGGGCAGAGGAGGGAACAATAACAGACGCCGCCCTCGTGGCAGAGGGGGTCCGCAAAACCAGGGCAGCAGAGAATTCTTCTCTGACAAAGCCCTTCCAACATCCCTGAAATGTTGACCGGCTGCCCACCTCTGGAGGCATCCGGGGGAAGACTATCGCTGTACCCAAGAGCCTGGCAAGAAATAACACGAGACAGATGGGTACAGTCCGTTATATCCAGAGGCTACAGAATTCCCTTTGTGCACGCTCCTTTATTGTCAAACAAGTCCCTTCCAGATGTCCCACCCAATCTAAGGGATCTAGCAGTTCAGGAAGTTTCAAAACTGCTAAGAAAAAGGGCCATCCAGCAAGTCCCAGCAGACCAGCAAGGATCTGGAATTTACTCAAGGTTCTATTTTTGGTACCAAAAAAGACGGGACTGGAAACCCATTTTGGATCTCAGCAGACTAAACAGGTCTGTACAAAGAACGAAGTTTCGGATGGTCACGCTATAGTCCATTTTACCCTTCTTGGGTCAGGATAATTGGATGTGCTTCATAGATCTTCAGGATGCGTACTACCACATCAAAATGGACAGGTGCTCCAGAAGATTCCTGCGCTTCCAGCTGGGAGCCAGCCAATGTTAAGTTGTCAATCTCGCCTTCATTCTTGCTGGATGGGTTCGGAGCCGAACCTCGGCTCTGACTCTGCCGAATACTAAAGCTCAAGAGCTATTTTACCAGCTCGAGGCTATCCTATGTCCCATAATGCTCGGCGAAATATACCCAGATCTCGTTTGCCGCTTAGCTACGAGGTTGCGTTTTTCACTGGCTCCAGGTCGTATATTTTTAATAATAACTTTTGAGGTAGTTTTTAGTCTGTCTTTTATCCTCTTTTGTCCCTTTAGTATTGGTGTAGTTGGCGACTAGTCTTTTCCTCCTTTTTTTTAGTTGCTAATCTTCCTTTTCTCCACCCTTAAGGTGGTTGGGCCTCTGACCCCCCCCCCCTCTTGTAGTACAGTTTTTCCTCTGGTTCTGTGTGTGTGGAATTCTGTCCCTCTACTTAGTGGTAGTTCCCTCTTTTTTAGTAATTGTTATTATAATTTAGTGTATTGTGTGTTTGTTTTACAGTATGTTTAAGGATACTAAGGTATCGGGTTTCAAGAAGTGTGACTCGTGCTGTCAGAAGATGTCTCTGACAGACAGTCACACTTCTTGTGTGTATTGTTTGGGCCCTCTGCACCTGCAGGACTCTTATTCCATCTGCCACGCTTTTAGCCCTAGAGTCCTGCAGGAGCGCAGAAACAAACTCATACTTAGAGGCTTGTTAAAGCCTGAAGATTCCCCGGCTAAGACCATGGCTGGGAAACCTTCAATGCCCACCAAATCGTCTGCTCCATGTTCATAGCCGGCACCGAGTGGTGCTCTTGCTGCCTCATCGGTTCCGGGTGGAACCGAGGCATCTAGACCTCAGTCTGCTCCGACTTTAGTGTCGGAGCCGTCCCCGAGCAGAAAGCGCTCTAAGTCTCTGTCTCTCAAGTCGGTTAGATGGGCTCCGAAGTCTCAACTCTTGTCGGAGTGGAGCCATAGATCTCATTCCTCTAGGTCTTCCAGGCATTCGAACCATGACCTCGAGAGGGTAGTCAGCCGGCTTTTAAAGTCGCAGGCACTGGCCCAGTTGCTACATAGCCCGTCTCAACAGACAGGGGCTACCCCTACACCCGCTCAAGTTCCTCCTCCAACTACCCTGCTGAGTTCGGAGCTGGAGGTCATTGAGGTGAGTACTGTGGGGGCGTCGGAACTGATCCCCCTGTTGTCGGTTCCTTCGTCAGCTCCGATCCCGTCCTTGGAGGGATCCGGGCTTCAAGACTCCCTCGTCGGCTCCGAGGGGGTGAGTGGCATTGGACCCTTGTCCGACCCCGCTATCCCTCTCGGAGCCTCGGCGCAGGTGAGTTCGGCCCCGACATCGGCCTAAGAGCCGTCCCTCTCGGTGCCGGGGGGAGTTCTCATCTTCTCGGAGTTGGGTCCTTCTTCCTTGCCTGACAGGGGTGCCTTTGAGGTGATGAGCGTGCTGGCTCCTATACCGGCACCACGGTCGGCCTCCTCAGTGCCTGCTTCGGCCCCTGCCTACCCTCCTGACCCCAAGCAAGGAGAATCAACACTCCAGGCTGCCCCATTGGGCCTTTCTTCCTCTTCCAAGGCCTCCCCTGACCCTGCGGGGGAGACCCCTCGGAAGAGGACATGTAAGAGGAAACATGTTGACTCTCCTGAGTCAGTGACATCTGACACCGACCTGGATGATTCGGAAGGGTCCCCAAGGTCCCCCTCTGAGGATGTCTCCTTTTCTGACATCTTAGATATCCTCAAACAGAGGGGGGAACTGGTCTGCCCTTAACCCATCCGAGGATGAGTCTGTGTACCTGGATGCCTTCGGTTCTCGCCCTTCCACCTCCTGGGTGTCCCCGCCTTTCGACCCACTTATGGAAGTATTGGCTCGGAAGGTATGGACGGCTCCGGATACTGTGGAACCAACTCCCTGGAGGCCCACAATTTATTACTGCTTCCACAGATGAGCAGTTTCTTTCCAAGGGTGTCCCCGTGGATGACATGGTGGTGGCGGCAGCCACTAAGGAGTTGGCCGACCCTTCAGTACCTGTCCATCCTCCTAATAAGGAGTCTAGGACGATGGATAGGTACGGCAAGCGGATGTTTTCCTCAGCGACCTTTGCTATGCAGTCGCTGAATTATTTATGCCATTTCACCTGACTTCAGAGGGACCTTCTCAAGGAACTGGGTGAAACATTGCAGGACCCAACAGCTGTGGGGTCTCTAGAAAAGATCAACTCCCAGCTAGGGACCCTGAACTCTATCGTCAACTCTTCCATGCGGCTCATCTCTTATGCAGCCGATGGAGCGAGTAGAGCCGCAGGTACGGGTGTTGCTCTAAGGAGACACGCCTGGATGCGGTTCTGCAATTTTGCTGACCCCTTCAAGGCGTCAATCACCAACACCCCCTTTGATGGTTCTGCTCTTTTTTGACCTCAAGTGAAGGATACCTTAACCAGGTGCGAACAAGAAGGCAAGACTCTCTCTGCCGTGGAAGTCCGTTTTTCCGCCCCTTCTAGACCGTATCCTAAGGGTCAAAAGGGCGGGAAAATGTGGTTCCGCAAACCTCAGGGAGTTCTGCTGGACGCACGTGGTGAGCTTCCCTCTAGAGGCAGAGGAGGGAACAATAACAGACGCCGCCCTAGGGGCAGGGGGGGGTCCGCAGAATCAGGGTAGCAGAGAATCTTTCTCTGACAAACCCTTTCAGCACCCCTGAGGAGCTACCTGACTGTCCACCTTCGGAGGCAGTCGGGGGAAGACTTTCGCTGTACCCGGAAGCCTGGTTCTCCCTTACGCATGACAGATGGGTACGGTCAATCATATCCGAGGGCTACAAAATCCCATTTATCCACACCCCACATCAACCAAAAGGGCCTCTCCCAGACATTCCACCCGGTCTGAGAGACCAAGCAGCACTAGAAATTTCAAAGCTGCTTTTAAAAAGAGCCATCCAACCAGTCCCGGCAGACCAACAAGGATCCGGAATCTACTCCAAATTATTTTTGGTACCAAAAAAGACAGGGGACTGGAGACTTATTTTGGATTTCAGCAGACTGAACAAATCGGTTCAAAGAACAAAATTCCGGATGGTCACACTACAGTCCATTCTTCCCTTTCTGGGTCAGGACAATTGGATGTGCTCTATAGACCTTCAGGATGCCTACTACCATATCAAAATGAACAGGCGCTACAGGAGGTTTCTCCCCTTCCGGCTGGGAGCCAGTCACTACCAATTCAGAGCCCTGCCCTTTGGCCTCACCACAGCCCCCAGGGTGTTTACCCAAATGCATGGCAGTGGTTGCGGTTCACTTGAGACGTCGAGGATTCCGGGTGTTTCCATATTTGGACGACTGGCTCCTTACTGCCACCACCAGGCATCAGCTTCTTCAAGCCAGGGATTACGCCGTACAAGCCTGCAAAGTGCTTGGCATCTCTCTAAATTTCGAAAAATCTGCCTCGTCAGCATATTACCTTCATAGGCGCCGTGTTAAACACGGTAGAGTTGTCAGCAAAACTTCCTGCGCAAAGAGTATACGACATTCGCAGTCATGTTCAAGTCCTGCCACAAGATGACAGGGTCCAAGCCAGGTTTGTACTGAAAACGCTTGGTCTAATGGCTGCAACAATCACCTTGCTCCCCCTGGCTCGTTTTCATATGCGGATACTACAGTGGATGCTTTTTTCCCACTGGTCCTTTAAGCAGCTTCCCATGTCACACAAGATTCTCATCACTCAGTCTTGCAAACACCACCTATCTTGGTGGATTGACTCACCCCAGGTGCTTCAAGGCAGACCGGTTGTTCTCCCCCCTCCGGTTGCCACCGTGACAACGTTCGCCTCCCTGATTGGGGGGGGGGGGGCATTTTCAGGGCAGGACAGTCCAGGGCACATGGCAACCCTTCGAGTGCCACTTGCACATCAATGTCCTGGAGATGAGTGATGCTGTTGGCGTTGCAGGCTCTCCAGAACTCTCTTCCCACTGGGACGATTGCAGTACAGACAGACAATATGTCTATAGTATGGTACATCAGCAAACAGGGCGGAACCAGGTCCTACCCTCTTTGTCGGGAAGCGCTCAGACTCTGGCAATGGGCGATCTCTTCTCAGCGGTTTCTGGTAGCGAAACACATTTCCGGGAAGTCCAATGTCATAGCAGACAGGCTGAGCAGGGATATTCTCATGCCCTACGGGTGGTGTCTCAACCAACTAGTAGTGGACCAAATCTTCAGAAAGTGGGGTCAGCCTTGCTGCGACCTTTTCGCAACCCCTCAAAATACAAGTGTCAAGACTTCACCCTCTTCCGGGCCTCTCTCCCAGAGACGCTCTAGTCCACGATTGGCCCAGGGGTCTCCTTTATGCTTTCCCTTAATCACTCTGTTAGTCCAGAAAGCAACTGCCTTGAGATTCAGGATGATCCTCATTGCCCCTTACTGGCCCCGACAAGTCTGGTGTCCGTTCCTACAACGTCATCTACTGGAGCAGCCCAGGCATCTGGACCCTGTGCCAGACCTTCTGACCCATCAATCAGGCAGGCTACACCAGTCCCTGTCATCTCTCAACCTCACAGCTTGGTTGCTCCACTTCCAACCCTAGCCAGACTTCCCTTAATTTCTCTGTCAATACGTCAGATTATCCTTGCCTCTCACAAGTCTAACACCAGAAGGATGTACGCAAGTGAATGAAAACGTTTCTCTGTTTGGGCAGAAAAGAACCAAGTTGATCCCTTTACTGCCCCTGTCCAAACAGTTCTAGATTTTCTAGCAGAACTCTTTCAAAAAGGTTCCTCTTCAGCCACTATCAAAGTCCAGTTGGCGGCTATTGCAAATTTCCATGTTGGCTTGTCAGTCTAGTATTATGTCCCACAAGCTCTGCAAAGCTTTTCTGAAGGGTACCCTATTACTTAGGCCCCCAGTCAAAGACCCTCCTCCACCGTGGGATCTAAACTTGGTACTGTCGTCTTTAATTCTACCTCCTTTTGAGCCTGCTGCCTCCTGCTCGTTAAAACTGCTCTCGTGGAAAACACTTTTCTTGGTAGCTATTACCTCAGCCAGAAGGGTTTCGGAACTACAAGCACTTTCTGTACGCCCCCATTATCTTGTTTTTCACAAAGATAAGAGTGGCTCTTAGGACAAATCCATCCTTCTTACCTAAGGTACTGTCAGAAAAAAATCTGAATCAGACCATTGATCTCAAAGTTTTCTTTCCAAATTATACTGATAGAGCTGAGAGAAGATTACATTGTTTAGATGTCCATAGGCAACTACATTTCTATCTGGATAGAACCAAGCCAATGAGAAAATCAGAGCAACTCTTCTGATCTTACGCCGAAGGGAAGCAGGGCCTTCCGGTTTCTAAAGTGACATTGTCAAGATGGTTGACCTCTCTTATCTCAATTGAGGCATAAGGAGCTCCCTACCAAGCCTAGAGCTCATTCAACTAGAGCATTAGCTTCCTCAGTTGCTTTTCAAGCGAGATTACCTATGGATTCAATTTGCGCAGCGGTCACATGGGCCTCTCCTCATACCTTCATCTCTCATTACAAACTGGATATTGCCTCCAGAAATAGGGCTGATTTTGGTTCCACTGTACTCGAGTCTGTTCCATTGAGCCACCCGGGACTAAGGTGCTAGGGACGCTGTCCCATCCAGCAAGAATGAAGGCAAGATTGACAACTTAACATTAAGAAGTTATGTACTTACCATAACGTTCCATGTTAGTGGTCTTCTTCTCGCCTTCTTTCTTGCGTCCCACCTTCCATCCCCCTAGCCTGGAAAGACCTAGAGTATTGGGTGAGATTTTCCTTGTCACCAGGATTATCCCTTCAGCTAGAGCTTCTTCCCCTTTGGTAGCCCTGGTGACAGGCTGTAGGGTTTATAGTTCTACATAGCTCTTAGTTTTATCTTTTTCTAGTGGTGGGACATGTCTGTCCATAGTGTTAGCTATCAAATGAGATCTGGGTATATTTCGCCTAGCATTATGGGACATAGGATAGCCTCGAGCCGGTAAAAATAGCTCTCAAGCTTTAGTATTCGGCCGAGTCGGAGCCGAGGTTCGGCTCCGAACCCATCCAGCAAGAAAGAAGGCGAGAAGAAGACAACTAACATGGAACATTATGGTAAGTACATAAATTCTCATCAGTTCAGAGCTCTGCCCTTTGGTCTCACCACAGCCCCCAGGGTGTTCACCAAATGTATGGCAGTAGTTACCGCTCACCTGAGACGGCAAGGATTCCACGTGTTTTGTATCTAGACGACTGGCTCCTCAGTGCTACCACCAGGCATCACCTTCTGCAAGCCAGAGACTGTACTATCCAGACGTACTCCAGACTAGGTATCACTATAAATTTCGAAAAATCTGCTTTGTCGTCTTGTCAGTCTATCACCTTTATAGGCGCAA
>NC_056747.1:255092758-255104060 GCF_019279795.1 Protopterus annectens
GGCAGAGGCACAAAAACAAATTTCTGCTGTCATGGACATGAGGGCTATTCAAAAAGTACTACAGCAAGAACAGGGGCAAGGATTTTACTCAAGACTTTTCTTGGTACCCAGAAAGGACAAAGCCTGGAGACCAGTGCTGGACCTGTCTATTCTAAATACTTTCCTGGATGTTCCAAAATTCAAAATGTTGACACTGCAGCAACTTCTACCCATGCTGGGCAAGAAGGCTTGGCTAGTTACTTTGGACCACAAAGAGGCGTACCTGCATGTCCCAGAAGATACCTCAGATTCTCATAGCTGGCTCAATGCATTACCAATTCTCTGCACTGCCCTTTGGCTTACCTACTGCGCCCAGGGTCTTCACAAAATGCCTGGCACCAGTAATTGCATGTTGCAGACAAAAAGGAATTCAAATATATCCCTACTTGGACAACTGCCTTATTCAAGCAAGAGAGCAAGGGCATTCTACTAAAGCATCTGGCATTTGTAAAAAGATTACTAATTTGCCTAGGCTACACAGTAAACGAACAAAAATCAAAACTAGTGCTCTCTCAAGAGATAATATTCCTGGGTGCAAGCTTAAATACAACTACCCAGATGGCTTATCTCACGCCAGACAAGCAAAGGCAACTGACTCATTACTTTCAAATGATGGCAACAAAGACCCAGCTACCTGCAAGAAAAAATTCTGCAGGCTTTGGGCTTCATAGCATCCTGCATCCTGCTAATTCCATATGCAAGACTGCATATGAGGAAGCTACAATGGTATCTAAAAAGTGTTTGGACTCAACATTGCTACAGCCTGGAAACAATAACAACTCTTATTCCCTGCCTGCAACAGGAGTTTCGATGGTGGGCACTGGCCTGTCACCACAACAAGGGACAGCCTTTCACTTTACCCACAGCCAGGCAGACACTAACAACAGATGCATCAGATTATGGCTGGGGGGCACACATGGCAGGAAAATCTATTCAGGGCACGTGGCCCACTGACCAAATGCATCTTCATATCAATCAAAAAGAGATGCTAGCTGTACAGGCTGTCCTGACAGCCTTCAAGGATCTACTACATACAGGACAACTATTACTAAAGACGGACAATACTACAGTTATGTGGTACATAAACAAGCAAGGGGGCACACATTTCTACCCCCTCTGCAGGCAAGCCATGACTTTGTGGAACACAGTACTGACCTATCAAGTACATCTGCAGGCACAATTCCTGCCAGGAAAGAAAAATACTCTGGCAGATGAACTAAGCAGAAACCTCAATGACCCTCATGAGTGGAAATTAGATCCACAGGTCTTCAGCATAACAAGGAAATGGGGATGCCCAGACATAGATCGTTTTGCCTCCCCTCACAACCCAATTGGTACCCAATCCTAAAGAGCTTCTCTCAAGGCCCAGCCTGGACTTTACCTCAAATTCCTCATCTCCTGACTCAACAAAACAATCAGATCCTGCACAGCCAACTCATAACCTTAAATCTGGCTGCATGGCAAATAATATAACCACTCGGAACACACCTCTCTCTAAAGCTGTTATGGATGTCATTTTGGAAGCCAGGAGGCCCAGCACCAGGAAATTTTATGCAGAAAAATGGAAGAGATTCTGTGCTTGGAACCAGGCACAAGGACTTGAACCACTTGTTCCAAACATTCCTCAGATTTTACAATACCTAACTGAGATGCTGGACAAAGGCCTATCCTCATCAATTAAGATCCATGCCTCTGCCATTTCAGCTCATTACAATACGGAACCTCCTATTTTCTCTCATCCACTGCTAAGACTACCTCAGAGGGGCAAAAAACATAAGACCCCCAAGGAGAGCACCGATACCTACATGGGACCTCAACTTTGTCTTGGAAAAGCTCACCCTGCCTCCTTTTGAGCCAGCTAATACAGCTGATATAAAATTCCTTTCATGGAAAACTGCTCTGCTCCTAGCAATAACTTCAGCAAGAGGAGTCTCAAGAGTTACAGGCATTAATGGCAGTGGAACCTTTTATAATTTTTCATCCGGAAAGGGTTTTTCTAAGGACAAACCCAACATTTATGCCAAAGGTGGTATCCAGTGTGGCTCTTAACCAAACCATTCATTTGCCAACATTTTATCCAAATCCACCAGAATAAAGGGGAGAGACTTCTGCACTCTTTGGACATACACAGGCAGCTACGCTTCTACTTGGATAAAACAAAAGTTTTTAGAAAAACTGAGCACCTGCTTGTAGCATATGCTGAAGGATCACAAGGAAAGGCTATCTCAAAGCAGACAATTTCAAAATGGATAGGACACTGTATTCGTTTCTGCTATGCACAACATGTCAAGTCAGTGCCTAAGAATATTAGGCCACATTCTACCAGGGCAGCAGCCACTTCAGCAGCCTTTCTCAGAGGAGTACCAACCAAGGAAAATTTGGAGGCTGTAACTTGGAGTTCAGTTCACACTTTTACCAAGCATTACCACTTACCTCTTTACTCCAAATTCAGAGCAGGCTTTGCCACTGCAGTTCTGCAGGGCCTCATAGCCATTCCTAATCCTATTTTGACCCAGCCACCCTACCTCAGCTTTGGAATTCGACCCAAGTGTAATAACTGCAACAGTGAAACCCGATGCACATAGTACAGTTGTGTACCTACTATAAATGTAGATGTTCGAGTGTATTCACTGTTGCAGTCCAGGTTACCCACCCTCCATCCCCCTTCTTTGCTGGGACTTATCTATACTTCTGTAACCTATACAACCTATGTTGTGTATTTACTTGTAGATGAAGGTATTGTTTTTATTTTACTGTATGATTTTATAAGCAATATGTATTGCCTACCTTCTTGGGGGCACCTGACATCTGGGGTAAGAAAAACTGAAGAAAATGGCATCTGCTGCATCTTGTATACCCCTGGCGCACTGACATCAGGGAAGAGGCGACAGCAACTGACGCCGGACCAGAACTTTGGAATTCAGGCCGACTGCAGGTAGCCTGACGGCAGGATAACCCAAGTGTAATGACTGCAACAGTGAATACACTCGAACATCTAAATTTATGGTAGGTACACAACTGTACTTTGCCTTGGACAATCCTGTAGGGAGGATGCAGCTATGTCATGCCGAAAAGAGTGACACTTAGTGGGAACACTGAGTTTTACCCCTAGTGGAGATCAAGCCTGCCAAGCTGTACTGTCAGTAGTGATTAGTACTAAGAAGCCGAGGAAAAGTCGGCATGTGGAGGCGTACATCCCCATAGTAAGTGATGCCAGAGCTCAGAGGGTCTGCTGGGAAGGGGGGGGTGTTCTCCCGGGGTGAAAGTTCAAGATACCCCCTCCCCTGGACTTAGGAACCCTGTTGTCATAATTACTCTTATTTGGAGCCACTGGCTATTTCAGTAAGAACTTTAGAAATTAAGGACTATAATTAGGTTGGAAGGAATAAACAGATGTCTCTCTCTGCTGATGTCTTGCTGTGCCTAACTAATGCAGAGCTGGTTTTAGTAGGCTTTTTCCAAATCCTGAGACTTTTTATTAACTCTCTGACATTATAAGGTAAATGAGGCAAAAAGTTTAATAATTAACCATAAATTATGTTCTTAGCTCACTCACTAGTACAATCTTAACCTTGCTTGTGAGGTAATACTATAGGAGTGTGGCTGTCTTATTCAAATTCTAAATCAGTCCAGTTGAGATGAAACGGCCTCAAAGATTCTTAAAAAAAATTCCAAAAAGAAACCTTAGTGATGGATTTAGATTGTGAAATTCAAGTAGTTGAAATGCTTTTAATCCTATTAGTGATGTATTCAGGCCAGGTGTTCTGATTTCACGAGGGGAAAAAAAGTTTTGAAGTTGCTCAAATATAGAGTTTTCTTAGGGAAAGCAAAAATGTTAGTGTGTCCCTTATGAAGAAAGGGTGGACTGACAATTCCAGACCTACAATGCTGTTATAGAGCAGCCCAACTAAAGTGGTTTTATCAACTGTAGTGTTTAGAATGTAGTTTTGATTGGAAGGCGGTGGCCATCAAACAAGTGGGTGTATTTTGTAATACAGAGAGATGGACATTTATGATTAAATTTGGAGGAAGAGATGAGGATACCGTTCTTGGCAGAGTGGCAGAAGTGTCTAAGGTAGAGTTGAGTAGTGGGGAAGTTAGAAGTTTGTGTCTGATGAATAGTAGCTATAGAAATGGACCTACAAGATAAGAATAAGATATAGCAGTGTTACGGAGTAGAAAAATAACTCATTACAGATGTTCTTCATGTTTCACTGTTGCAGTCATATCACTTGGGTTATCTGCCTACAGGTAGTCCTCAGTCGGGCCGATTACCAGAGTCTTGGGATTTCTGTGTCAGATGCTGTCGCCTCTTCCATGAAGTCAGGTCGTCATATAACCCAAGTGTGATGACTGCAACAGTGAATACACTTGAACATCTACATTTATGGTAAGTGTTCACAACTGTACTTTCTGGAAGCAGGTTTAAAGGGGATGTAGTCTCTTTTCCTGGAAAAAGGCAAAAAAGAAAGTATTAATTATGAGACAAATAACAGGATAGTGATGTCCTTCAAGGATGCATCTGCAGTCATCACATATGGGTTGTCCTGCCTCAGGCAGCCCTTAGGTCAGCCGGATTCCAAAGTCTGGGTCCGGCGTCGGCTGATGTCGCCCCTTCCCCGACGTCAGAGCGCCTGGGGTATAAAAGTGTCAGCCGACGCCATCTTCCTCAGTCTTTCTTGCGTGGTGCCCGAAGCAGAAGCAGTTCGCAAGTGCCGGTCGGCCAGCTCCTGTAATTCAGCTAAACCGAAAACTTCAAAAGCTAAGTACCCCGTTGGGGACTCTTTCTTGCCTCAGCCGATGTCAGATAAAATTAATAATTGCTTAACTTGTGGGAAGCAAATACCTCATAAGGATTTCCACTCTTACTGCCTACCTTGCCTAGGCCCAGACCACGACGTCTCGGCCTATTCCGCCTGTGCTTCCTTCAACCGACGCACTCTAAGACGTCGGTCGGAGTTTGCAGAGGAATTTTTGGGGGCTAGTTTTGCGTACAAAATGCCGTCTGAGACTCCGACTTAACATTTAATACAGAAACGGAAGGACAAGGACCGACACACGCGGTCCCCGGTTTCGGCTGAAACCACGGTCAGGCCTACCGTGAGTGTCTCTGTCTCGGCTGAAACAGAGTCCTTGGTACTACCATCCACCGAAACCGTACAACCGACATCGGCCCAGGAGGCCACTGCTGTATCGGTTGTTCAATCTCCATTGGAATCTGATGTCCAGGAACCTTCCGACACCATTCCCTTAGACAAAACTACACCAGCACGTGGTGCAGCCAGGCCTCCTGCATCCATATCTATTAAGGCATTCTCTACGGCTAAAGCTGCTAAACACTCAAAATCTATGCCTCCCAGGGTTATCTCTCAGGGACCCACTACAGGTTCTCAGATACTTAGTCTAGCAGAGGACCTTATTTCATTAATTAGGAGCTCTCAGCCTCATCCGGACAGGGGCTCTCAACCTCCTACAGAAAAAAGGCCCAGGGTTGAGCCCTCTGATCCCATCTCCTCAGATGAGGCCTCTGATGGCTCTGCTTTCTCGGACTACCAGGAGGAGGCTTTTCCGGCCTACGAGGATTCAGATGCAGAGGAATCTATCCCTTCGGCCTCCCCTCCTGAAGAACTGTCTTTTGGGGAAACTCTGCACACTATGAGGGAGCATTTCCTATGGCAGGGCCAGGAATTCTCTGATTCCAGGAAGAGATTAAGGACCTTTTTGCATTTGCCTCAGCATAGACCTTTGGCTATTCCCCCTGTTTTGAATGTCATTGATGATGTGTACTCTGAATCTAGCACAACCCCTGACACTCTCCCTTCGGCTCCTGCCAAACCCGATAGGTACTACAGGGTCCCAGAATCCCACCTTTTCCTTTACAAGGCCCACTCTGCTGATCCAGAAACTATCTCCCAGGGCCCTAAAGGGGTTGCAGCTGTCACTACAAAAAATCCACTCCCCTCTGAAAGGGAGTCCAGGGCTTTAGAGCGATGGGGTAAAAAAGTGTATACTTCTGCTACCCTTTCTATGAGGGCTTTAAACTGTCAATTTCATATGATACAGTACCAAGAATATTTGTTAGATGAATTGCATAAAAAGCCGTCTTCACCTGAACCCCTAGATCGCAAATCACTTCAGGATCTGGTACATAACTCTCAACAGGTTAGCAACCATTTCTTGCAGTGTGGTTATGATGCATTGGAAGCTTCATGTAGGTCAGCTATGACAGGTGCAGTCATACGTAGGCATGCTTGGCTGATGGAACAATCTCTGCCAGACCATGTTAAAGCAAAATTTCTGGATGCTCCACTGGAAAAGCAAAAGTTGTTTGGCTCCACTGCTCAGGAGGTCTTAAAGAAATTTGAAGAAAAGGCAAAATCTGTACAAACAGTCAAAGATTTTATGCAAGTCCAACCACCAAGATTCAGCAGAAATTGGCCTTCCAAGAACTGGTCCTTTCCAGACAGACAGATTTCAGAGAGGCAAGAACAGGCGTGCCAGAGGTAGAGGGCAAGCTAAAGGCTCCTACAGAGGACGTCAATGGCAGCATCCCAACCAGAGAGGTAGTGCAGGGCCTACAACTGCTGCACAAGGTCAGACTCAATGACTTTACTTTGACACCGCCAACCAGGGCTCAATTGGAAGCACCTTTGGGGAAAGCTTTCCTTATTTTCAGAAAATTGGCACATTATTACAAGGGACAAATGGACACTACAAATAATAGACAAAGGATACAGGTTCCATTTCCACACATTACGAAAAGAAAAGGCATGCCAGACCTGCCACCAAATCAAAGGGCAGAGGCTTTGAAACAAATCTCCAACTTAATGAAAATGAAAGCAATAGAAAAGGTTCCTCTCAGAACAAGGCCAAGGATTTTATTCCAGACTATTCCTTGTTCCAAGAAAAGAAAAGCAATGGAGGCCTATTCTCGACTTGTCCGCACTAAATACTTATCTCATTGTGCCAAAATTCAAAATGCTGACTCTACAGCAACTCCTTCCCATGCTGGGCAAGGGGTCTTGGCTGGTAACTCTGGACCTCAAGGAGGCATACCTGCATGTCCCTATCAGACAAAGCTGCAGAAGACACCTCAGATTTCTTGCAGGTTCAGAGCATTATCAATTCTCAGCATTGCCCTTTGGCTTATCTACTGCACCCAGAGTATTCACGAAATGCCTGGCATCAGTAATTGCACACTGCAGACTTCAGGGGATGCAAATATACCCGTATCTGGACGACTGCCTTATACAAGCGGACAGCCAACAAATTTTGGTAAAACACTTGAATTATGCCATCTATCTTCTTCAGGCCTTGGGATATACAGTCAACATTCACAAGTCAAGAGTTGTACCATCCCAAAGAATAAATTTTCTGGGTGCGGATCTAGACACAACCACCCAAATGGTTTTCCTCACAGAAGAAAAACAAAACCAACTACCGGATTACTTCAAAAACCTGTCAAGACAAACTCAGCTGACTGCAAGGAAAATCCTGCAGGCCCTGGGTTACATGGCTTCTTGCATTCTCCTGATTCCTCAAGCAAGGCTACATATGAGGAAACTCCAATGGTACCTAAGGAGTTTATGGACTCAACACAGTCACAGCTTGGAAACTTTGATACCACTCATCCCATGCCTTCAAAGGGAATTTCTGTGGTGGGCTCAAGCAAGCCACTCAAACAGGGGTTTGCCCTTCAGCAAACCAATAGCCAGCCAAACCATTACAACGGACGCTTCAGACCACGGATGGGGAGCGCACATGGAAGGAAGATGCATTCAAGGACAATGGTCACAAAAAGAGCTACGCATGCACATAAACCGAAAGGAAATGCTGGCAGTGATACATGCAATTGAGGCGTTCAAGTTATTTCTACATCAAGGCCACCTGCTAATAAGGACAGACAACACTACAGTTATGTGGTACATAAACAAGCAAGGAGGCACCCATTCCTATCCTCTTTGCAGACTGGCAATGAATCTATGGGAACTTTCCCTGACTCTCAATATACAGCTGCAATCCCAGTTTGTACCAGGAAAGGACAATATACTGGTGGACAGCTTAAGCAGGAACATCATGGATGCACACGAATGGATGCTGCACCCAGACATCTTCCATCAGATAACACAATCATGGGGGAGACCGGACATAGACCTCTGCCTCCCCACACAATCATCAGCTGGACAAATTCTGCACAAGGACATACCACCCACAAGCATGGAAAGTGGACGCCCTCTCTTTCAGCTGGAGAGCTCTAACAGTGTATGCATTCCCACCTCTTCCATTAATGACCAAGGTCTTACTGAAGATCAGGGCAGAGCAGCCAAGAGTGATTCTGATAGCTCCGGACTGGCCAAGACAGCACTGGTACCCATTGCTAAAGAGCATGTCACGGACAAAACCATGGCTTCTGCCACAAAGGCCGCTTCTCCTGACACAGAACAATTACAAAACTCTGCATTCCAACCTGAAAACATTACAGCTAGCTGCCTGGAAAATACCTTGACTCATCACCAGGATAAGCTATCCAAGAGAGTGAAGGATATCATCATGGAAGCTCGCAGGCCTTCCACACGGAAGGCATACTCAGCAAAATGGTAAAGATTTCACACCTGGAGCACCTCAAAGGGCTTAGATGCAACAGTTATGAACATGGCGCATATCCTGGAATATTTAGCAGAAATGCTCCACAATGGCCTGTGTTACTCTTCCATTAAAATTCATGCTTCAGCAATTTCAGCAGAGTACATTACTGATCCACCTGTCTTCTCTCATCCTCTGCTAAGACAGTTTCTAAGAGGAATCAGAAACATCAATCCTCCAAGGAAACCACCACTGCCTACTTGGGACCTTAATTTCGTGTTGGAAAAACTAACACTGCCTCCCTTTGAACCAGCAGCATCTGCAGAACTACAGTTCCTCTCTTGGAAGACTGCCTTCCTTCTGGCCATAACCTCAGCAAGAAGAGTATCTGAGTTACAGGCCCTCATGGCAGTACAGCCATTTCTTATTTTTCATCAAGACAGAGACTCATTGAGAACCAATCCTTCATTTATGCCAAAGGTGGTATCTAGGGTCTCATTAAACCAAGCTATTCACTTGCCTACCTTCTTTCCAAATCCACAAAACAAAGTGGAAAAGCTTCTGCACACCCTGGACATACACAGACAGTTGCGCTACTACTTGGACAGAACTAAAAATTACAGAAAAACTGACCAGTTGTTTGTAGCATATGCTGCTGGTGCACAAGGAAAAGCAATTTCAAAACAGACAATTTCAAAATGGATAGGGAATTGCATTCGTTTCTGTTACTCCTTTCATGGAAAAACTGTGCCAGCTAACATTAGACCTCATTCGACCAGAGCCACAACCACCTCCACAGCCTTCTTAAGAGGGGTGGCTACCAAGGACATTTTAGAAGCTGCTACATGGAGCTCCGTGCATACATTTTCCAAGCATTACAACTTACCTTTATATTCCAGATCCAGAGCAGGCTTTGCTACGGCAGTCCTGCAGGGCATTTTAGCTACACCATCCTGTACATAGATCCTCAACCCCCAGATTGGCTATGGTATTCTACCCATATGTGATGACTGCAGATGCATCCTTGAAGGACAGTACAGTTTTGTACCTACCATAAATATAGGTGTCCGATAGGTATGCATCTGCAGTCAGGTTTACCCTCCCTCCTTTCCCTCTGTGGTATTTCTTGGGTACATTCCCCTCTCATAGCTAGCTGGGGTTATCTATTATGGAGTATTTGTTTTTATATATGTATATATATATATTTTTGTGCTTGTTTGGAATTTATTGCATTTCTCCAAATTTAGCCTTCCTTAGAGGGCACCTGGCATCTGGGGCAAGAAAAACTGAGGAAGATGGCGTCGGCTGATGCTTTTATACCCCAGGCGCTCTGACGTCGGGGAAGGGGCGACATCAGCTGACGCCGGACCCAGACTTTGGAATCCGGCCGACCGAAGGGCTGCCTGAGGCAGGACAACCCATATGTGATGACTGCAGATGCATACCTATCGGACATCTACATTTATGGTAGGTACAAAACTGTATTTTCTTAGGTATACAAATAAGTTTTCACAAATCATCAGGAATTCAAGCAAACCGCCTCGGCTAGTAAAGATTTTGATTGAACGTAAAACCGAAATAACAGAGTTGAAAGTATTAATTTAGTTGGGGATGTACAACTTACCAGGAAAGCCAGAAAAAAGGTGTTTAAAGGGTTTAAGTTAAATTTACAAAGAAAGTTGGTAGAAGAGAGGTCATAGGAAGAGTGGGAGAAGATCTGCATAGCTCCAAGAGATGTGTAAGCACATTTTTCGGAGAATGTAAACAGTTGTTTCAGAACTTGTCATTTAATTGCTTGATGCTGAAGCTTTGTCAGTAGAAAAGGTCTTCCTACTGAATTATGGCAGAGCTGTGTTTGTCTAGTAATACTCTTATCTTAAACATGTTATAGTGAAAAAGGCCATTACTTGCAGTGGAATGAAGGAATAAGTCTGTTCCGTCCATTCCTCACTGGATGGGTCTTCGGATCAGACTTTGGACACACACAAGCTACGGAGCCAGTGCTCAGACTTTTCCCCTTACCCATAATCCCCTTATAATGAGCAAGATCCGATGTCCTTTTCATTCTTTCTCAAAATATTTTTTTTGGTTCATCAGTTCTCTGAAATATCCTTTGTGAGGGCTACCCAGGATTCGCGTGGCTTGGGACTCTGTGCTGTATGTTGAGGAAGAATGAAAAGGACAAATTTATACACTCAACATAATTGAGTCAGTGTTGTCCATTTTCATTTTTCCTCCACTTCCTGTCCTCTTCTGGAGTGACTTGATAAACTTGTTCCAGGTTTGAGCCCTGGTTCTGTTACTATTCTCTTTCCCTTTTTTTATTCTAAGATATGTTTAGCAGCAAATTTGGTCTGAAGTTTTGTGGGTGGATGAGGGGATTATAGGTAGTGGGAGGAGCTTTAGAATTAGAGCCAAAGTCTGTGGAATGCAGCAAAGTCCAGGTCCAAGGTCTGATCCATAACCCATAGGTTGAGGAAGAATGAAAATGGACAGCACAGATGCATAGTTAGGGTGAGTACATAACTTTAATTTACCCTGGTTCTTGCTTGCCGCTGAAAGCTATAGAAGTGGTGCATAGTGCTCAGGCAGTTTTTCAGGGGAAATAAGTCAAATTTTTATAATTTTGCCTGTCTTCTACATAAGAAATTTTCTTCTGTTATTCTTCATCTCCTGATTT